>NC_141137.1:56052428-56359928 GCF_053477565.2 Lygodium microphyllum
ACAAAAAATAATAATGCCAATGAAGCAAATTATAATCAAGATCCTATCATCGCCAAGAGAATAAGGTTTCCCCCTCTCACAGTGGAAGAGAAAGCAAGAGGGAACTTCCTCTCCCCATCAAGCTAAAGTAGAAGAGACCAATCGAAGAGTGCGTGATACTTTGTCTTAGTAGTGGGAGTAGCCATTGTCTCTTGCTTTGATCATGAAATGGAAGCCGTGTCGAAAGAGTAGATGTAGCTACCATGGGAATACGGAGTGTTGAGATGTTCTGCCCAGTCTCAATTGGTATAACCTTGCAAATCCAAACCATGCCCATAACTGAGTCCATAAGAATAGATATCCCAAACATATCTTCACACATGCAAATAAGTAGTCCATTGTGACATTTTAGGTATATTGAAATATTGACTAATCAAACACACCAAGTAAGCTAAATTTGGCCTAGTGTGAATCAACTAGAGTAGTTTCTCTACAACACATTGAAATGTTTGCTTGTTGAAAGGTCGATCTTGGGAATCCTTAGCTAGTTTGATAGTGGGATCTAGAGGAGTGGCCATAAGCCGAATTTGATCAATGCAAAACTTTTCAACGAGCTGAAGCATATACTTTTGCTAAGAGACAAAATGGAATCCCCAAATCTAATTATCTCCATCTCCAAAAAATAGGACATCTGATTGAGGTTAGTAATTTCAAATGCAAAGCTAAGTTGGGCCTTAATATTTGCAATGGTAGCAAAATTTGAGCATGGAATGAGTAAATCATCAATATACCATAAGATGTAGTTGACCCCCTTTGAAGTAGATCTAATATGTAAGTTTGGGTCATAAGGGGTAGAATGGAAAGCATGAGTTTGAAGGGACTCATCCATTCTATGGAACCATAATCACGATGCTTGCTACAGCTTGTAAAGAGCTTTCCGCAAGCGAAACACCTCATCTTTATGGATCACAAGAGAAAATCCGGGAGGCTGCACCACATAGACTTCCTCCTCTAGATAACCATCCATAAAAGTGCTTTTGACGTCCACTTGATAGATTGGCCAACCATCGTAAGTGGCTAGTGTGACTAATAGGTGGAATGATGTCAATCATGTTGTGGGTGTAAAGGTTTTCTTATAATCAATGCCATGCTTTTGTCAAAAACCTCACACTACAAGGAAAACCTTGTATTTATCCAAAGTCCCATTAGCTTTCATTTTGGTAATAAAGATCTACTTCTTGTGGCTTGGATGATACACCAAGGTCCAGGTTTCATTCTAGGCAATGTTTTTTTTCCATGGCCTCATGCCACTATGGATGCTTTTGTTAGAGATTAGTTATCCTTTGGAGTAGCATTTCTCACGTTACCATTGGCACAGTCAGTTCTCTCGGAGATACTCTCAGAGGGCATTACTCATTATTCTTGTCAGTTAGTGGGCATTTTCAGTAGGCACAGTGTACGGGTAGTTCCATCGGGTAGGCGATGATGCCACGTGGTAGCTAGAGGATCAGTTGCTGATTATTTGATTCATTATTGATGTAGTCGGCAGCTTTTTGATTAGGTCAGCCAGTTTTTCTAGCTACTTGCATTCTTTTATTGCATTTATTTCCTCCTATTTAGTGCTACTTGGCAACTTGCTCCCCTTGCTTTGCAGGTGCTGGTGGAAGAGATATGGTTGGAGGAGATATGTCGACAGCCTCTGTATATTTGCCCTCTTCATTTCAACATTCATTGACTGCAGATTTCTGCGTCTTTTCTCTCTCCCTTTTTCTTGTATTCACTTTTCTTTTAGTCTTGTCCATATGTTTCTGCTTTTGTTGCACTCTGACATGGTATCAGAGCAGCGTTGAAGGGCTGATTGATCGTGGGCAGACCTGATTGGGATGATTCTTCGAAACAAAAGTTTGTTCAGATGAGCAAGCCGAGTTGATGAAGGTATAGGTGCATTGGGATAAATTGAATGCCCGCATCCGCTCTTCCTTTTTCTCTCCTACACTCTAGCAATCATTGCTCACATTAAGCACTTGACCGTGGCTCGGAAAATATGACTGGAGCTTAATTAGATGTACAATCGGATGATCGTGATGAAGCAGATGTCTCGGGAGGTTTAGATGAGGACTTTGAGTCCTAACAAGTCTTCTTGTATGTGGGAGTATGTCAATAAGGTTCGACAATTGTAGATACAAGTACAGAATGTAGGGAAGGCGATTATCTCGAAGGACATGACGATAATTCTTCTTTCTCAATTACTGTCCTAGCTCAGTGCATTTTACTCCGACTTGATTGCTTCAGGGTGGTTAGAGACTATTCGTTGGGAAGAGTTGATTCCTATGGTTTTGGACTAGGAGGAGCAATTGAAAGGACAGAATGCTCCCAAATTGGAGGCATTCACATATCAATCCTCTCAGAAGAAAGGGAAGGACCAAAAAAGGAAGAGTGAGGACAAATCAAAGAAGGACAAAGAGAAGGATTTCACTTGTCACATCTATGGCAAGATAGGTCACTAGAAGAAGGATTGCTTCGACAAGAAGGACAAGGAGAAGTCTTTAAAGGATTCAGGAGCAGTTGCCGCTTCCCCATCAGCTACTTTCCTCCACTTGGAGGTGATCGAGGCATTGATCCCTAGGGCGATAGGTCCTATGACACTTCATTGCGACAATGAGAGTTGCATTGCTTTGGCAAGAAACCTAGTGTTTCATGCTAGGTTGAAGCACATTGAGATTCAATACCATTTCATTTGAGAGAAGATCTTGGATGGGACCATTGATGTGGTTTACTGCAAGATGGAGGATAATCTTGTAGATTTTTTATGAAGGCACTTCTTTACCTTCTTCTTTGACAACACTCCAGATCCCTTAGCCTTATGCCACATCCATGATCTAAGAGGGGGTGTTAGAGATTAGTCATCCCTTGGACTAGCATTTCTCATGTTACCATTGGTGCAGTCAGTTCTCTCGCAGGTACTCTTGGAGGGCCTTATTCATTATTCTTGTTAGTCAGCGGGCATTTTCAGCAGGCACAGTGTATGGGTAGTTCCATTAGGTAGGCGATGATGCCATGTGGCAGCTGAAGGATCAGTTGCCGATTATTTTATTCATTATTGATGTAGTTGGCAGCTTTTCGATCAGGTCAACTAGTTTTGTTGGCTGCCTGCATTATTTTATTGTATTTATTCCCTCTTATTTAGGCCTACTTGGCAGCTTGCCCCACTTACTTGCTTTTCAGGTGCTGGTGGGAGAGATACGGCTCAAGGAGGTATGTTAACAACCCCTGTATAACTGCCCTCTTCATTCCAGCATTCATTGACTGCAGATTTCTGCGTTTTTTCCTCTCTTTTCTCTCTTCTTTCTCTCATATTCACTTTTTTTTTAGTCTTGTCCATACGCTTTTGCATTCATTGCACTCCAATAGCTATAGAGTCTCTTGCCAACTCTCCGGCTCAGAATGTGGTATGTAATTTGCTATAAAGATAGACACAAATGAAGTAGTAGGTGCAATTTGGGCAGATCGTCTTGGGCCCTATTGAATGGAATTTGGTGGAAGGATCCTAGAATCCCACATGGTCTATTGGCACTAACAAGGTAACAGGTCCTAGGAGGAGGCCTAGAAGTGGAAGTCTCTACATGTGGGTTAGGAGCAAATAATAGACCTGGCTCAAATGACACTATCTTTGATGAAATAGGCTAAGGAATTTTGCTCGGAGGTCGGTGCAGTGGGCTGCACTATATCCCTCTTGTCAAAAACTACATCTCTCTAGGCAATCACCTTGTTCATCCAAGGATCGAGCAAGCGATAGTAAGGCTTTCTCCTCGGAAGAGTATCTTACAAAAATCAAAAGATCAGCTCAGGGATGGAGCTTTCCTATCTTATCATCAAGCATGTGCATGTAGGTACGACATTGAAATGCTTTGAAGTGGGAGATGAGAGGTCGAGTGCCAAAGAATACTTCGAAGGGGGTCTTCTGAGGGACTCATGTAGTCAGGCACTGGTTGAGAATGTACACTGATGTGTTAATAGCCTTAATGCATAGGAGCTCGAGGAGCTTTGTTATGAATATCGTAGAGTATGCCATGTTCATTATAGTACAGTTTCTATGCTATATGACTTCATTTTGAGAGGAAGAGTTGGTAGAGATTAGGTAGCGAGAGATCTCGTGCTCATGCAAGAACTCAGAAAGCATTTAGGAGTTAGACTCGTCATCGCTATCACTCCTCATGGTTCTGATATGATGACTAGTTTGATTTTGTATAAGATGCACCCTAGTGGAGAAGTATGTGAAGGCATTGAATTTATGCTTTAAGAAATACACCCACATATATCTTGAATAGTCATCCATGATAGAAAAGAACAACATGTTGTTAAGGGTGGTAGTGGATGCTGGCCGACAAAGATCAACATGAATCAATCTAAGGGGGCTCCTTAGCTCTATGTGTGGTGGTTGAGGGAATGGCGTGCAATGTTGCTTCCCAACTGATAGGCTCTATGGACATGCTTGGATAGTTTTAAGTGTGGAAGGCCCTTGACTATTTGATGGGGTGACAACTCGTATAGAGAGTCATATCCAAGGTGTCCAAAGCAGAAATGTCAGAGATCCTCATTGTTTGTAGTCTCCAGTGTGGTGGATATAGCATGGAAATGGTGGAACTTAAGAGTTCTTGGTAGTTGGTTGAGAAAGGAATTGAGTCATCATATATTTTGTTTAGAGGCCACTAGGCTGTGCCTAGCCTTGAGCAATCATTAAACCAGTTTGAGAGTCTATGACTTTGGCTGTGGTCGCAATGAGAAAAACTACTCAACCCAATTGACAAAGTTGTTGAATGGATAAAGGGTTCACCTGAAGTTCACCTGAAGTTGAGGGACATGATACATCTCATCCAACGAAGCGAGATCTTGGCCTTCATTAGTATTAAACTCGATGCAACCTAGACCATGGATTTGATTGAAGAGTTGTTCCCACATCGAATATTCTGGGTTGTAGGGACTTGGCAAACAAAAACTTCTTGGATGGGGATCATGTGATAGGTAGCTTCACTATTCACAATCCTGATAGGTGAAGATATGCTCGGTTAGGTGGAGTGGACATGTACAGTCACCTCATTAGGAGATAACTCGCGAATATAGACTAAGCTTGCATCCTTTGATGTCTCTACAGAGACGAAATGGACTTATGGTCCAACAGACTAGTCAAATATGCAGCCATAGTTGCCCGGGGTTTCAAAATGAGAGGTATGAAACAAGTTTGAAAGGTTCCATACGAGTTTCCTAAAACATAAGAAATGGGTTTTATTCAAGATGAGAATTATTGAAATTCAATTTATATATAAATATACTTAAGTCCCATTGCCACAACAAAACACATAATGGGCACGATTTAGCAGTGTATAGAAAATCTAAGTGAACAATCAATAGACCAATAATTTACATATACGGTACGTGTGTTCCAAAATTTATCATCTAGATTTTATTATTATAAAAGAATAATCACACCATATTTTAAAGGAGGGGGGTGTTGAATATCCTGTACTTGGAGATCTAGGTGATAGTTGAGCACCTGTTTTAGTGTCTTTGGAGCCTCTGCCGATTGAGGCTCCACCATTAGTGGGGGAGGAGATTGCTTCATTGCCAGATTCACCCATTGAGCCAGCCCTGATGGACATTCTACAGACTTTAGTAGAGATGGAGGGGTGAGGGGAGTATCGGCCTCTTTCTTGTTGGGTACGCGATATACTCCATGATGCACAGATTGAGGGAGTTCTTGAGGACGGGATGGCTTGCGATGATCTCGAAGGAACCAACACACTTCACCGAGCTTGTTTGTAATAACTATTGTTTGATGTCTTGTGCCATGCAAGATAGAGAGCCCACCTTCGTGAAGGAGGCTTTGTAGTCATAACATTGAAAGAAGGCTACGGAGTAGGAGTTGGATGCGATTGAACGCAATGACACTTGGGATCTTGTGCCTCGGCCCACTCATAGGAATGTGATTAGAGTTAAATGGGTCTTTAAGACCAAGTACCATAGTGATGGTACTCTGGATAAGCACAAAGTGCGGCTAGTTACAAAAGGATTTGTGTAGCAGCGAGGGGTGGATTTCCATGACACCGCCTCCAGCTCTGGATAAGCACGAGGTGTAGCTCGTTGCAAAGGGATTCGTGTAGTAGTGAGGGGTGGCTTTCCATGACACCTTTGTACCTTTAACTTAGATGGCTATCATTAGATCCGTTCTTGCTGTAGCCAGCCATAGTGATGGCGCTCTGGATAAGTGTTAGGTGCGCCTAGTTACAAAGGTATTTGCGTAGCAGCGAGGGGTGGATTTCCATGACACTAGCTCTAGCTCTGGATAAGCACAAGGCGTAACTCATTGCAAAGGGATTTGTGCAATGGCGAGGGGTGGCTTTCCATGACACCTTTGCACCTTTAGCTCGAATGGCTATCAATAGGGCCATTCTTGTTGGAGCCAACCATGAGAGATTGGTAATTTATCAGCTTGATGTGAAGTCTACTTTCTTTCATGGAGATTTGAAGGAGGAGATCTATGTTAAGTAGCTTCCTAGCTTTTTCTTATCCAATGGCAAGGTATACAAGTTGAAGAAGGCCCTTTATGGCCTCAAACAGACTCCATGTGCTTGGAACGAGAAAATAGACTTGTTCCTCCAAGGAAAGTTAGAATATCGACCTTCCTCTTTCGATCCCCAGTTGTATGTCCACACCTCAGCTGGTGGGCATGCCTTGTTTGTGCATTGTGCGTATGATCTCATATTGAGAGGTTGCCTAGAAGGTCAAACATACAAAGGAGGCACTGCATGAGATGTTCGAGATGACAGAGATGAGCCTTTTTCACTTCTTTCTAGGTCATGAGATTTAGCAAACTTTGAGGGGGATTTTTTCTCCCAACAATGGTAAGTATAGGAGCTTTTGACTACAATTGAGATGGAGGGGCGTAAGGGTGTTTCTACTCGTATGGATCCAAATTGGAAGGCTACAGGCCATGCAGATTCACTGGCGGTGGATGCTACTTATTATATGTAGTTGATTTTTGGGTTATTGATATGGCTCCTTAACGCTCGGATTGATTTGTGCTTTGTGGTAGGTTCGCTTGCCGGGTTTATGAGTGAATCCAAGTTGGTTCATTGGCAGGTTGCTATGAGGATTTTGCGGTTCTTGAGAGGGACCCTTGATGTTGGCATTCATTATCTAACAGGTACTAGAGATTTGGCTTTGGTTCTTTGAGGTTGGACAGATTCAGATTGGGCTGAAGATGTTGACCACAAGAGATCAATGACAGGATATTGCTTTATTTTGGGTGAAGATGTTATCTTGCGGAGTAGCAAGAAGTAGCCCATAGTTGCCCTTTCTTCTACAACGGCGAAGTATCGAGCGAAGTCTTCTACCACATGTGAGACAATGTGGCTTTGGAGGTTACTAGGAGAGCTTGGCTGCCCGTGGCGGGTCCTATGACACTTCATTGCGACAATGAGAGTTACATTGCTTTGGCACGGAACCTTGTGTTTCGTGCTAGGTTGAAGCACATTGAGATACAACATCAGAATAGTTGTCAGGGATGAAAGATATGATATGGTATAGTATGATAAAATATGGTACTAAATGGTACCTTATGATTTTATAAGGTATGGTACAATATTAGGATGAAAAACACTTGATTTTTTCAAAAAGTATAAAACAATAAATGATAGAATACATGTTTAAATTGAAAATAGCCGTGTTATTATAAAATAAGATGAATACATGAGGGTGGCCCTTGTAGTTGCATGCATTGTGGGAAACATGAAATACAACTAGAGTCTAGTACATACATGGATCATAGTGGATACAATAATAGTAGATATAAAAAAGAAAGAGGCCTATGATGAGGCATTGCTATCATCATCATCATCATCATCAAAACTATCCGAGTGCTCGTCAAGAGAGTTTGAAGATGACTCCTTGACATTGGATGATGAGACACTCTTATATTCATCCTTACTGATGAGGTTACCATCATCATCAAATGATGGCTCCCTGGGCACCGATTGTGAGCAGGGGGGGGGGGAGGGGAGATGCCATCATAAGACACGGGATGGGAGCTACTAGAGCCCCGCCTCACATATGTCTGCAAGCCACTCGAACCACCCCTCCTCAATGTCGGATGGTGCCGAATGACCATGCTCCTGTTACCACCTACTCGAACTCCTCGCCCATGAGCATGTTGACTACAAGTGTACGAGTATTTGCTGCTGTAAGCGTTCTATAGAGCTCCACAAAGATCTCCTCCTCCTCCTTATCCACCTCCTAATGTACACTCGAAAGGGTGTCGCCCGTCAACTTGAATGTATCAACATTCACCTACACAATGTACATAAGATTGTAAATACAATTTTAAAACAACAAATTTTAAATTTTATGATTAAGTGTTTACTTGCTTTGGACAACCCATGCTTATCATAGCCCTCATCATGTATAAGTTAGTGCGGAAATAGACTAGTTGCTCTAATTGTCGTGTGCTAAGTTGATTGCAATCTTCGTGTGAGTGAGAGAATAGATACTTCAGTTTCTCACACATGCATCCAAAGAGCAATTTCGAGCAAGGACTCTCATGGCCAAGGGTTGAAGGGTCTCCAACGTGTATCCAAAGATTCACAACCAAAAGAGAGGATTCACAAGTGACTCTCTCCTCCAATAATTGGGAGAAGCAAATGCCACATGCCCTCTCTGATCTGGATAGCATCCTAGCTCGTCGAGTATTGCATTGCGGCTATCCATGGGGACCACAAGAGTCAAATATGCAAGTTGGTCCAAATAGAGCTCTCTATCGTCCATGATCGGCGGCGACTTGTAGGCCAGATGTACCAATGTTGCAAAACCATGGATGAGCTTATATCCATGTCTATCTCCTTTGTGCTATCTCTATAACATGTGCATGTTGTGTCTCTATGATACCTTGCAAGCACGTGTCTCCACCAATGCCGCTCTAAAGAAGTAAACAAGAAAGCCCATGGTGGACTCCTCACAATCACTCATACACAACACCCTATAAAAGAAAGTCACGACATGACAATGGCATGGGCTTTCTACCAAAACTGCTTATTGAGGCACAAGCGCTGCATGGCTTTAGTCTCCTCTGTCTCATGCTCATCTCACTCACTCTATAGAGTAGACACCATTGTTTGGTGTAGGGTGGAGGATTGCATCTCATAAAGGTGCTCGATCAACAACCACATGTAAGCAAACCGAGTTCAAGAGGGCTTTTTTAACTCGAGTGTTTTATTCTCGTGATACATTGCAAGCACCTTTACATTTACCGTGAAGGTGACAATTGATACAGCTTTGTGGACCACCTCTTCACTGACTTGAGTTTTTCGATGTCCTCCATTAGCAAGTCCAAACAATGACTTGCACATGGAGTTTATACCATCATAGGAAACTCGGCCTCAAGCAAACTGCCCATGCATTGACAATTCGATGTATTGTCGGTAATAACTTGCACCACATTTGAGGGGCCCACTTATAAGCACAAATTACAATACTTGGATAAAGAGAGGGTTGAGCCTCGAAAGATTCAAGAATGAAAGAAACAAATTTAAAAAGACAATGTATGCTCAATGATAGCTTGCCAAATGTGGCAATAGATGAACGCACCTATTGTTTTTCTCCCCCTCTTATCGGTATTTACGGCCTACAAAAAGTAAGTGCCGAGTGGACATGAGACGAGTATATTGATGATATCTTGTTTCTTACAATCACTCTATCCGTTGGTGAGAATGGAGCAACCATATTTTGTCCATGTGGTCTGAATAGGATCAAGGGCTCTATCAATCCTTTGCTTCTCTTCATCAATCTTTTTCATCCTCATGTCATTATATGTGACACCTGTCCATCCTTCACGTGAACCCACATTGGCAATGGCTTTTATCATCTTCTTCTATTGCTCTTGCTTTAGGACATTCAACGTTGAATGCAAGATTGCACTTAATTATCATGTGTGCAATTTCAATGTTTGCAAGTCGTTGCATTTCTCTAGGAAAGGCAACCAATCCATACACATGACTAGGAGCTTGAGAGAGAGGATTGCCTCTCCGGTGCCGCATGAGCTTCCATTCTCTGTCTTTTGTTGGAGCCGGATGTGGATGTGGAGCTGGCACCACCAATGGTGGAGGCCTCACTTGCATCGGTTGAATATACGCCCACATTCGATGCTTTCTCATTAGTAGGCATAGCTGTTGCTGCTGATGTGCTACTTCCTTCTCCTTTAGTGGATCCCCCTCTCATCTTGGTGAGAATCTCATGTGTGATGTTTTTAGGGATTTCCTTGCACGGAGCACCTTGTTCCCCCCCCCAGTCTCGGAAAGTTGTTGAAGAAGTTGGGTCGCACCACTTGTGTAGTGCTTCCCACAATACTTGCAGGTCCAATGGTGGGAGTTGGACTTCTTTGTGTCCCTCTCCACATGGGTGGTGCGCAAATGGAAGGTCTTGTGCTTCTCATGAGTCATGATGCTGATGGAGGGCAGAGGCTTCAAGCTTGGAAGTTGGAAGTTCGGGATTCAGGTGTTGGGGGGGGGGGGAGTGAGAGAGAGGCTCGAGAGAGATGGATGGTGAGAGGCTTGAGCCTTGAGAAGGAGAGGCAGAGTGAGAGGCTTGAAAGTTAGAGAGAGAGGGGGTAGGATAGGCTTGATAGATAGATAGCTTGCTTGAAGAGAGAGGCTTGAGAATGCTTGTTGATTTAGTGTGGAAGGATGGAGGGGAGGGGCACCTTTTATAGGCTAGAAAAGAGAGCGGAAGAAGATAGGGAACCAAGGTGGAAAAATAGTGTGGGAAAAGAGTATTTGAGGCCCAAGTCAAACAGTCAAAAGTGGGCTGGCTAGAGCATGGAATCCAAGGGGGCTAGGATGTGGAATGTCACCCATATGTGGCATCCAAGGACTCCAAAGTGCCACATAGGGAAAAAAATGGGCCAAATACGCACTGAAGACGACACATTGTCCAAACATAGTGGAAAAAAGCGCTAGTTTTTGTACGAAAACGTACCTATTCATATCATATGGTACCATACAATTGATACCGTACATACTTGTTTGTAACATGTACGAGGGCACCCATGAGTACCGGTTCATTTGGGAGAAGATCTTGGATGAGATCATTGATGTGATGTCCGACAAGACATAGGACAATTTGGTAGATTTGTCTACGAAGGTGCTTCCTTATGTTGTTCTTAGATAGCACTCCAAATCCCTTAGCCTCATGCCACATCCAAGATTTGAGAGGGGGTGTTAGAGATCTGGATATCCCCTGGATGGGCATTGATGGAGCCTGACGGAGCTGAGAGTAAACGCGATGGATAACACACACACACACAGAGTAGAGAGCAGTAGAAAGGAGAGTGAGCACGACACCTTTGATGTTCGGTACAGAGACTAGTGTACCTCTTTAGGTTTTAGATAGATATATATGAAAGTACAAATGTGCTAAGGGTGTGTTCGCACCTGTGCACATATAAAAGGCACGATGGCCCTTTATTCCCAACAACCTTCCACCTAAAGGCAATGTGCCTTAAGAGGAGAAAAGAATCAGCTAAGTCTAGGTATATACAAAGCTGAAATACATATACCTATCCAACTCCCATCATCTGTCGGCAACGAGCAAACCACTCTGTTGGAAGACCCTTCGTGAGAAGGTTTGCAAGATTATCATCTGTATGCACTTTGACAAGCTCAATGCTCTTGCTGTCCAGTACATCTCTAATGAAGTGGTACTTCAACTGTATGTGCTTTGTCTTTGCATGAAAGATAGGATTCCATGCTAGCATGATAGCACTCTGACTATCACAATGGAGAACAAGTAACTCTGTGATGCCAAGCTCTCTCACCAGATGTGAAAGCCATAAAGCCTCCTTGCATGCCTCAGTGGTAGCCACATACTCTGCCTTTGTAGTAGACAATGCAACACACCTTTGTATCTTGGAGATCCAAGGGACTGCTCCACATGTGAAAGTAAACACATACCCAGAAGTGGACTTCCTGCAATCCACATGACCAGCATAGTTTGCATCCGTAAAGCCAACAATAGATGCCTTCTGCTTCCCAAAGCAGATGCACAACTCCTTTGTGCCTTTGAGGTATCTCATAATATGTTTCACTGCATTCCAATGCTTCTTGCCAGGAGTTGCCATGTTTCTGCTAACCACTCCCACTGCAAAGGCAATGCCAGGACGTGTAGCAACCATAGCATACATCAAACTACCAACAGCTGAAGTATATGGTATCTTGGCCATTTCAGCCTTCTCATCATCAGATGTAGGGCTGTCCTTTGCACTGAGTTTCACATGTGGAGGCAATGGAACCCCAATTGTTTTAACTTTTCCCCCCCCTCCATATTGAAACGTTGCAAAACCTTGGAGATATACTCCTGCGGAGATAGATAGAGTAATCCTTTTGACCTATCTCTAAGTATTCGCATGCCAAGAATTTGATTTGCATCACCAAGATCCTTCATGTGAAAGCTGCCATGAAGACTTTGGTTCAATTGAGTCCAAGGCACGAGTATCCTTGCTAGCAAATGAGCATGTCATCCAAGATAATCAGGCTGTCATCTGTTGCCTTCTTGGTGTACAAGCAGTGATCCACTTGACTTCTATGAAAACCTTGAGACTGCATAAATGTATTAAACTTATGATACCATTCTCTTAGTGCTTGTTTCAACCCATACAAACTCCTTTTGAGTTTACATACCATCTTCTCTTTCCCTTTTGCCACAAATCCTTCAGGCTGCTACATATATATGTCTTCATGCAAATCACCATGTAAGAATGCAGTCTTTACATCCATCTATATGAGCTTTATATCTTTAGCTGCAACCACGCCCAAAATCATTCTCAATGTAGTCATCTTGACTACAGGAGAGAAGATCTCATCAAAGTCAACTCCATGTTCCTGCTTGTACCCCTTCGCAACCAATTGTGCTTTGTACTTTCGCGAGGAACGAGAAGTGACCCTTTAGGCTGTTGCATATATATGTCCTCATGCAGATCACCATGTAAAAATGCAGTCTTTACATCCATCTGTATAAGCTCCATATCCTCAATTGCAACCAAGCCCAAAATGGTTCTCAACGTAGTCATCTTGACTACATGAGAGAAAATCTCATCAAAGTCAATTCCATGCTCTTGCTTGTATTCCTTTGCAACCAATCTTACTTTGCACTTTGGTGAGGAACCAGAAGTGACCTTCATCTTGTAAACCCATTTGCATGGAAGTGTTTTCTGCCCCTTAGGCAACTGCACCAAGTCCGAAGTGCCATTTTTCTCAAGAGATTCCATCTCCGACAACATGGCTTTATACCATTTCTTGCTGTTGTGTCTGTCCATTGCTTCCTTGAAGCAAGACGGTTCACCACAGTCTGTCAACATGACATAATCAGCCACATTGTTTGCACCAGGAACAAATCTATCAGGTTGTCTAGTAGCCCTAGACGATCTCCTAACCCAATAATCATTGTTTGTTGGCTATTGAGCCTGCAAATTTTCATTTTCAGCTTGCTGTCTTGCCATTTCAGCCTGCAAATCAGCATTAATAGCTTGCTGTCCTGGCTGTTCATGCACATCCAGTGGCTCATCATTGTGGGCAATGACTGGCTGATTATTTCCAGCATTATTTTCTGCAGTTGTAGGTTCCTTTACAGCAGGTATTTGTTGCTGTACAACGGGAACATTTTGCTGTCCAAAAGGTATTTCTTCCTGGAATACAACCCTACGGACCTCCTCAATCTTTTTTGGCTGTTTATGCATGCAATCTTCTTGGAAGATAACATCATTGCTGCGTACTATTTTCATTTTCTCGGGATCCCATAATCTATACTCCATTTCACCCTCGTCACCATATTCTAAGAAAATGCATTTACATGACTTTGGCTCAAGTTTGCTGCGCTCTTCTTTTTACGAATGTGCACAAAAGCCTCGTAGCCAAACACTTTTAGGTGAGCATATGAAGGTAGCTTGCCTAACCTCGCTTTCCTAAGGGATCCCCCCCCAAAGACCTGTTCGATGACCGATTAATCAAGTGAATAGTTGTCATAACAGCCTCTACCCAAAAACCATGGGGTAATGTAGCATAAGACATCATAGTATGGATTTTATCCTGTATGGTCCGATTCATACGCTTTGCAACTCCATTTTGGGGTGGATTATGAGGGGTAGTGAGCTTTCTCTTTATCCCTTTGCTGTCACAAAATACTTGAAAGGCCTTGGATACATATTCCCTACCATTGTTAGAGCGAAGACACTTAAGTGTCTTATCAGTCTGATTTTTAACCAATGCCAAGAATTTTTGAAACTTGTCAAGTAATAGGGTAAACCCATACCTTCTGTGTAGCATCATCGACAAAGGTGACAAAGTATAAGGTGACAAAGTATTTCTTTCCCCCTAAAGATAATCCTGGCATTTGACATACATTGGAATGTACTAACTCTAGAGGAGAAGATTTCAACGAAAGAGACTTTTTATGAGACGTCTATGCATGTTTACCATACACACAATGATCACAATGCTCAAAATCAGCATAATGAAGACAAGGCAAGTAACCCAAACGAGAAAACATTTTCATTCCAGTTTGACTCATGTGTCCCAACCGGCCATGTCACAAATAAACACTTTGCTGCTTGGTCATGGCAACAACACAGTCACGCACACTAGATACATGGAGAGGATACAAGGTATCACTTTTACAACCTCTAGCAATCACTCTAGATCCCTTATAGATCTTCCATTCCCCATCACCAAAGGTGGTATGAAATCCATCGTCATCTGGTATATGTCGTACATGCTGAAGTGTGAAGACAGAACCATGTTGAAACTGCAACTGCACACTGCCAATACCTGCAATGTCACATGCATAGTTGTCCCCAAGATCAACACCATGTCGACCCCCTGTATAGTTAGAAAACCACTCATGATGAGGGGTGACATGAAAGGAAGCATGTGAATCTAGAAATCAAGTGTGCATGTCATCATCTGTATCAGCAAGTAAAGCATGTGTTCTAAAGTGTGAAGAGACAAAGAATACGCCATTCCCACTGTCACTGTCACGAGTGACTACATTCACCTCTTCAAATTTGACACTGCTCTTCTTAGGTTGACTCTCTTTCTTCTCTTCCTTGCTATCATCTGTCTTCTTACCCTTTCCTTTCTCTTTCTTCCATTTGTAGCAGTCACGTTTAAAGTAACCCTTCTTGCCACAATGATGGCATTTAACATCCTTACCACGTGATTTATTGCGTCCCTGGCTAGCAGATTTGCCTTTCTGCTGTGATCTGCTCCTAGTATGCAAAGCACTGGAATACTTACTGGATGCATTGTTTTGCCGATTCATTTCTTCCATGAGTAGAGCACTCTCTACATTAGCATACAAAAGCATCGCATTAGAATTGCTCATAGCAGTCCTGAATGTATCCCAACTCTCTGGTAGAGTGCAAAGCAAGAACGTAGCCTTAAACTGTTCATCAATCTTGAACTCCAAGGCAACCAGCTGGCTGAAAATGGAGTTAAACTCACTCAAGTGAGTAGACATTGCTGTACCTTCTTTCATACGCAAATCCATAAGGTTTTTCAGCCAGTAAACTTTACTTGCGGCACTCTTCTGGGCATATGGTTCTTCCAGTCGAGTCCAAACAGCATAGGCAGAATCCAAACCTTCAATGTTAAACAGCAAGGTATCAGAAATCGATAGTTCGATGGTTGAGCATGCAAGCTCATTAACTCATCCCAGTCTTCCTATTCCATATCTGTGGGCTTTGCCCCTTTGGTCTTAATCGGCCTTGCGTGCTTCTTCTGCAACAGGATATTATAGCGTTGTTTTTGCCAGACTGCAAAGTTATGTGCTCCTTCAAGTTTCTTAATGTGCATGAGATGACTGCCGTCACTGCTGCCAGCTATGAATTTCATCCCAAATGTGACCAAAAAATTCAGCAAATGCAGGCCCAAACTATCACACTAGTGACCAAGGTACAAACAAGTACCAAACAACAATAAATAACCACGTAAAAGCAGAAATTTCAGATCTGCAAATAAATTTTGGAAGCATTAAACCTTGTGCTACAGCACTCCACAACTGATTACAGCTGTTCCAAGGACAAATGCATCACATTACATGAGAAGTCCCAAAATTTAGCTGCAATTTCTGCTGTACATGCACCCATGGGCACAAAATTTGACACACACGGTCAAAAGCCCCAAAATTTTTGTGCTCAAAGCATCAACCATACATCTGCACTGTCTCTGACATGCATAGAATATGCCAATTTTTCCAAAATAGAGCAATTTCAGCAAAAACCCAAAATTTTCCAAGTGCTAGATGTCCAAATTGCATGGAATTAAACCCGCATGTACATAAAATGACCAAATGGTGCACAAATTTTGCCTGAACAGCAAAAGCCCCAAATTGCACGGGGTCCAATGTGTATCAATGTTGAGAAATTGGGTAAATTTCAGCCCAATTTTTACATGTACATGAAAGGCCCCAAATGTCGGAGGCAAAATGTCACAAATTTCTGCAATTTTTGAGACAAATATCATTGTTGTGTCTTTCTTGCATCAAATCTGGACAAATCCCCAAATTTCTTGGGTTCAGTGTGCACAAATTTCAGTGAAATTTAAAAAAATTCACTAAAATGTGAAAAGCCCCAAAATTCCCGGGCAAATGTGCATCGATTTTGCAATTTCTGAGTCAGATTGTCCAGTTCTGCATTAAAGTCCCAGAATATGGGAAAAGCCCCAATTTTTTAGGTCAAGCTTGCA
The DNA here is from genome assembly GCF_053477565.2 of Lygodium microphyllum. Classification (NCBI taxonomy): domain Eukaryota; kingdom Viridiplantae; phylum Streptophyta; class Polypodiopsida; order Schizaeales; family Lygodiaceae; genus Lygodium; species Lygodium microphyllum. The sequence goes on from NC_141137.1 coordinate 56,069,189, forward strand.
CACTGTGCATGTTTGCGCGAACACCCAGTTGTGGAAGGGGAACAAATTTGAAATATTAAAAAAAATGACAGAGATTTGATTGCCAGTTTGTGACCCGTGGCCCTCATGGGTGACCTGTCAAACATGTCGCATCCTGTCTTGTCGGAGCGCATGTCGCAACCCGCCGTCTTGTCGGCTGCTTGGTCCTGGTCACGTGCATGTCCTGTGCGACCCCTCATCAACCTGTCGCCTGTCGCCTACTCTCCAACAGCCCACCTGAATCGTCGTGCAATCTTTGCCTGGCCCCCTGTCGACCGCACTGACCTTGCGCTGACTTGCATCTGCTGAACACTGACTATACTAATGCCGACACCTCTCACTTGAGGTTGCTTGACTAGTGTGTGCCTCTCTAGCTTCGAGAAGTGTGCACTCCTTGTGCTCTAATACCAGTTTGATGGAGCCTAATGGACCTGAGAGTGAACGCGAGGGATAACACACACAAAGAGTAGAGAGCAGTAGAAAGGAGAGTGAGCACGACACCTTTGATGTTCGGTACAAAGACTAGTGTACTTCTTTAGGTTTTAGATAGATATATACGAAAGTACGAATGTGCTAAGGGTGTGTTCACACCCGTGCACATATAAAAGGCACAATGGCCCTTTATTCCCAACAGTCACATGCATTGTACATTAACTTTTGAGCATTTTACATGCATTTCCTGTCAGTTTCTGGCATTTTCGAGTAGTCACTAGATGTAGGTACATGATTCTGGGCAGGTTGGACATGTAGTGGCAAGTGGCAGTGCCATGCGGCACATTAGATGCTGATCGTAGTTTTCCAACATTTTTTTGTTATGCAGTTGGCCATATTAGCACTTGGTCGGCCAGATTTAGGTTGCCAACTTGATAAGTTCTTTGCCCCATTTTCTGCCATTCATATTCAGCCTCCAGCCAGCCTACACATTGTCATTTTCAGGTGGGGAGAGATTGGCTCATGGAGATACTTCGACAGCCCTTGTATATATTTGCCTTCTTCACTTTAGCATTCATCTATTGTAGATTTCTACATTGTACTGTCTCTTTTCTCTCACCCTCTTCTTGTGTTCATTTTCTTTCAGTCTTGTCCTAATGCTTCCACATTCGCTTTACTCTGACAGATGAAGATGAAAAAGAAGAATGAGATGTTTCACCTTCTTTAAAATGCCCTTGAGAAGCAAAACTTGAAGGAAAAGTAGGAGAAGAAAAACTCTAAGCACCTCTTCTTGTGTTTAAATAATGATAACAATCATATTTGTGCACGGAATCTTAAGGAGATAACAAAGGTTTACCTTCAAGTAGCTATTGAGCTTGATGCATAAGGATAAGATCGTACTCGGCTTACGTAATCTCATATGGTCTATGGACTCCACGATAGTTTGATGTCTCACCACCCATATTGAATCCTTGGGGAGGAAGTTGTGAGGCTGACTCCTGCTCAGGTCTTTGCATGGAGGGTTTGAGAGGTTGAAGTGGTGTGGAAGTGTTCGAAGTCATCTCCTTTGTGGATGTGTTTTTCATGGATGAGCTCTCCGATCAAAAGTCTAGGCTCTTCTATGAGTACCTAGCTTTGATACTATGTAAAGAAATACTTGTTTATAGAATAACAAACATAATTGTACAACAAAGCATAGACTGATCAAGAACATAGTTAAGGTTAGAGTGATTCAGAGACAATGAATAGTAGCTCGAACCAAGATATCCTCTGCGAATGAGGTGCAGATAGTAGAAACAAGCAACAACAATCTGCAAAACTGGATTGGATTGAGTGGTGGGTAGCTTGTTTGTTTACGGATGGATGGATCCTCCCAAATTAGGGTTTGGCTTACGGGACACAAACACTCTTTAGGATCACGTATCTTTTTTAATGAAAATTTGGTAAATTTGAGTTTTGGGGTTGCACAATGAGAGACAATAGAAAAGAAGGGAATGAAGTGATAATTTGCATTGAATTTGAATGGAAAGTTGAATATCACGGCAGACTGATTAGTCTCTACACGCAGCCCAAGGTGTCACTGAGGGCACTGAATTAGGTTGATGATTATGGCTGTATCAGAGGCAGAAGTATGCTGAAGATGGAGTGTGCTGAACCTACAGACAAAGAAGATGATTTACCAAGTGTGGGGGGTAGGCTATAAATATCATGATCAGCCCAAATTGGCTGAAATAATGATGTAATCAGCTAGTAAAAAATTGGTCAACTACTTACCATTGAAGTGAAAAATGTTGGCGCAGTCATCTACGCAAACCAACCCCCCCCCCCCCGGCAGTGAAAATAGGCTGCCCAAACATTGAAAAAGAAATGCAATTGTGCTAGTGCTAGTGTGAACATATCTTGCACTCACTAAAAGAGAAATGCACACAAACAGAATGGGTTGGAACAGTTAGAGCTGTAAAACAACAACGAAAGAAGAGAAAATATGGAGATATTCGATGATGGAGGAGTAGAGGATGATAATGTAGATGGATAGGGCCAATCTTCATTTGATGTACAAGAGTTTATAGCCACAAAAACTGATGTTGAATAAGGAAAAATGAGCTCTCTTAATAAGAGAAAGGGGAGAGGTAGTGTAAAAAGGGAAAGTGGAGTAGCACAAGACAAGTATCCAACCACATGTTATGATGTTTGACAAGTAGTAGGACACTTAGAAGCTTGTGTGACAAGTGTCTTAACACTTATCTCTTCTCTATGGCGTTTCTTTTTGGGTTGAGTATTGTTAGGAATAGAGACATCCAGGTTTCAAATTTAATAAGCACTGTCAAAATTCAAAATTTTTGAATGTCATTCCTATTTTTTAGGAGTAGCATTTTTAGACTAATGCGAGGCTCCTAAAATTTAGTGACCACCTCAATATCGGTATCATGGAAAAGCTATTTATGAATACATTACAAAAACAATGCTTAAATCTTCATTGAGTTCTCTATGTAAAGATATGTGCATTTTAAGCTTTCAACCTACACAATATATTATACAAACATTTCATGATCATGCTATCTTGTCGATTGTAGTTTCTTTTGGGCGGATCTAGCCTACACTTCAAAGTATTAATCCTTTCTGTGTGGGAGCTTGACCCTTATATGTTTGACTTTTGGTCATAGGTGCCCAATCGGGTTATATAGGGGGGAATTCTATGCTATCTTTTCTTTAACCCATTGTGTGGGTCCACCATAGCCTGTGACTAATCATTAAGGTTAGCTCTAATGCACTTTTCTTCATAGGTAGTAATTACAAAGGAAATGAATTCAATAAACAATTAAATATGCAAAATAATAGAAAGGATGCAGATTCTATAGTTCACATTAAGTCTATAAGGCTTAAGAAAATAAGCCTTATAAAGGCTTAAGAAAAATATTTCTCCAAGTGCCATTGGATACAATATAATTGCTATCCTAGAAACTGTTGCCACTTGCTGCCATAATCAAGCCATTGGAGGGGGAGGGAGGTTTTGCAAGAGGCCGTTCGTTAGGCATACACTAGCTAGATGGTGGGGGTGAGGCTGCTTGTTAAAGTAGCTCCCTATTACCTAAGCCTACATCTTGCATAGTGCTGTAGTCCCATCTTCTTGCACGATTGACAAGAAACACAAGGGATAGGGGTTTTGTCAACTTACCTCTCCCCATCGTTCATTGTCATCAAGTACTATAGCTCCCCGTGACTTCGTCACCTTTATGGCTTGCACATCACCGTGCCATCTTCATGGTCAAGTCAAGGCATTAAAATTATTACTTAATAATAAGAAAAAAGGCCCTATTATCTACCAAAGGCCAACATCCAAGCATAATAAGGGCGGTACTTTTTTCTTAATCTTCTCTATCTCTTAAATCTTCACTCCTAAGGTTCTCTTATTAAGGCCTTAGGTCTAGTTTGTGCGTAGTACTCTAATTACAATCTCAACCTTTTATACAATAGTGAATTTTTTCTTCAATAGTAGGCTTCACATCATCAACTCCAAGCCACTTCTTTTGTTGCTATGCTAGATTCCTAAATTTCTAGAAAACTTTATTTCCAAGGCTTTGTTTAAAGTTTTGAAGTTGTGGAACCTAAGTTAAATGATAATTTCCCGCTTCTTGAAATCACCCTCTAACAATAAGTGGAGTTGCTTTAACATAACTTGCTCAAAATTACAAGAACTCTTTAAGAGCATGACTCCCAAAGCCAAGCAATCCAAACTGAAAATGATTGCATTGCTTGCATCCTTCATGGTGTTTTGGATGCGTAGCAAGCCCAAAAAGACAAAGACTAGTTGTTGTCAGTCATTTCAATTTCCAAAGTTTGATCGAAAGAAATATGGAAAACTTATTTTATCATAGTTGAGTCAATTTAGTGACTATTTTTCCAAGGAATCTTTTAGTGAGAAGGACAAAATCAATTGTAAGACTAAGTACATGACCAATAAGGCTTCATTATGATGGAACATTCTTTGTCACAACACCAACCGTCCTACTGCTTGGGACGAGTTTTAAGTAAAGGCCAAATAATTTTTTCTACCTCCACAATTTCATCTTCACGGAAGATGCAATTGGGCAAATCTTACATGGTGAGAAGATGATATGGTGGCGTATATGGAAATATTTTAGCAATGCTTACTTCTCTTAGGAATGTTAGAAGAAGTCCCTAAAGATTCATTGCAAAAGTAAATATGCAAACGAACAACCGGGTATTCCACCAAAGCTTAACTCCCTTCAATCATCTTCCATTTACAAAGTCATATCTTATGCTCATGACATTGAAAAGGAGTTTCAAACTATTGCCTAGCTTATCCACAACAATCAAGGAAAGCATAACCAGACTGTAAGTAATAATCACAATATTAAAAGATTGTCCTTTTTGTGGGACTTCTTAATTGGACTACCCTTATGGTGTGTTTACACTACAAGACCCCTTAGCCAACCTAATTAGGATGCGTTTGCAACTAATGATCAGATGCAGACCAATGTTGTGGACACCCATCCAAGATGTCCAGGAGGTAACACTTCCCCCTTAGGGTTGATTGATGTCCCTCAACGATATCCTCAGGGGTGAAGTAAAGAAAGCGACTCTTAAGAAAGCATGCCGACTCCTAGGTAATCTCTACTCCAAGTAGCTCTTCCACTTGACCAACTTTTTGGAATAATTGATCAAATGGAGTCGCTTAATCCTATTGGTCAAGTATCATTTTGGGTTTGAGTGGAATGCTACGAGCAATATTACTCCAAGTACAAGACGTCCTTAGTTGGGATAATCGGTTCCCCCTACCCTAAATGCTCTTTCAAATGGCTTACGTGGGGCATTGGATGAATGTGGATATCCAAGTGGGAAGACACAAGTATCAAAATTGACATGAGAATAAGCCAATGCAACATGAGATGTAGAGAAGAAACTTTATATCAGGTCCTTATACAAAAGTACCTTAGTGTAATATTGTCTCTATCTACTGTAGTCATATGCACTCAACCCTACTACCGCAAACCCCACCACCTGGGTGAAAAAAAAGAAAGAGGGAAAAAGGGACATTATTGAAAGTAGGGAGTAATTGCCTACAGCAGCTGATGTGCTTGGCTCATCATTAGTGTGATGTGAGTGTCTTTGGTGTTCTTGCATGTGAAGGCAAAGTTCAAACACCCACAATCAATAGGTTGGGGTCAGGTAACTTGATGGTTGAATTTTGAGTGTGTATGTTTTTGTACATAGGGTATCGTTTAGCTATGTGGTATGCAAATAGTGCTGAGGAGCATTTGATGATTTTTGCAATTGTTTCAAATTGTTAATTGCCAAGTGAATATGACTGCATGCCTTTATTTTGGCATTTTGGAGAGCAATGCCTTTATGATGTACACAGGTACTGGACCCCAGCTGTTCTTGTATGATCTAGGACCTTTTGAGATCCTATTGTCCCTTCACATCTTTGAAGGTGTAAGGATGCATGGCATCGCAGCCAGAAGATACTCTTCAAGCTTCTGGGATGTATGTGAAGATTCTGGGCTCTGTACGATCATTGCAGTCCATGGAGAGCGAATAGTGAAGTTATACAAGGTCGTGGTGGAAAAAGACTGTACAGAGGTTCAAAATGCAACCAAGATACACTTAAATTTGCACCATTCTCTTCCTCGATTTGGACATTGGGTTTTAGATGTGCAGTTTTTGGAGGTATGGCAGCCAGCAGTGGCAGTGTGTTTCTTGCACACTAAACTGCCTTTATGGTTTCTGCTTTCAACAACATTTTCATTCTTGTTAATTGTTGGGAGACGTGCTTATTGTTGCAGCAGACATGTTTTGCAGATGAGTTTAGAAGTGGATCTCTGATTGCGATTGGTATATCTGACAATTCTGTCTCTTTATGGGACGTCCAATTTGGCACATTTATCTATCATGTTCAATGTGCAGGTGATTTTTAGAAGTTTTTTCAATTTTGATGCTGCAACTTTAACTAATTTGATATATCTTTCAGAGCTCTCATAAAATGTCTATACCATCTTCTTTCTTACTGTCTGGCTTTGCCCATAACATCTTTTTTTAGCACTTGGATACACTGTGTTTCAGAGAAATGTCTATTGTATTCACTACGATTGTGGAGCAATGATGCACTCGCTCTGGTGATTGCTGCAGGCACTATTTTCAATGAGGTATGCATAGCAAGGAAGTCATTTCAAGAGCATGCTTTACTGTGTTTTAAACCGTTTGTTTGTCTTTTGTTTGTTATCACTGGAATAGATCTTGATATGGAAACCAGGCATCCAATCTTCCAGCAGTTTGCATGGCGAGCATTGCAGTTCAGATGAGCATCTCAGTAAAAGGATGACCGAGGATACTGTTCCGGTATTGAAGCGATTGAAAGGACATGAGGGCTCAATATTTCGAATTGCATGGTCTCAAAATGGAAAGCAGCTGGTTTCTGTCTCAGATGATCGCAGGTATCTTCATAATTTCTAAAATATAAGTCAAATTATTTTGCTTATATCAAAGGTTCTACCTAAAAATGTTTGTTTGTGATGTAGTAAAAGAATATAGCTAAAGTTCTGAGGGTATGGTGAACTAGTAGGAGTATATATAGAAGTGAATGATTGAGCCTTACGTATTGAAGCTGGAGAGTGCTTGGAGTGATTCAATAGCTCATGAGTTTCTGATAACTGAAATCCTAGTGTTGTTTTTTGATTTTGAAAAATCAAGTTGGGGAATGTTAACTTCTTTAGTAGAAAGAGATTAGAAAAGAGGAGAATGAAAGAACAAGAAAGTCAAATCTGCATGAGGAAAGCAGTAGCTGCAAATGGAATACATGGATTCCTCAACCACACATGCTCGGAGAACTACAACTCTGCTCCAAAGTATCTTCTTACATCTGTCTTGAGACAGGTCACAATTAGTCAGAGCACGCTTAGTTCCAATTAAGTGACAGCTTGAGCTGCTTGAGTTTGGTCTAGGCTTCATCAAATTTGCTCCATCTTTGCATGTTGAAATGCTGCACTAGCTTGTCTTCACTGTTGGAAGGTATATCTGCACTTGTTAAAAGGTTTTGACAATTGAACCGGATCACCTATCATTTTTGAGCATTGCAGGAATTACCTCTGAGCCATACTTGAACAGAACTCTGTTTTCTGGCCCAAGAAACGGTGTTTCTGTTTCTGACCAGGAACAAGGAACATGTTTTTCTTGCATCAGAACTACAACTCTGCTCCAAAGTATCTTCTTACATCTGTCTTGAGACAGGTCACAGTTAGTCAGAGCACGTTCAGTTCCAATTAAGTGACAGCTTGAGCTGCTTGAGTTTGGTCTAGGCTTCATCAAATTTGCTCCATGCACTAGCTTTTCTTCACTGCTGAAAGGTATATCTGCACTTGTTAAAAGGTTTTGACAATTGAACTGGATCACCTATCATTTTTGAGCATTGCAGGAATTACCTCTGAGCCATACTTGCACAGAACTCTGTTTTCTGGCCCAAGAAACGGTGTTTCTGTTTCTGACCAGGAACAAGGAACATGTTTTTCTTGCGTCAAGTGTTAAAGCTCGGGGTGCACATGGTCAATGGTGACGATCCTATAGTTGCTTGGAACCGTAGGGTTAACCACTTGAAAATTGGGACTATAGCATTTGCTGACCAATTGGCAGAGGGAGACCTTCGGAAAGGGACTGGGTGAACATGTGGGCTAAGCGTGGTGCAAGCACATCTTGAAGCCATCATGGTCTTGGGTTCAGCCATTTTGCAACTTGTGGATGGTGACTTGGATCATGCTGATAGAGAAGGTGGAAGGATCTTTGTTGCAGCCTCTAGATGGCATGCCTAATGTGCTGAGGCTGTTGCTCTCTCTTGCTTCACATTTAGCTGTCTCTACTTGCAAACATAGATTCCATGAGTTTCAGAAACGAGAAGAAACATAAATTCATCCATTTGAAAATTTTGTGGAAACATAGTTTCGGAATATGTAATAATATGTATAGATGATTTGTGTGTATATATGTGTATGTATGTGTGTCTGTGCGCATGCGCGCACACACACACACATGTAGAATATAGACAAGAACTAGTTGTAAGCATACTAGAGACACTCAACAATCTTAAGACAATGAATATGAGTAGTTCAAAAACAGAAGATGCATGATTCACAATATCACTTAGTCTTGCAACTTGCAAGATATAGAATCACCCAAAAAGGAGGAATTTTTGCCTCAAAAACTTGGAGCCCAAAACATGTTTACCTGAAATGAAAATGGCAAGAAATGTTGGGACGGTTTGGGGGCCCAGAAAAGGCTGTTTTTTGAAACCATGCTTGCAAAATTGGTGGGATGATGTGCACTTTTGACCAATCATAGACCTCATACTATGTAACATGTATATCCATGTAGTGTGGCACAATAGACCTGTTGTGTTGGAGGTGGAAAAAATGGTCTCAGTAGAAGGCCATTTTTGGACTAGTGTACTCCATGTCCCCCAGGTATGTAACCTGAGGATGTCTGCTTGAATTGCCTTATTCAGCTCTATACAGCTGAGATCAAAGGACAAGGCCTCCACGCTGCACCAGAAAGGGAAGAGTGCATCCATCCATATACCATGTATTCTGAAACAAGTGTTCACCTGTGTGTACTAACAATATGTGTCCCCATCTAGTGCCAGCTGCCGTAATCACTCTAGAGCAAGTTAAGGTATATTGTATCTTTGCTGTGGGATTCCCCATAGTTTATAGATGGTTCACTACGACCACTCCAAGCTCCTATCACATACTCTCATTTGGAACTGATGGCTTATTGCAGATTAGATGGAGATCATCTCACCACCTCCTACCATCATACAACTATTTTGTGGTTGGCTCCTCTATTGTTCCTCTCCCTCTTTTCCGGTGATATAAGCTCAATCCCCATATGGCATATCAATGCACCATACAGCAATGTGGGAGTGACCAACCTCTCCAAAAGTCAGAGTTTCATTTATGGCTCTTGAGTTTGAGTTGTGCTCCTAGGGTAGGATACCCCCTCCTCAAGTGATCCTCTTTGCATGAGAGTTGGGGCCTTACAAAGGTAATAAAAAATCCCTAGATAAACATATGAGCATGACATGGTCCACAACTCTCCTTTAAATTCAATCCAATATCTCCCAATCCACAATAAAGAGGTTCTCTAGATAGCATGGACATTTGAGGATTCTTGTCCCCACTCTTGAGCATGTACACTAGAGTATTCTTGTCCCCACTTCTTGACTTCTTGTAGACAGAGTGGTAGACCTAAGAGTTGTGAGCGTATGTTAGGGTTTGTAGACAAAGAATAGAGAGTGCATGAACATAACTAACACACAATGAACTTAGACAAGAACTCAAATGACAACGAAGAAGAATGAATGAATGAGAGGAGGGATACAACTGAATATGCTCAAGGAGTGGAGGCTGTCCAACAACCACGCTTGTGGGAGTAGGATTAGGGAGTTTGTTGGAGGGTGGTGTCCTCTTGAACAGATCCTAGTGCAGCAAATCACTAATGTTGATGAAAAAAATTGCTGTAGACTAGTGTGGCAGCAGGGGAGATGAAGAGGACTCTCCCACACAATGGGTCCAAGAGGATAGATGATAAGAGAGGCTGAAGACATCAGGGAAGCAGGCTGGAGTGGCAAATGCAGTAGGTATGATGGCTGGAATGTCTAGATGCAAATGCATGCAGCCTGGCTACAGCTATAGCAAGAGAAGAAGGCAGCTGGAATCTAAACACAACAGTGGGGAGCAGTTTGTAATGAAAATGCAGCTGCAGTGAGGGCTGGAGATGTAGGCGACTGCACTAGGGCAGGTGGCAGCAGCTATAGTTGTCTTCGTACATCATACGGACTGGTCCATTCCATATGGTTTGTACCATACAATACATATCCATACCAAATTCCAATTTGTACGAAAAAATGGGCTATTTTTTGCTCAGGCAAACTGAACCGTTTTGTGTCTTCCAACTTGTTATAATTTGCCAGTTTTGGGCAGTGCCCAATGCAATTTGTGTGGTGTGGACACTCATTAAAGTGTCAAAATAGAGTGTGTCAAGGACTTTAAAAGTAGTGACACTAGACTCTAGAGTTAAATTAACTGGAGTTGAGTGAGGGATAAGTCTAACTTACCTAATACCTATTGTACTTTTATTCTATCATTTTAGTACTTGTATGTTTTGAGTGTGGAATTGCTGCCCACTCTTGCTCATTGTCGTATGTTCACTCTCTCTCTTCCTCCATTTTCGACAATTATATCAGCTATAGACACGTGGGTTCGGTCTCGCCATTGCTCAGCTAGTGGCACCCACGTGAAGTTCACTCAGTCGAAAGGAAGAGGAGTTGCTGTTTCAAAGGGAGGAATTGCTCTTTTGGAAGAGAAGCTGTTGTTTTGGAGGAGGAGCTATTGTTGTTTTCAGCCGCTTGCAGCCTCATACGCAGTCTTCCATGCAACCTTGCACAAGCAGCCTCTCTCTGCCCTGCTCATTGTGATATTCCAGCACTGTCCACCATTTTCTCAGCTCTGGCCACGCCATTTTGTGTAGATCTGGAAAAAAAAACTTGTGGAAACCCTAATTTTTGAATTTGGAGGTTTTCGAAAATTTGTGCAATTTCTCATCCATCTTACTTGTCTCATCCCTAGCTTCAAAGAAATTTTCAATTTGTCACACTTGGTGTCAAAAAAATTGGGGGTTTTCGACAGACTTGTCCAAATTTTGAAATTTCTTCGAGGAAAATTGGGGCTTTTGCCCAATTTGAGTTCCCATGCATGAATCTCCATCAAAATTGCCGATTGCACAATTTTTTTCGACATTGATGTGAGAAATTTGGGCCTTTTTTGATTTTTGGGTTCGACACATCTCGAGGTGAAATCTAGTTGTTGGTTGTTGTCTGCATGCATCCTGAGGCAACATTACACTGAATTCTAAGGCTATAAATATACAATTTGTTCTACTTCTTGAACTTTGCGGAGAAAAATTGGAGATTTTGCTTGGCATGCTTCCGGAGACAGCAAATAGGTACAGCAACAGCATTTGATCGCTGTTTGGATCAGATATTGGCATAGAAATTTCTGAAAATTTGGTGATTTTTAGCATTAAATTGCTGGAATTTGTATTTGGTACACATTCCAAGACAAGCAGACAATAGTAAATTGCTATGTATTGCAGATTTGGTAGTGCTTTGTGCAGTCTTGGCACGCATTTCAAGGCACTTGACAGTTTTGGTACTTGCATGTATATCTTGTGTTGGGAGTAAATCTGGCGCTTCAGTTTGAAAGTGTGTGGTTGTAGTTTGTGCATTTATTGCAGCAATGGCTGAGCAAGGTCACAGTGACCACAACAACATTTTGGTATCCTCACTTAGGAAGATAAATTGGATGGGAGCAACTACTCCTTGTGGAGTTTCATGGCATGAAAGCTACTTGTTGCAAAGGATCTTTGGGATTTTGTGATTGGTGACTCAGCTTGGCTAGGAGGCTTTGCACCTCAAATGCCTCAAAGAGGGACTAGATGACAGCAAGTTGCCCCTGCTGTTGCCCATGTTTCTCCTATAGAAGAATAGAAGAAATGGGATTCAAAGGATGCATAGACTTTATCTTTGATTCCTCTTTTAGTGAAGAGGGTGATTATCCCTCATATTTGGTCATGCAAGACCTCAAAGGCAGCTTGGGATATTTTGGAACAGGTGTTTGCAGCATGCAATAAAGCTAGAATCTCTTACTTGAGAAGAGAATTGGCAAATCACATATGGATGAGGGTGATGCTATGACAAATTATCTCATCTTTTTAAGGATTTGAGAGAGCAACTGCTGAATATTGGTGAGGTATTGATAGATGATGAGATGATAAACATCACCTTGAACTCTCTTCCAGAGTCATTACCTTGGGTTTCATGCTTCGTTCAATTTGTCTCTGAGGGGGGCACAACAGCCCCTCACTAGAGTTGATAGGCCTCTTGTTGTAGGAGGAATAGAAAAGGAAAAATGTTACTATGCATTTAGGTCATGTAGTGATGCTCTTCAAACACAAAGGCAAAGCAGCCGCAACTAGTGAAAAATTATCCAAGGGCTGATATGGGACAGCCATCTTGCAAGGCTACCCATGATGCAAATAAAGGCAAAAAGAAAGGAAAATGCCACTATTGTAAGAAACCTGGATTACATTGAAGAATGCAAGAGAAGGGCCAAGGAGAAGAAGGAGGACTTTGGTATGGTTGTCTAGGAGACATCTACCACTCGGTCTTTAGGGGATACTATACCCAACTTCGTTGAGAAATATTATGCATTCTTGACATGCAATTATGAGAGTTCTATGGCTATTCTGTATTTAATGCTGTTGAAATACAGCATAGATGGTACTTTGACAATGGGGCATCTAGGCATATCACTTCATAGAAGTGTCTATTTACATCTATGCATTTAGGCCCTATGGGGAAGAAAGTTACATGTGCACATAACTCTAGCTATGATGTCTGTGGCATTGGTTCGGTGCAGATTACTATTGTAGATGGATCCAAGATATCATCCATCTTAGGGATTGGAAATCTGTTCTTTATTGTGATTTTGTTCAAAGTACGATAGTCAATGCACATGCGCCATGACACATCCTTCTTTTGTACTAGAAGTATTGGAGAACAAAACGAAGATAAATTGGGCTGAATCAGCCCTTTCTCTAACACTTCATTAACCTAACTCATCGACTCCTCTTGTTGGGCTGCATTGACTTTGTAAGGTGGCTCATTAGGTGGACTATTGTTGGGGATCAAATCTATCCCATGATCCTTGGACCTTTTAGGTGGCAAGCATCTTGGAAACGACTGAGAAAAGCAATCAACATACATTTGTAAAAATGACATGCGATCTTTATCCAAACGAGTCACATTCCCACATTTTCATTATCACTCTTATCCTTTGTGAAAACTAAATAAGCTGAAAGATGATTTTTCATTACTCTGGATATAGTAGAAGCAGATATAACAGGGACAGATTCCCCTTTCAACTTTACATCCAAGATTCCAAAGTATGAAGTTTGCCTCTATGAAAGAGGGTCACAATCTTATCATGAGCATCAATCATTGCATGCACACGATGGCACCTCCGTATACCAAGCAAGACATCACATCCTTCCAAAGGAGCAATAAAGAACTCTTCGCTGTCTACATAACTCTGAATGTGCGAACGAAGCTTTCCAATGATAGGAGTGACTGGCTCTGCGTGTCCCTTGCATGCCTTACCAATGTCACCAATGTCACCCATGGGGCCCATCTCATCCTCTTTCATGCCTAAACGAAACTTTCCAATGATAGGAGTGACTAGCTTTGCATGTCCCTTGCATGCCTTACCAATCTCACCCATGGGCCCCATCTCATCCTCTTTCCTACCTAAACATGTTGCCATATCAAGAGAGATGAAATTTGATCGTGCCCCCTTGGATCAAGAAAAATCAATGCATTCTGATCTCTAATTTTGCCTCATGTTCAATACTATCATCATTGGGCTAATCTGCCACTATATTAGACACTAAACTAGCAGTGTTTTTGCCTTTCTTTCCCCTATTATCATCTTTTTCAGCTTGCTGTCTATTAGGACAGCTCCTTGCCATGTGCCCTTCCTGCTCACAAATAAAGCATTTATTTGCAGTCAATTCCTTACGTCATGCATGATTTTTCCTACACTTTCTTTGCCATCTGTTCCTCTTTCCAGCCCTATTTTCAGATCTGCCCTGATTTTTAGCCTTTATTTCAGATCTGCCCTTCTCTCAGCCTTAGCCTCTTTGACATGTGACTTGACATCAATGTCGTGGAACCCTGCATCTTTTCCACGTAGCAATGCTTCAGTTGTAGTTGCAATTTCTATGAGTTGAGGCATGCTAGAAACAGTGGACTTTATGTAATAATTATGTATACCCTTTGGCAAACCACAAACATACTTCTCCACTTGCTCATGGAGGGGTAGTTACCAATATGAAGTAACGGGCAACAAAGCATCCCAAAACTTCTTATTGTACTGATCCAAGTTCTTGCAATCCTTGGAATCCAACAGATTCTATACTGCTGTAATGTCTACTTCAAAGGTACTTGTCAACCAATTTAAAGTAAACATTTGCTTGAACTTGACCCAAGTGGTAGATGCTTTTTACTAAATGAGAAGCGTAGACCACCACTGCAATGCATTACCCTTCAAGAATGTAGCTACCTTGTATATCTTAGATGCCTTTGTGAAGTTGCCTTGAGAATAGGCTACATCAAACTACTGGACAAAAGTAAGTGCTTTTAGCCTATCTTGTGCGCCACTGAAAGGCTCAAACTTCACACTTTTGTCACCTTCATCATAGTCCTTTGGCGGTCTTATGGGTGTCAAATTATCATAAATAGGTTGTTGCAAAAAGGGTTGTATTTACATGAAAACCAACACCATCAAATGCACTTGCATGACCAACACCAAATCGTTGTGCTCCAACAATCCTTGGGTGTGTAGATACATGCCCATATGGCCCACTTTGGGCCCTAGGTATCATGCCTATTTTGTCATACATGGGACTATGCATTTCTCTTGCATTACTTGGATCATGCATTGCTGCATACCATAGGGATTTGTGCCATACATTTTTGTATGTGGTGCCTGTCTAACCATAGTATGAAAAATGGTACCTCCACCAAAGTATCCTTGCTGCCCCATGCTTACATTTGCACGAATACCTTGCTGTCCATACTCCCATGGATTGCCACTAGCAAGTTGGCCATGCATTTGCACTTGTTGTTCCATGGGCACCAACTGTTTGTGCTCATCAAGCTTTTGGGCTCTTCCAAAGAAAGCTTTGGCATCTCCTTCAATCCTTCCCGCTGTCCCAAAGCTTTAGAAGATGTATTCTTCTCTTTGCCTTTGCTGTCCTTCCTTGGAGCATTCAAGGATTAAGTGAATTGGGGATCCTTTGCTAATTTAGCAAAGAGTTTTGCCACTGTTTGCATCTGATTCTTAAAGCTATCATCGAATTCTTTAGCTTTTGTTGGTCATCAGTCTCTTGATTCATAGAAGTGTCAACATTTGGGTCATTTCCCACGTTTTCAGCTTGCTGTGCATGCTCAGAACCATGTCTAAGGTCAGTTATTGCATTTTCCCCTTCACTACGTGAATGATCAAGGAGTGATGCATCCTCTCCACTTGATCTCATATCATTGTGTGAAGATATGCTTGTTGTTTCAAGATTGCAATGATCCCTAGGTGCAATCAATTGCCACAAGCCCACCAATTCAAAGGATATATTGGTATCCTAGCAATGGAACCATGAAGCCTTCCTTTAGTGGATGGGTGGTAACTCCTTGATTACAACTTAATTACAACACTAAGCATTTATTGCAAAACTGAAAAAACAAATTTATCTACTACTCTTTGGACAATGGACACTCGGTTGGGCCCAAAACTAGGACCCCTTTCGGTATTTCTTTAGCTTTATTGAAGTAGAAGTTGATTTACAATGGGATTCTCCCAATCCCCTTCACAATTCAAACTTCTCTTCTTGTCCAAAGTGACCAGTAAGTCTTCACTCTGATTTGCCCCTTGATTCGAGCAAACAATTGGCTTTCATACACTTCGCGAAGAGTGGAAATGCCCCAAATTTGATGGCTTCCTCCACCTGATTTGAGCTAAAAATCACCTTCAGCCGTGAATAATTCAGGTCTTCAAGTCTTCAATGTTTGGCACACTTTTGGAGTTATTTGCTAAACCCTAATTTCTGCAGTAAATTAGGAATTACAATAGAGAAAATTGAAATTTCTTAACCTCCAAGGTTCCAAATGCTGAGCTTCAAAGCAAGGCTATGAAATGGTTGGGGAATGAGAGAGAATGTTGGGGAGAGAGAAAATTTAGAGTTTTGTTGCAAGAAATGGCTGAAAAATTAGTCAAATGCACTTGCTACCCTATCCCAACAGCAGTCGTGTGCACTTGGAGACCCAAAAATTTCTCATGCCTTCAGCTTGGGGCTGTTGCCTAGTTGCCTAGGATCTTGTGCAACTGTCGGCTGCTCTAAATCTACAAACGTTTGTTGGTAATGGTTGATTGCCAAGGTAGGAGACATCGCCCATACGCTGACTCAAGACATAGAGTTCTCATGAACTCTAGTCTCACATGAGCTCAAGACAGTAAATAGTTCTCATGAACTTAGGACAATGTCCACATGAACTCAAGCAATAAGCGAGTTCTCATACGCAAACTTGAGATATAGAGTCCTCACGTGAGCTCTAGTCTCACAAGAAATCGAGGCAAGATATCTCACAAGAACTCTAGGCAAAAGAGCTATCACATGAACTCGAGACATAAGCATTGACTCACATAAACTTCCCTCTTCTCTCAGTTTATGGCCTTCCTAGACTCAAGACCTACATTGTTTTCACTGAGTTGGCCATCTTTGTTGAGGATTCTTCTATCGGAGCCACTTTTGTGACATGTTGTTTGCTCTCATAGCCTTTTCCACATTTTTCCAAATTTCCCTTTTAAAAATTTAATAAGTGGCAGTCTTTCGAAATGAAATTTCGGCATTATCCACATTATTATATTAATTTTCAGTATTACTAAAAATTAATATAACAATTATTTCAGTTTCCAAAAAAATAGTCTAACCAGATAGTAATTAAATTGGCTAGTCCACTTTATCTCCCGAGTGTCCCTGTGCCATTTTTGACCATCAGATCAGCATTAAGTACCATTAAATGCCACATCTCTAATGTCATCAATTGATACTTATGGCCAAATACACGACTTAGGCCAATAATTGGCACGAGATACCATCTAATATCTGTGTGACATAACTAATTGTAACTTTTACCTTTGACATCCGCTGATTCCCTCAGGTCTTGGGTTCATTAATCCACACTAACCTTAGTTGCACCCCACATGTGCAACATTTACTTAAACATATGATTATAAGTTAATTCACATGTTAAGTGAGGCTTGCAAAAGTACATGTCCTCATGACACTAGCCATAGATGATGACCTGTTTACGAGTTCTGATGTCAAGTCCGCGTTCTTGAACAATGACATAAAGGAGGAGATCTATGTTGTGTAGCCTCTTGGCTTTTCTTCTTCAAATGGTAAGGTATACAGGTTAAAGAAGGCCCTCTTTGGCCTCAAATAAGCTTGTCGTGCTTGGAATGAGAATGTAGGCTCATTCCTTCGAGACAAGTTAGTAGGGTATTGGAGATCTATATTTGATCCGAATTCATACGTCCACACATCAGTTGGAAGGCATGCAGTGTTTGTGCTCTATGTGGATGATCTCATCTTGACAAGTGACTGTCCAAACGGTCTAATAGATTAAGGAAGCACTCCATGAGAAGTTTGAGATGATGGATATGGGGCTTCTTCATTCCTTCCTAGGCCATGAGAAATAGCAAAGGCTATGGCTCCTATAGATTCACTGTTGGTAGATGCTTCTTGCTATAAATAGTTGATTGGGTCATTGGTTTGGCTTTTGAATACATGGATTGATTTGTGCTTTCCAGTTGGTTTACTTGCAGGCTTTATAAGTGAACCTAAGTAGACTCATTAGCAAGTTGCCTTATAAATACTACGGTTCCCAAGGGGGATCCCTGTTAGCCTGCTTTGTCCAACAGGTGTAGATGGTTCAATTTTGCTGTTACGAGGTTGGACAAACTCAGATTGGGTTGGAGATGTTGGTCAGTGGAGATCGACTACCGGCTATTGTTTCCTTCTATGTATAGAGGCTAAGTGTTGAGCGGCTTGTATCACTACTTGTGAGACCGTTTGGCTTCAAAGGTCGTTGGAGGAGCTTGGATGCTCATAAATATGAGCCACTACACCTCTATGCAACAATGAGAGTTGCATAGCCTTGGTATAGAATCTCATTTTTCATGCTAAGATAAAGCACATAGAGATCTAGTATCACTATGTTCGTCAGAGCTCTTGGATGGGACCATTGATGTGGAGTATTGCAAGATAGAGGATATTATGGCAGATTTGTTTACCAAAGCACCGGGCCGTTATTTGTTAGCATTCTAGATCCCTTAGCTTTATGCCATATCTAGGATCTAAGAGTGGGTGTTAGAGATATGGTCATCTTTAGGACGAGCACATACATGTTGGGGGGGTGGGTTGAGCGGGGTTTTTTGAGGTGGGGTGGGTGGGGGGGGGGGGGGGGCAGATGTGCCGTGTCGTTGGGGGGTGAGGTGGGGTGGGGGGGGATGTGCCGTGTCGTGGGGGGGTGAGGTGAGGTGGGGTGGGTTGAGCGGGGTTTTTTGAGGTGGGGTGGCGGGGGGGGAGGCAGATGTGCCGTGTCGTTGGGGGGTGAGGTGGGGTGGGGGAGGGATGTGCCGTGTCGTGGGGGGGTGAGGTGAGGTGGGGTGGGTTGAGCGGGGTTTTTTGAGGTGAGGTGGGGTGGTGTGGATGGAGCGGGGTTTTTCGAGGTGGGGGGGGGGGGGAACGTCGACGAAGGTGACGCTGAAGAGCTAAGACAACGTGACGTTCGCGGTGAAGCGAGACGCCGGAACAAATAACGAATATACAGTGCTCATGCAACAAATATACTATGCTGTGAATATTAAACCTTGAACTCTAGTATTTGTAGGATCAGGGCAGAGGTTATGAGTTGTAGAGTGTGTCGTACTTCGAATGAATTCCAAATTGCAGCAAAGGTAGCCTCTGAGTGTCGGACACCAGCAAACGCAGCCAAGGAAGGCTAAATCTGATGCAGACCGTAGTGCAAAAGAGAGAAAAACAAAAAACTCAAGTACCTGAGGAGAGAAAATCTGAACGATAGCTGTTAGGTGCAAACGCAGTAGACAGAGATGAGAGAATGTTAGGGAGGCAGCCATAAACTGCAAATGTAGCATTTCGAGGAGAAAGAAGACCAAGGCGACAATTGCCAGCTGATGGTAATAGCACCAAACTATAGGCGACAACACCAAACCGTAGGCAATAGCTCTTGGGCCTAGCGACAACTGCAAATAAGCAAAGAAGGCTGGAATCAGGTACTAGATGGTAGCAGGTGGCTAGTGGGAGCTTTGATCGCGATGTTCTCCACGAATAGGGTGTGGGTAGTAGAGATATGGATTTTGAAACTTGCAAAAATGAGATTAGGGAGATTGGTGGGTTGCATGCCTATTTGAAAGGGAGCGACGGATCGAAGGTTGGACTCGAGAGCTATGGCGGGAGAGCAAGAGCAAGAAAGGGAGAGACTAGAAATGGGAACTCCAACCGTCACAATGTGTGACCAGGCCTTCCTTTATTCAAGCTGTCACTAAAAGAATAAAGAATAAAGTGACAGTGATGGGCGCCCGCCACCTGCAGTGTGCAGTGGCGGTGACTGTCAGTGTAGTAATACACGGGCGGCTAGGTAGAGGCGCCTTTACCCCCAACAACCTTCCACTTAAAGGTGAATCTGCCCTGAAAACAAAAAGAAAAAAAAGACAGTACAACATGTACACATGTACAACAAGATGAGGAAAGACGTCATCTCATCCCACACCCATCAACCTCCTGAGGAAGGCAAAGCGCTCTGTAGAGAGGCTTTTCGTGAGCAGATTTGCAGGATTCTGGTCAGTTGAGATCTTGACAAGATCAACAGACTCGTCCTCAACGACCCCACGTATGAAGTGATACCTCACCTCAATGTGTTTCGTCTTCGCATGGAAGACCGGATTCTTGGCTAACTGAATAGCACTCATAGAATCCGAATGCAGTGTAGGGATAGCATCAATACCAAGGTCAGCAACTAAACGACCCAACCAAATGGCCTTCTTGCAAGCCTCAGTGGTTGCAATATACTCGGTCTCTGTAGTAGAAAGGGCCGTGCATTTCTGTACCTTGGACATCCAAGAAACAACACCTTTAGCATAGGTGAATACATAGCCGGAAGTGGACTTCCTACTATCTGCATGTCCTGCATAATTAAAGTCAGTGTATCCCACGACTTCTGTATCCTGGCTGCCATAGCATATGCACATATCTGCAGTGCCCTTCAGGTACCTCATGATACCCTTCACGGCATCCCAATGCTTCTTGCCAGGTGTAGCCATATAGCGTGTCACAACATCAACTGCAAAGGCAATATCTGGACGAGTGGCTATCATGGCATACATAAGACTGCCCACTGCGGATGCATAGGGAATCTTGGCCGGACAATCAGCCTGTGATACCTTCACATAAGAAGGCAATGGACAGCCAATAGGCTTTACGTCCTGCATGCGGAAGCGCTCAAGGACTTTATGAATGTACTCCCTCTGTGACAAGTAGAGGAGTTCCTGATGCCTGTCACGTCTAATGCGCATACCAAGTATGTGAGCAGCCTGTCTCAGATTTTTCATCTCAAAGCTCTTCTTGAGCTGAGCTTTAAGAGCATCTAGCTCATTATGAGCTTTCCCTGCTATCAGCATATCATCCACATAGAGTACCAAAATCAATAAAGAACCATCAAGGGCTTTCTTCGTGTAAAGACACGGATCCATAGCACTCCGACTGTAGCCCTGTGACTGCATAAATGCATCAAACTTATGATACCACTCCATAGGTGCCTGTTTCAAGCCATAAAGACTTTTCTTCAATTTGCACACTAGGTACTCCCTACCAGGTTCTGCAAAGCCCTTAGGCTGCTCCATATAAATCTCATCATGCAAGTTCCCATGTTAGAAAGCTGTCTTGACATCCATCTGGTATAAATCCAAGTCAAGCTGAGCAATCAAAGCCAAGACTAAGCGGAGGGTGGTCATCTTAACCACGGGAGAAAAGACCTCATCGAAGTCTACACCATGCTCCTGCTTAAAACCCTTTGCTACCAATCTAGCCTTGTATGCCGGCTTGGGGTGTCCAGGGGTACTTTTTAGCTTGTACAGCCACTTGCATGGCAAAGCCTTGTTGCCCGTAGGCAAGGAAACCAAATCCCAAGTGTCATTCTTATGCAGGGAGTCTATCTCAGACTGCATAGCCCTCTCCCAGGAGTGACTGTCACCCCTGCGCATAGCCTCATCATAGATGAAAGGCTCTCCTGTATCTGTAACCAAGACATAATGTATCGAGGGCTGAAATCTATTAGGTGGACGCCTGTCTCTAGTAGACCGTCTCATGGCAGGCTCTGCTGTTTGCCCAACTGTCTGTCCAACGCCCTGACCATGAGCATCTACTGCAGCTATAGGCTGTCCAACTGGCTGTGCAGGAGCTCTCGGCTCCTCCTGAAATATGACCCTGCGGATCTCAACAACTTTCTCAGGTTGCCTATGTATCTTTTCTTCATGGAAGACTATATCATGACTGCGGATGACTTTCCACGCCTGCGGATCCCAGAGAGACGGTAACCCATCTCGCCTGCATCCCCATAACCAAGGAAAATGCATTTGACACTCTTGGGATCCAACTTACTTCTCTTGTCCCTGGGTACATGGCAAAATGCCTCACATCCAAAGACACGGAGATGCGCATAAGAGGGGGGTTTTCCAGTCCATACCTCATCTGCAACCTGGAAATCCAAACCACTAGAAGGTGATTTGTTTATGACATCCACAACTGTACTAACTGCCTCAGCCCAAAAGCTGTGTGGTAGGCCTGCATGGCTAAGCATACTACGGACACGCTCGTGGATGGTTCTATTCATCCGCTCAGCCAAACCATTCTGGGGGGGGGGTGTAGGGGGCGGTCAACTGACGCTTAATACCCCTCTCATCACATAACTGCTCAAAAGCACGTGAGACATACTCCCATTATCTGTTCTTAGGCATTTTAGCCTATACGCAGACTGGTTCTTAACCAATGCGAGCCATCTCTGAAACACAGCCAAGACATCGGATTTCAGCTTAATGGGATAAGCCCAAACTTTCCATGAAAAATCATCTATGAATGTAACAAAATACTTTGCACCACCCATAGACTGACAAGACATGGGCCCACAGACATTTGAATGTACCAATGCCAAGGGCTCACTCATGCATGGCCTACCAGACTTCTTATGCATAGACCTAGTCTGCCTGCCATAAAGACAATGTTCACATGAATCAAAACATGCATAATCAAGGGGCGGTAAGTACTGCAAACTAGAAAGCATTTTCATTCCCTTCAAAGACATATGGCCCAAACGGGCATGCCAAAGAGATATATGTGGGATAGAACCCACAGACAAAACATGATCAAGGGAAGAAGCTGATACAATCAAGGGGTAGAGATTGTCAGCCTTGGCACCTCTCGCAATCATAATTCTGCCACGAGTGATCTTTCATGCAGAGTCTCCAAAACATATATGATATCTTGCGTCATCAAGCTGTCCAGCTGACATGAGACTGCGTGTCAAAGCAAATACATGACGTACATCCTGCATAACAAAACTGCTGCCAGAAGGAAACTGTAGCCTAACATTACCAATGTCCACAATATTAAGAGAGCTGTCATCACCCAAGCGCACAGAACCTGAAACAGTACGGTATGAATGAAACCACTCTCGGCAAGGTGTCACATGAAAGGACGCACCTGAGTCCAAGAGCCAACACTGTGCATACATAGAGTGTATCTTTGTCATCTGCGAAGCACTAGAAGAAGCTGCTAGGATATAATCATCATCATCAACATTCTCAGGCTGCATAACATTGATCTCTTCAATTTTAACATTGGACTTTGCAGGTACTATGCTGTGATCAGAAGACTTATCCTGCACTTTGTGTTTCCCCTTATCTTTGCGCCTTTCATTGCACAATTCATGGCATTGTGGCCTAATATGGCCCTTTTTCCCACAATGGTGACAAGTAACATCTGCATTCCTGCTACAAGATTTGCTACGTGACTTCCCACGAGACTTGGACTAAGGTTTTTGAGAATCCCATCCACGGCCACTACCACTGCCATGCTTTCCATATCTATCATTCCTGCCTCTAACTGTCATAGCATGAGACACACGAGAGGCATCCAAATTCTTACTGTTAACCTCTTCTTGCAGAAGAGTACTCTCAACATCAGATAATTTCAAGATAGCAGTAGAGGCACATAATACAGTGTGGAATACATCCCATGACTCATTAAGAGTACCAAGCAAGAAAAGAGGAGTAACATCCTCTACAAAAGTGATGTCTTGCGAAGTCAAGTTCTTGAGTATAGCATGGAACTGGCTCAAGTGAGCATACATAGTCACATTCTCCTTCATACGCAGATCCATAAGCTGCTTCAGCCAATACATTTGACTCGTTGGACTTTTCTTGTCATAGAGATTCTTGATTTTATCCCACAATTGCCATGCACTCTGTTCTTCCTCAAATACATTGTAGTGAACCTGTTTTGTGAGAGACAATACAATGGTGGACTTGCATAACTCATCAAGCTCAAGCCATTCCTCATCTGACATAGTTGTAGGTGGATGCCCGCTTAACCTCAAAGGAAAACTGAGACTTAGCTCATAAGCATACAGTGAACCAAGACATATGCTGTATCATCCCAAAAGGTAATAAGTCCCAAAGTCTCAAGTGTTTGTAACTGCTCAATAGCATGTAACGGCTCAATGCATAAAAGTACCACCTGCTCAATGTCTGATAAGCATTCAAGAATGCTCCCACTGGCATAAAAGCCGCATGTACGAGCTCAAGAGCTCAAGCCAAGGCAAGACACAGTGCCAATGACATAAGTCCAAGACAATACATCAATAGTACATCCCGAACATGTAGGCGGTAGAGCATCCGTATGTAGCATCCGTAAGCATGTAAGACATAAAATACATCCCAATCCAAACTTTGACAAGCCAAGTAACATCCAAGACTACTCCAGATAATCCAAAATTCATCCAAGGTGGAGCTTCAATGAGCATTCAAGTTCAACGTATGCATAGGGTAATCAACCGTGACATGAGCATCAAGCCGTAGGCAACGGATATGCATAAACCCAAGAAGCATCACTGTCAAAGCATATACCAATGTCAATAAGTGTGGGCTGAAAGAAGCTTAAGCTTCCAAAAGCATCCGGATTCAATGACAAGCTCAAAGTCGTCCCTCGATGATCAATACATCATAGCATAACCCAAGACATACATCCGGAACCAATAGGCATATGTCAAAGCATGAAAGATAGCTTCAGTCCAAGAGTATTCAGCATGCATTTACTGTTATAAACTGTGTATTTTCAGCTCCAAAATCAGGCCAAAATCATAGCATTACATGTAGCTTCAATCCCCCAATCAATCGGGATGCAATAGGTATCAAACCGGTTATGTAGTCATGCCCAAACAAGCATAGGCATACAAATACATGCTGTCTCAGACCTGAAAACTGTTGCAGAAGATTCTGTCATCAGAATTTGGCAAATCCGACATCATCATCGCGTCCGGAGCGTGCCAAAACCCCAACTTAGACTCTTACCTTGCTTGAATCGGGTTCGAATGCATGAGATATGACAAAAAGAGTGATTTTTGGGCCAGATTTTGAAACAGGCGCCAAAAAAACGTGAGCTGACTGGGGGGGGGGGGTCTGCTGTCCCACGTGTCAACAATGGGGCCCAAAGGGGGCATAAATAAGGGTCAAAGAAGGCCTATACCAAGCCTCAGCAAGCCTTGATAGGTTGGAAGCAAGATCCAGGTGAAGGAAGCTCCAAGAGGTGTGAGCTATGGCTGCCCACAACTTGTTTACAGCCTGTGAGACCTGAGAACTGAAGTAAACCCTGAAGAAAATGATCAAATACCTTTGATGTAATGCCCTGAAGGTGCCCAACAATGCTGGGAATGTGCTCGGGAAGTCGGGGAGTGACGGGAGCTCGAAGGAGTCGGATATGGCTGCCGGGAAGAAGACCCAATGCAAGTAGGGAGTCGATGGGATGTTGAGAATGCCACGAACCAAGCTCAAGAGTCGAAAGCAAAGCTCTGATACCAGTTGAAAGGGAGCGACGGATCGAAGGTTGGACTTGAGAGCTATGGCGGAAGAGCAAGAGCAAGAAAAGGAGAGACTAGAAATGGGAACTCCAACCGTCACAATGTGTGACCGGGCCTTCCTTTATTCAAACTGTCACTAAAAGAATAAAGAATAAAGTGACGGTGACAGGCGCCCGCCACCTACAGTGTGCAGTGGCGGTGACTGTCAGTGTAGTAATATACGGGTGGCTAGGCAGAGGCGCCTGTACCCCCAACACTATTTATAGAAAGTTTGGGGCACCCAAATTAGGGTTTTGTATGTGGGACACAATAACTCTCTAGAATTGCATTAAAAAAAAAGAGGTTTTCTTCTTTAATTAAGATGTTTTGGGCTATTGAAGTTAGGCTAATGCATTTTTAGCTCAACACCACCTTTCAGGCCCAAAATTGAGCCATGAGAAATAAGTCCTTGATAGATATTTTCTTTTATTCCACGGCTTCCTACGCCAAAGCAGCCAGGGCATCAGGCAGCAAAGGATGCACATCGGCTGCCCAACGACCTACCAAGACTATTGAGGTGATGGTTATTTTACTAAGGGAGCCCAAGTGATCACCCTAGAGAGGCCAGGGCATTGGACCAAGGGTGCTTGCCAGTTGCTCAGGGGCCTACCAAGTCCTACAAAGGCGGAAGGGATCAACAATGGACTTTTTGATTTTGATTTTGATTTTTTTTTTGGTGACTTTTTAGCGCTTTTGGTGCGATTTGTTCAAAAGATTTTGCATTAAGTGATGGTTTTAAATTGGTTTTCATCCCATTGAGTCACTGTGTCCCGTAGTACGGGAAAATAAGGATGGATAGCCCCACTACCTTTATAAAATAAGCAAAATAATCCCACACACTAGTAGGATAAGTGCCTTGGGATTTCTAAGAGGGCATGTGCGTGTGCCAATCTTATGGAGAATGTATGGAGAGAAAGGTAATACGGGTAAGAAAGCAAGACAAGTAAAGCTTGCATACAAGCATAAGACAAGAAGTGCCTTCGGAGACTGCCATGTGCAATGCTACGAGTATGGTAGATCTAGAGTCAACCACTCCAAGGGTGACGAAAAAGGAATAAATGGGCATAGATGCATGTTTACATGAACAGAATGCCAATGCATGGGGTAATGCAAAGGACGATGAAAATTTTCATGCTAATGTAGAATGCGATGCAACGGTGCTACTTGGACAGTACCCTTGCAGGAGAATTGTTCACTTGCTCAAGCACCATTTTACAATCATGTCATCTTCATAGTGTGGATGAAGTTATAAATGTCTAGAATACATAATACATAATAAATAAATGTCTGAAAGCACAAAATTGTAAACATCATCACTGTCTTTATCAAGAGAATGAAACTCTCCCCTCTCAAACTAGGAGGAGAAGTAAGAGGGAAGCACCCTCTCCTTGTCAATCTGAAGAAGTAGAGGAGGGTGTACCTAAGTTAATCTGTGGTACAAGATACTAAAGAAGTGACGGTTTGACCACCGCCTTGGTTAAATTATCTACAAAAATTATCTCTTGACGGCACAAACTCAAGGCGAATGGTGCTTAGCTCAACTTGCCCTCTGTTGAAATGGTAATGAACTACCACATGCCGTGCGTGAGGGATGATGATAGGATTGCTCGCAAGGACAATGGCACTTTGGTTGTTGTAGTAGACGACTATAGGCGACTCGCAAGGAAATTGTAATGTGGCCAGTAAGTTCCTCAAATAGATAGCCTCCTCAATGCCATCGAAGAGAGCTCGATACTTTGCCTTGATTGTGGAAGTTGCCATCATTTTCTTCTTATGGGTGGCCCAAGAGATGGATGCCATGCCCAAGGTTTAGAGGTAGCCGCCATGAGAACGCTGGGTGTTAGAATTTCTCCCCCAGTCAGAATCAGTATACCCTTATAAGCATAAACCATGACCATAAGTTTATATAAAATTATAGGTACACCTTAAATATCTTAACTCACAAAGATAAGCAATCCAATGAGACATTCTAGGTACGTTAAAGTATTGACTTAGCAGACTAACTGAGAATGCAAGATCTGGCCTAGTATGAGCCAACTAGAGTAAATTTTCCACAATAGATTGATAGGTATGGGCATCAAAAGGTTGACTTTAGGTATTCTTCTGCAGTTCTGCAGATGGATAGTGGGATCTAGAGGTGTGGCCATTGGCCGTGTCTGATCAGTGTAATACTGTTTCACCAGCTGTAGGGCATGCTTCTACTGGGACAAAAAGATACTTCCCTCCGATCTAATAATCTTCATCCCCAAGAAATAAGACAATAATCCTAAGTCTGTCATCTCAAAGGTAGTGCAAAGCTGTGTCTTAATTTCTGCTAGAGCCGCAGAATCTAAGCCAATGAGTAGTATATCATTAACATATAGCAGGATATAGTTGACCCGTGCATTAGTGGTACACACGTATAGATTTGGATCATAGGGAGTAGAATAGTATCCATGAGTTTGTAAGAACTCGTCCATCGTGTGGTACCAAGACCTTGTGGCTTGCTTTAGCCCATAAAGAGCTTTCCGCATATGAAATATCTTGTTAGTCTGGTCAGCAGAAGAAAAGTCAGCGGGAGACTGCTCTACATAGACTTTGTCCTTTAAATAACCATTCAGAAAGGCACTTTTGATGCCCATTTGATAGAACGGCCAACTGTGGTGAGCAGCGAGTGCAACTACAGACAAAAGGATATCAATTGAGCAGTAGGTGTGAAGATTTCTTCATAGTCAATGCCGTGCTTTTGTTGGAAACCTTGCACGACAAGGCAAGCCTTGTATTTGTCTAAAGTACCATTAGCCTTTGGCTTGGTCTGAAAAATCCACTTCATCCAGATGACTGACAAGGATGATCCACCAATGTCCAAGTCCCATTTCGATCAATATTTTCCAGTTCCTTTTCCATGGCCTCATGCCGTAGAGGTCTTGGAGAGCCTTCTACCAACTGTCTAGCTTAGAATGTGCAATGTAATTTGCTATAAACAACGATGTATATGAAGCTTGAGGAACGAGCCAAGAAGACCTTCTAGGGTCGTCCATAGTCAAATCAGGTGGAAGGATCCCCAAATCCCGCATGTTCTGCTAATACCAGCGAGGTACCGGGTCACTTGGAGGAGGTTTGAGAGCTGAAGTATCTATAGGAAGATCAAGAACGAGCAATAGATCCGGCTCAGTAGGCCCGATCTCAAATGATGCGAGCGAAGGTGAGGACAAAGAGTCCAATGTAGAGGACTACATTATGTCCCTCTCATCAAAGATGACATCCCTTCTAACAATCACCTTGTTCGTTTGAGGATTGAACAAACGATAGGCTCTCTTTAGAAGAATAGCCCAGAAAAATCAAGGGATTAGCTCGAGGGGTGAGCATTTCTATCTTGTCATCAGGAGTGTGTGTATAAGCATGACTACTGAGAACTTTGAAGTGAGAATTAACAAGCCGAGAGCCAACAAATGTCTCGTACGGAGTCTTTTTAGGGACTCTCGCAGTCGGGCATTGGTTCAAGATATACATTGAAATGTTAACAACCTTGATCCAAAGCCGCTCAAGAAGCTCTGCTGTGAATAGCATAGATTGTATCATATTTAGGATAGTTTGGTTCCTATGCTCTACAACTCCATTATGTGCAGGGGAGTTGGTAGAGATGAGCTGGTGTGCAATGCCCTGCTCTTGTAGAAACTCAAAAAACTCATGGGAGGTAAACTCACCACCAAAATCACTCATAGTATCCACACGACAACAGGTCTAGTTATGAACGAGTATTGATTTAGTGATTGCTATGTAACAACCAATGCATGGTGTGCAAGGCCCAATGTATTTGGGTATGGCTGGTAATATGCATAACTCCTTGTATAGCAATGTTAGCATGATGCTGGGGCACAAAGTGGCAAGTTTGGCAATGAATACATGTAGCTCACTGTGTTTGGGATTATGGTATTACTTCAGTGTTGTTTCACCTAGGAAAGAATGCAAGTAGATGGAGGAGGGTGACTTGGCAGATCATCCTCAATGTTTGCACTTTACCTTGATGTGTTGTAGTTAGACTCAATGTTGAATTGGACTCATTTAGGTTCTAAGAGTATAGAAGGTCCAGAGTATTGCCTGATGCTCAAGGAGGAGGTTGCAGCTCCACCCCCCTAGTGATGGACAACTTAGTTATGTAGTGGATCTTAGATGTACTTGATTTGCATCTAGGGTATTGTATGTTGATAATATTTATGCTATTGGGATCACTATTTAATATATTAGTTATTGTGAGTCGGTATGCATATGATATGTTTGCACCTAGACTCTGAAACTATACATTTGCAAGAATACATGAAACGCATATTTTGATGTGATGTATAGTTTCAAGGCATGTATGGGATACATGGATAATATGCAACGTACATTTGTAGGTGATGCAAAAGAAGTAAAATTGTATAAGTTACATGTGGTCTACAGTTGATGTATCCTTTTCATGACTATCATGTGGTACATCATTGCTATGAGGTATTAATTATGCTTAGTCTATGCATTACAATGCCTTGATGGTCAGAACAATGTTGGGTTTTGGCATGTAGATGCATTCCTTATGCTTTTGATAGTGGTTATAATTTATATATGTGGATTGTAACTGGTTTAAGTGATTGGAATTTCATATGCAAAGGGCATGGGCATGGTTAAGCAATAGAAGCACATGTTGTTTGATGACGATACCACCATGTATTTCCAATAGTGGCAATGGATGCTTTGGTTCATTGCATTTAAATCGAGGATGATTGCAAGGATCTCAAGGGAGTGCTCTATCACAAGTACATGAAATTTTATTGCTTTGCATAGCATTTGATTAAAAGTTAATCGAATTTGCAAACTTGACTTGCATATGTGAGGTGCTCGTTAATTATTTTATAGTGTGGGACCTTGATATACTAGGTGGTAAAAGTTGTAATAAGTTATATGTGACATATACTAGGTGGTACCCCGATGTTAGATTTTAGCCTAGATGTATTATTGGCCACTAATGTCAGCGGTGACATTAGAGATAGGCATTAATTAATTAATTAATACTAATCTAAGGGCTAAGAACTACTTAGGGATACTTGGAAGACAAATTGACCTAGCCATTTTAATTATTCATTGGTGGAACTATGTTTTTGTGTACTAGAATAATTATTAGCTCGACAATGTTGAAAAATGGGATTAGAAGTGTGCCACTCGGTGAAACTTACCTATGCAAGTGGAAAAGACGTTTCTGGGGGTTGGTAGAAGTCTATTCTAGCCATTGTGAGAGAGGAGGAGGTTGTTAAAGAGCAAGGAGATGTTGCTGATGTGATTTGCAGTCACCAGGGACTAGTTCTATAGTAGATGACAGCAATTTGGAGCCCTCTAGGTGCAGGTGACGGCAGCCCAAGGTTCTTTTGATACAGGTGATAGCATACAGGAGGGGGCAATAGCCTTTTTGGTGGTCCTAAGCTGTAGAAGATAGCTTTCGTGGCTATTTGAGCAGGGCAGCAGCAGTTTTTCAATGTTTCTTGTGATGAAACTCTGACATTTCTCTCTCTATAACATTTTTTGTCATCCTATAACCATCTCTCAAGTTATCTTGGCAAAATCCAGCCATTTGAGTCATCAAAGGTACAAATATTGAAAAAACTCTTGTGTAAACCGTATTTTACAGGAAAAGTTAGGATTTGACAGTCACCTTGGGATGCATGCTCAAAATTGAGGACCTAGGGCTTGAATTCTAGAACCTGAAATTAAAGAATTTCAGGGAGATTCAAGAGGCCAGCCAGCCCATACCAAATTGGGGCTTACTTTGTTTTTCAAGGAGTAGGGTGAAGGCAAATCCCCAAGCAAACCAAGGGGTAAATTGGTTTGAAGGCTTGCTGGTTAGTTTTGATAGCAAGAGATACTTGGATTAGTAGAAGAGATTAGAGAATCTCAGTTGTACTCTATCCATTTGCAATGCAAGCTAAATAAATACTGCAAGGGGTGCTAGTTTTGGGGCCAATAGGCTATCCAATGTCCAAGATTAAGTGGAAATATTTGCATTTTCAATTTATGTGAATTTTATACTTGCTGTAATTAGTGTTAAATCAGGTTATTTACCACCCTTTCCAAGGAGGAAGACTGGTTTCACATGTACAAGGCAGTTTATGTAGTGACTTGTTCTGGAGCAAGGCGGGCATTAGTTTATGCAGTTGTTAGCTGTTGGGAAGGGTTTTAGGCAGGCCAAACAGGGCAGACAGTTAGTGCCATGTGGTATGCAAGTGCTCGCTGCATTTCCTGGTTTATTTTATTCATTTTTAGTGCAGTTGGCCATATTTGGCAGCAGTCGGCCAGATGTAACTGGTTGACCTGGTCTTTTTTTGTGTTATTTACTGTCTATTTACTATTTAGGCAGCCTTGTCCACTGGTCACAGTCAGTTCAGTTTTCTTGCAGGTGAGAGAGGTCTCCAGCTGGTGATACTCCGATAGCCTGTTGTATATATCTGCCTTCAGCATTTGGCATTTATACTCTGCAGTCTTCAGCGTTAGACTCTCTGTCTCTCTCTCTTTTTTTTCGTAAAAGGTAATTGTATTAATTACGAAAAAGTACAAGTTTACATGATTACAAGATACACGATGGCTCTACGCCATTGTGTGCAAAAACTCTCTCTCTCGCTACAAGAAGTAAATGACCAAAGAGTTACAAAAAGTCATGGCTAAGACGCAGGGAAAATTGCCATATGCCAGGGAAGTAAGTCCTCCCGAGGGAGCAAGTCGGAGAGCCGAATAAGATCTATCTGCCAGAGTAAGAGACCTTTAAGCCTGGCAATATGCCCCTGAACATTAGAGGCGGAATAAAAAATAAAAGCATTCCGAATGGTCCAGTTATGCCAATAGCCCCAATATCTAAGAAAGTGAAACAAGATCTTCATATGTGGCTGTGTCGGTGTGGGGTATTTGGGTTGCACAAAAACCCAATCAAACGGGCGTAGTGAGAGACCGACCACCACTCGCCAAACTGCCAACAAGAAGGACCAGATTTTCTCAGCGAGAGGGCAAGAAATAAATCGATGACGAGCCGATTCCACACTGGTGGTGCAAAAGAAACATTTGTTGTTGGAGATGCGACGCTTGGAAAGGGCTGAAGCAAGCGGAAGACCACCAATCATTACCCTCCAAAGAAAGACCTTATATTTGAAAGGTGTCTTGTTCAACCAGGCCTCCATCATTGTTACCCTCCACCATGACCGGGATTTATGCAATCCCCATAGAGTATTAGCTTTTGTAACCAGCCATTGATGATCTTTAATCAGAAGATGATACACCTGGTTAGCTGAAGCCTTTTCCAAATCCAGCCAGCCTACAAGGTCCCAGTCTTGCCAGGGATGATCTGAAGCAAGGGAAGGAAAGGGTTGTCTGTTCTGGAGCATCATCAAAAGCTGTCCCCATAAATCCCTGTATCCACGAGGGATCCTAAAAAGTCTCCTGGCCGTACGAAACGCTATCAACACATTGCGATTGGCAAGGGTGGCATCTGTGACCGAAGTCAAGCCCAAACGTGCCATGTGGTTAAATTTTGGTCTAAGCTCATGTTTGCCTTTCCAAGAAAGTAACCGCGAGATTGCCAACAATTCCAGTTGGAAGGAGTTAGTAGCTAAGCGGTCCTCCGCTGGATGCCACCGAGCCTTCTGGAGGACCAGTCTCTCTCTCTCTCTCTCTCTCTCTCTCTCTCTCTCTCTCTCTCTCTCCCCCCCCCCCCCCCCCTTTCTTTTGTGTTCACTTCTTTCTTTCAGTTTGGTCATATGCTTCCGCGTTTGTTGTACTCTCACAGGCAGCAGCTGGTAAACTGAGGATATGATAGAGGAGAGCTAGCACTGATGACGGTGAAGATTAAGATAGGGGATGAAAGGGATAAGGGATGAAAGTAGTAGTATAGAATATTTTGAGTCCCCCTTGTATAGAATATTTTGAGGGTCCTATTAAAAAGTTGTGTGTTACTTTAATTGAATAATTGCTTTTTCGGGACTGTTTTAAGAGCTAGAAAAATGCCAGAAATATATGATAACATAAATGGCAATTTAGGTAGTGTAACAAAAGGGAAAGGATTGGGAGATTGTCAGCAGCACACCGGCTTGACATGTTTGGAGGGGGAGGCAATTGAGCAAGCGATATTAAGATGAAAATGAGAGAAGAAGGCTTCATGTGCATGAGAAGCTAGGTGTTTCATAAACCATGGGTGTAGCTTTCGTCTCGTCCCACCAGCTACTGATTAGAACAGCAGGATGGAACCTGTTGATGGAGGTGCTTGTAGCTGTTCGGGACTTTTTAAATGAATGGAAGTCTAAATAAGCTCATTGCATAAGTGCGGTACAATCTGGAGTTTCTAGTACCATATGTATGTGCTTGGACCTTGTTTAGTGAGAAAGAACTTAATACATTTATATGCTTCACTGTCTAAGACTCACATCATTTTATAAGACGAATAACTCGATTTTCTCAGACTATGAGCATGCAGCTACTTTTAGTGGTGTTGAGTGGGAAGGATCTTGGGTTATGGATACTTTGTTTGCATTACTGTGCTCATGTGTTGGCTCTAGGATTCAGTCAACTTTCTCAAGATGTATGAGATTTCATTGTTGCTCCATGTCAGTCAGTCCAAACCATCAAGTTTAAATTGCAGAGGTTCTGCATAGGTCCAATTTTATGCCCAACATGTGATTTTCTTGCTTTGCAGTGTCAGACTTTGGAATGTGGAAAGGCTACATTGTGATACTGTGTGCATTGCAAGTACTGATAAGGTTGCATGGGCTCCTGCTTTCTACGGACACACAGCTCGAATCTGGGACTGCTATGTTGGTGACAAGGTAAATCTTAGCTGTTCAATAAAGCTTCTCCAAAGGATACTTGTTTGCAAAACCTTATTTGCTTCAATAACAGTGGCTCACAACTTGTTTGCTGCAGTTTTTGATAACAGTTAGTGAGGATTGCACGTCTCGTATTTGGACTATGGATGGGCAACAACTTGTGAAAATTGATGCTCATACGTATGGAATTATCCTGCAGAATTTCTCACTCGGAATCTACTAGTACTGCAAGTTTATTTTATTGCTGATCATGGGAATGATTATTATTGATGAAATAGTTGTACCGATTTACAGGGGACGTGGAATTTGGCGTTGTGAATATGATCCAAGCAACTATATTTTGGTTACTGCAGGGGCAGACTCTTCAATAAAAGTACACTCATTATTTAAGTGGGTTGGCAAACTGTCGGAAACAGACGACGATTGTGCATGTGTTCCAGGAACAAGAGCTGACATGGAGGTCTTTTGTATGCATCTACAAGGAGAAGATTTGTGCTGTAAAGGACCAGTGACATTAGACAGGTATATTGGTGGTTTATATTTGAAGTTAGAATGCTTTTGATGTCATTGATGCCTTTCATTGGTTCCAGCAGTGTCCTACCATAGCATATGTTGTAAATTCTCTTTTGTGGTGTCATTAGCTGGTCTGATTAGGGATATACATTGGTTCTATATTTTCTGACTTGCTCTTGAGCCTTGAGTCTCAGCTACTATAGACTTATGTATAAAAGGACATCTCAGATGGTGCAAAAGTATCTATCCAGATGCAGCAGATAGTTTCGTGGCCAATGCTTTTGGTCTTTCAGGGAGGGATGGAAAATTCCTCTTATGAGAGGCTAAGTTGTCCTGGATTTTTCATGAGCTATGCAGACAATCAAATAAAAGTGTGATGCGAGCAACATATTGATATTGACAATCTAGCATTAGGGTTAGTGTGATGCGAGCTTTTGATATTCCATGGTGCTCCAGAGCATTTTGGTGTACATCTGCACTGAGGACTTGTGTTTAAGGTCAGGTCAATTGGACTCTTGAAGCTCAGATTGTGGCCTAATCATGAGTCATGACATACCATGACATGGGAGACCCTAAAATAAACCCTGACCCTAGTGTCACGTAGTGCTGAACACACTAGTGTCACTTGGTGCTAGGACACTAGGGGCAGCAACTACATTTAATGATAGTTTAAATGTCTAGGGAGCTTGGATCATGGATCAAAGGGCACCAATGTGTAGCCCACAAGATGGTCTACAAACCCTTCTCCATAAAATGGGTGGAATGGTCTAGGAAAAAATGATAAAACCCCAGAAAATAAAAAGAAATATAAGGTCATAGTTGGATAAGTTCATCCAAGTGGATATAGCAACCTATGACAATACAGAGTATGACAAATCATGGAACAAATGGAATCAAGTTCAAGGCTTGCCAAAAAGGTTGGAACTTTGGTCGAGGAAGAGCCTTCATGAAAAGATCTGCCAAGTTGTCTTCAATGGGTAAATAAGAAAACTCTATTTCTCTAGCTGATGCTCATGAACATAATGATAATGAACTTCTATATGCTTTGTGCGGGCATGGAACATTGGGTTTCACACACTGGCTAGAGCACTCTAGTTGTCAGTGTAGATAAGTGTTGGAGCTGTTTGGTGTACATGAAGATCTGCAAGTAACTTGCGGAGCCAAACACACTCCATTGGAGTTGTGAAGGTTGCTTTGTACTGACCTTCACAATTGGAAGTAGTAACTGAAGTTTGTTTCTTGCTGAACCAAGAAACAAGAGATGTATCCAAGAAGCAGTTGTGACTATGAGAAACACGAGAATTTGAACATCTAGCCCAATCATTGTCAGAATATCCATGCAAAGAGAGTGAAGAATCAGCCTTGTAGAAAAGGCCAAGATCTTGGGTGGCTTTAAGATACTGAAAGACACTCTTCATTGCTTGCCAATGAAGTATTAAAGGGCTATGCATATATTTGCTCAACTGGGAGACAACAAATTGAAGATCGGGCCTTGTGTGACATAGATAAATCAAGCATCCAATAGCTTGCTGATATAAAGTAGTATCAAAGGATCCACTAATATCAGTAGAAGTGAATCTAGACTGTTGGCCCAAGGATGGTGGGGTAGCATGCAAACATGGTAGGCTCCAGGCGAGGATGAGGCAGTGAGTGTTGGAGACCAATAGGTGGTGACGAGATGGGACAACAGAAAGGGCGGCAAGATATTGCGAATGTCCAAGTCAGTGACCTACAACTTTGCTGCCAGCATGTGTAGGTGTTGGATAAGTTGGGAAGTCAACAATGGGTGACAAGTGTCGGGGATGCAAGGCAATTGGCACAAAATGGTCGTAGGCCAAAGGATTGGGTGGTGAGGGACATGAATGGGTGAAGAAGATGGCAGCATTGAATGCAATCACCAATAAGGCTTGAGCTAACGTGGTGGGAATGGCCCGTAGGATAGCCGACAGAGCAGGGCTCAATGGCAGTGGCTAGTGGCAAATGATTGTGAGCAATGGTAAGGGCGAAGAAGGAAAGTGGCTTTGATAACATTGTTGGCTAGGCGTGGAGTGATTGCGCAATTAATTTAATGGGAAAATGAATGAGAATGAAAGAATTAATCGATGCAGAACAATACTCTATCACGAATGAGAAGTAATGAATTAATGTGTGTGAGAGAGAGAGAGAGAGAGAGAGAGAGAGAGAGAGAGAGAGAGAGAGAGAGAGAGAGAGAGAGAGAGAGAGAGAGAGAGAGAGAGAGAGGGAGCGAGCTCTGAACCCTACTGTCGGCCCGTCCTTTCTACGCCCGTCACCGCCGTCGCCTGACTTATCCGCGCCCGTCCGCGTCTGTCCGTGCCTGTTCGCGCCCGTCTGCGCCAGTCGCCGCCGTCGCCTGACTCGTCTGCGCCTGTTCACGCCTGTCCGAGCCTGTTTGCGCTTGTCCGCGCCCCTCCGGGCCTGTTCATGCCCGTTTGGACCCGTCCGCCCAGGTCCGCACCCATTCGCGCCCGTCCACCCTGCCTTGCGCCCTGTCTGAACCTTGCCTGACGTCGACCTGATCATCTGCGAGCCCCCGCGCCCACGACTATGCCGTTTTCTCTGTCCGGCGGTCCCTGCGTCTGCATGACGACCTGCCCTGCGATTCCCTGTGTTGGTGCGCCCGCCTGGCCCCTCGTCTGACCCGCCCTGCTGAACCCGCCTTGTTGAACTTGTGGCGTCGGCTGACCTGGCCTGCGGACCTTCCCTGCAAACCTGCGACGTCGGCTGACTTGTCACCTGGCGGACCTGCCCCGCGGACCTGCGACGTTGCCCTTGGCTGCGCGCCTTGACAGAGAGAGAGGCCACTAGTATGGCTGGCCTGGATATGGATTTTATCGACCAGACGGTGGCAGCCCTTGGTCCTGATTCTGATACAGAGGAGCCGGAGGATATGGTTCCTTGCATAGAGGAGATGCCTTCTGGTTCTAACCTGCCGCTTGCGGGCAAACGCTCCAAGCATACTTTCGACGAGATAATGGGTCCTCTGGAACGTTCCTATGCGCAGGTTGCCTTTGATTCGGTGGATTCCCAGGAGATTGACTGGTAGCATTTGCTGGAATTTGCAAATACTCTGCTTGGCGATTATGTCCAGCATAATCATGAAGCTTGTTTTTACTCGGGAACTGATGAAGTGCTAGAAGCCACGGTGGACCCAAAATCAGTCTTGCGGTCTTTTTCGGTGTTTTATGACCGTGCAGTTATACTCTTCTTCACTGGCAGGATTTGAGTGCTTTCCCATATCCGCCAGTGGCTGCACCATTTATTACAAGGGGAATGTGTTGAGGAGATCTTTCTTGGACCCCGCGGCTTTTATGAGGTGCTGCTGAAATTAGAGACACATCGGGCTGAGCTCCTGTCCAAGTTGCCATTGTTCTTTGATTGCCGCTTGGTCCATGTTGTGCCATGGCGCCCTATGGCCGATTTTCAGCGCCTGCTTCAACGTGAGTGTCCGGTGTGGGTTGAAGTGGAAAATTGTCCGGCGGTTTATTGGCCATTGTTAAAGGATGCGATGGCAATTGTGGGAATGGTGCTGGTTCCCCCAAGCCTAAGGGCTATGAATCGAAACCGTTTATGCATGTTATGGGACATGGCCAGGAAAAAGGCCTGCGTGGCTTCGTCTCAATTGCTTTGGCATGCATCCTTTGCACTTTTGCTTGAAATGGGGCAACTTTGAAGGACACTGCTTTTCTTGTGGAAAATTGGGGCATTTTATGGCCGAATGCCTAGAGAGACAACCGTCTTCAGATGATGCGCATGTTGTGCTACCTAAGGATGACATGGTGCTTGATGCTCTAGCACAGGAGGTCCCCCGGCCACCTAATGTTGTGGAAAA
Organism: Lygodium microphyllum; assembly: GCF_053477565.2. Taxonomy (NCBI): domain Eukaryota; kingdom Viridiplantae; phylum Streptophyta; class Polypodiopsida; order Schizaeales; family Lygodiaceae; genus Lygodium; species Lygodium microphyllum. Next base: position 56,107,683 of record NC_141137.1, read on the forward strand.
AGGTAAACAACAGGTCCTGGGTTTGGATTCCCATAGCAATGACTGGCTTGAGGCACGTCCCAAAAAAGGTAAAAAGTTGGATGCAGGCCTGGCGGATTCTGGGCCTAATGTTTCACAGGATTCCGTGTGCACGTATATGCGCAGGAAAGAAATGTTCTCTTCACAACATGCTGCGCGTACTATGGTTCCTTTTGCCCCCCGCAATCAGTCTACAAGGAAAGTCTATACAGACGGTCCAAAGGGCCCACCTGATAAGCTCGCGTTTGATACTAGAGGTAATGTGATTACACCCTCGGATCGTCGTTATCCCCGTTCCACTCCCAAGGCAGTGAATATTCCATCTACCTCTAAAGCGGGCCGCCAAAATTCGTTTGCAATGTTAGCTGATTTTCTGGATGAAGGTGTCCTGGACACTCTCGCAGAAAAGGTGAAATCGAGGCAACAGGTGCCTCCTTCTTGATTCTCTTTTTTTTGAAGATATATGAAGATAGCCACGTGGAATGTGCGAGGCATTTGTTCTCGTCATAAGCAACATGCCATGTGGATTGTCTTGCATGAGAACCAGTGGGATGTCTTGTGTGCGGTTGAGCACAAGAGTCACGGTGAAGCAGGAAAAGTTGTGGATTGCCATGGGTTTCGCCTGTTTTATGCAGGGACACATGCTATGCACTATTCGGGCGTGCTTATGATTGTCCATGAGAAATACCGGCCTATTCTTATTAAAAATGATGTACAGGGCTGCATTGTGGTAATCAAAGTTTTATTTGAAGGAGAGATTTTATGGTTGCTGGGCCTCTATGCTCCGAATGACCTTTCATCCCGACGGGATCTTTGGAAGGCTTTGCAGAGCTCCATGTCACTTGGCAGAAGGGGTTTTTTGATCTCAGTCCACTTCAGGGCATTCGTTGATGGATGCTCCGGAAAGCTGGGTATGGAATGCCTTTGCTCTTCACGTACTTAAGCAAGATCTCTGGTCTTGGCTCCACCCTTCTTCTTCGGGGTTTACTTTTCATCTGCACAATATGCAACTACCTGGTCGCGGTTGGACCGAATGTATATCATGCAGGGGGATGATTTTCTTCCCGAGATGCTAGAAATGAAAGTCTTGCGGCAATATGCCTTGTCGGACCATTTCCCTCTCCAGCTTGAGATGCTTGCACAACCTATTGCACCTTTTATGCAGTTTCTGGATGGACTCCCTTTACGTTTTAACTCGTCTTATTTGAAGCATCCAATCTTTCAGGGCTATATGCAGCAATTGATTGAGAGGTTTTTATTGGACTTCGCCTCTGAGGGCTTGGCTTCCTTTGCACGGCTGCTCTCTAATGTGCAGCGGGTTGCTCGGCATTATGGGATCCATCACGCCTCTATTTGTCGGCGGCGTCGACACGCAGCGGATGACTTACTGGCTTTGGTCCGTTCGCTGCTAGTGGACACTCCAGATGATGAATTTTTGCTGTCACTGGCGATGCGTTTGGCTGATCTTATTCAAGTGTTTCAGTTGAAATCTTATCAGCAGGCCAAACTGCACAACTTGACTGACACATTGCAAGATAGTGCTTGTCAGACTCATAAGTTCTTTCGCACCTTGCATGCTTCCCCTGCTCGAGAAAATATGACTAGACTCTAGGATTCAGAAGGTCGCATGGTCACTGATCCGCAGAACATTGTCAATATGTGCAGAAATTATTTTATGGATCTTCTTGGTTCTTCTCCCTCGCCTTCTAACCAAGTTACACATGCATGCTCGGTCTTCTATGATCTGGTCCGCTAGCAGGTTCCACTTGATATGCAAGCTACTTTGGAGGCAGATATTTGCGAGGAGGAGGTTAAGGATGTTTTGTTACACCTGCCTAAGGATAAAAGTCCTGGTTGGGATGGCCTCACCAATGAATTCTTTGAGAGCTCGGCCACCCAGCTGGTGAAGCCATTGGCGGCTATGTTTCAGCAGGTTTGGGAAACAGGGGTCATGCCTTCCTCATGGAAAGAAGGCCTTATCAAACTGCTTCCAAAGGTCCCTTCGCCGTCGATGTTGCAACATTGGAGACAAATTTCTTTGATGGGTTCGATGTATAAAATCTTTTCCAAAGTGCTGGCAAACCGGCTTCACAAGCACCTTCCAGCTATTGTGCACCCTCTTCAATATGGTTTCATTAAGGGCTGCAACATTCTGCATAATATCTTAAATGTGCAAATGGCTATTGACTATGCGAGGCACTCCAGTCAGGAAGTGGTATTGATTCAATTAAATCTGGAAAAGGCTTTTGACTATTTAGACTGGTTTTTCATTGCAGATCTTATGTCTGCCATGGGTTTTGGTACTCGGATGTCCCGATTGATCTACACCATTAGTGCTGAGGCTTCTCCACGCGTTATGCTCAATGGTGGGTTACAGAGCCATTTGTTCTTGCATTCTCGGTGAGACAGGGTTGCCCTTTGAGTCCTCTTTTCTTTGCCCTGGCGACTCACCCGGTTCTTTCAATGTTATCTTCAATGGTGGCTTTTGCTTAGCTGGCCGGATTGTCTCTTCCTTTGGGACAGCACTTCATTAGCCAATCTCTGGCTGATGATAGCTTTATGATTTTGCGTGCGGACAAGGACAACATTCGCAAGGCATTAGATGTTTGGACACTTTTTGGTCATGCTTCTGGTCTTCGCATCAATGCCTTCAAATCGGCCATTCTCAGTTGCACGGAGTCTGATTTACAGTCATTGGGCTGGTAGGGTCAGGTTGTTTCCTGTGGCTCCATTGTCAGGCATCTTGGATACCCATTGGGGGTTGATGTTCGGCCAAAGGAACTACTGGAGTGGATTTCACAGAAACTGGCAACTAAGTTTATGTATTGGAAGTCGCAAGCGTGGCCATTCCATGTCCGCCTCAAAGTGGCTCAGACAATTATGCTGCCAATGCTCACATATTTCTTGCCATTGCTGTCGTGGACTCCTACTACTTTGAAGGCTCTCACTTGCCCCATTCGTTTCATGCTTTGGAAGAAGGATTCATTGCACGCAGGCATTTCGTGGATTTCATGGTCACATACATGTACCCCCAAATGCCTGGGTGGTGGAGCTATTTTGGATGCTGAAACTCATATGTTGGCTCTTCGTTGGTCTCTTTTTCGCGCTGTGTGTGTGGATCACTACCCGTGGACCATTATAGCCCGTTATTTTCTTGAGGACAGCGGGCTTTGGTATGGTAATACACGACTTCGGTGCTCCTGGTGGCATATCCTTAATGCAGACTCTCGATTTTCCAGTCCCTCCTCTCTGTTATTGCATTTGGTCGGCTTCTGGAAAGTGGTGCTCCAAAAGGTGTGTTGGCATCCAGTGGGGGACCGCGTGCATACTAACTCCTTTCAACTGGAATTGTTGGCAGTCTCGAGATTACTTTCATGGGAAGCCAAACATGAGCTCAGACCAAGATTTAGTCGCATGGCCCGCTTGGGTGTGACTTCAGTGGCGGATGCCACCCTTGCCACTTGTAATGTCTTCGCATCGTTTCGTACTACCAGGAGACTGTTGAGGATCCTGCGCGGATACCGTGATCTATGGGAACAGCTTTTATTGGTGCTTCGGGGCAGGCAACCCTTTCCTGCCCTAGCGGTGGATCGTCCTTGGCAGGACTGGGACCTTGCAGGCCAATTGAGTCTGGAAACGGCCTCTGCTAATCAGGTGTATCATCTTCTCATTAAAGATCATCAATGGCTGGGTGTGAAAGCTAATATTGTATGGGGATTGCGGAAATCTCAGTCATGGTGGAAGGCAACTGTGATGAAGGGCTGGTTGAATAAGACACCTTTCAAATGCAAGGTCTTTCTTTGGGAGGTGATGATTGGTGGTCTTCCTCTTGCCTCGGCCCTTTCCAAGCGGAGAATCTCGAATGGCAATTGTTTCTTCTGTACCACTATTGTGGAATCGGCCCGACATCGCTTTATTTCTTGCCCGCTCGCCAAGAATATCTGGTCACTCTTGTCACAAGTTTGACGCGCAGTGGTGGGGTCCTCACTAACCCCTTTCGATTGGGTTTTTGTGCGCCCAAAATACCCCACACCGCCACAATTGCATATGAAGATCTTATTCCACTTTTTCAGATACTGGGGATGCTGGCACATTTGGACCAGGCGGAATGCCTTTCTTTTTGATTCGGTCTCTAATGTACCGAGACACATTGCCCGGCTTAAAGGTCTCTTGCATTGGCAGATAGATCTCATTCGGCACTCGGACTTGCTTCCCTGGCATAGGGCAATTTCCTCTGGGTCTTTCCCATGACTTGTGTAACTTTTTCGTGGCTTAGTACTGGGATTTTACACATGTTGGCCTAGGGCCCTCGTGTATCTTGTAATCATGTAAACTTGTACCTTTTTTTCGTAATTAATACAATTACCTTTTACGAAAGAAAAAGAGAGAGAGAGAGAGAGAGAGAGAGAGAGAGAGAGAGAGAGAGAGAGAGAGAGAGAGAGAGAGAGAGAGAGAGAGAGAGAGAGAGAGAGAGAGAGAGAGAGAGAGAGAGAGAGAGAGAGAGAGAGAGAGAGAGAGTCCAAGATGGCGAGAGCGGGACCGAAACCCTGACAGCCGTCGTCACGTCTGTAGCCGCCGTCGCCTGACACGCCATCGCGTCTGTCGCGGCCGTCGCCTGACACGCCATCACCAGTCTGCGCCACCTCAATCGCCTGTCTGCGACGCGACAGTCGCCGTTGTCCGTGCCCGTCTCAGAGAGAGAGCGAGAGGATCTGACGCACCTCTCCTGACCCGCCGACGTGCTCCTCTGCCTCACGCGCTGCCTGCATTCGCCCTTCGGACCCGCGTGGGGTCTGTTTGACCCTGCGGCTCGACTCTTGCCCCTGCCTGTCTGCGAACAGCTGGTCGCCCTACAGTGCGCACCGCAGAGAGAGAGAGAGAGAGAGAGAGAGAGAGAGAGAGAGAGAGAGAGAGAGAGAGAGAGAGAGAGAGAGAGAGAGAGAGAGAGAGAGAGAGAGAGAGAGAGAGAGAGAGAGAGAGAGAGAGAGAGAGAGAGAGAGAGAGAGAGAGAGAGAGAGAGAGAGAGAGAGAGAGAGAGAGAGAGAGCTCTCTGCCTGGACGTTCCGTCGCCCCCTGCCTGCTGCCCGCCCTGATCTGCCCGTTTTGCCACCAAGGGCCAGCAGCCAGTCACACCGAGGTTGCCACACAGAGCGCGCGACAGCGTGAGCCAGCAAAGGGAACGAGCCCGTCTCTGCCTGCGAAGAGGAAGAACGGCCTGTGCATTCCTGCCTCCCGTGAGATCTTCGTTCGGCCACTGACCGGTATACGCAGTGATACACCATGGCTGGCTTGGACCTGGATTTTATAGACCAAACGGTGGCAGCGCTTGGTCCGGACTCTGATACCGAGAAACCTGATGATATGGTTCCGTGCAATGAAGAGATGCCCACTGCTCCTGACTTTCAGCCTGGAGGTAAACGCACCAAGCACACTTCGGAGGAGTCAATGGATCATCAGGATCATTCCTATGCTCAAGTTGCTTCGGACTCTGCAGACTTTCAGGATGTTGACTGGGAGCATTTGCTAGAGTTTGCCAACACTCTACTTGGCGATTATGTTCAACATAATCAGGAAGCCTTTTCTGACTGTGCACCAGAAGATGTTTTGGAAGCCACTGTTGACCCCAAATCTGTCTTGCGCTCCGTTTCAGTATTCTATGATCGCACGGTGATACTCTTCTTCACTGGTAGAATCCCCTAGCTTTCCCGTATTCGCCAGTGGCTGCACAGTCTGCTACAAGGGGAATGTGTTGAAGAGATTTTTGTGGGGCCCCGAGGTTTTTTTGAGGTGTTGTTAAAATCTGAGCTGCACCGTGTTGCTCTTCTGTCTAAACTGCCTTTGTTTCTTGATCTTCGTTTGGTCCATGTTGTACCATGGCGCCCAATGGCAGATTTTCAGCGCCTACTACAACGGGAGTGCCCTGTATGGGTTGAAGTGGAAAATTGCCCGGCTGTTTATTGGCCACTGTTGAAGGACGCCATGGCTGCTGTGGGCACGGTTCTGGTCCCTCCAAGTTTAAGGGCAGTGAATCGTAATCGCTTGTGTATGTTATGGGACACTACCAGGAAAAGGCCTGCGTGGTTACGTCTCAATTGCTCTGGCATGCACCCCTTACACTTTCGTTTGAAATGGGGCAATTTTGCAGGACACTGCTTTTCCTGTGGCAAATTAGGGCATTTCATGGCCGAATGCCCAGAATAGCAACACACTTCAGATGCAGGGCATGTTGCGCTACCCATGGAAGATATGGTATGTGATGTCCCATCGCAGGATGCTATTCACCCACCTAAATTTCTGGATAAAGGTAAACAACAGGTTTCGGTTTTAGAATCCCATGGCACAGACTGGGTTGAAGTACGCGCAAAAAAAGGTAACAGGGTGGTTGCTGGCATGGAGAATTCTGTGCCTTCTGCGTCACAAGATTCCATGCGTACTTATATGCGCAGGAAAGAAATGTTGCTGTCGGAGCACTCTCCTCCTGCGATGGCTTCCTCTGCCCCCTGTCCTCAGCCCACTCGGAGAGTGTATTCGGATCGTCCAAAGGGTCCACTAGCTAAGATGACTTTTGATACCAGAGGCAACGTCATTACCCCGTGGGATCGTCGTTATCCCCGCTCCATTCCCAAGCCAACAGATATGCCGTCTACCTCCAAATCTGGTCCGCAGAACTCTTTTGCCGTGTTGGCGGATTTCTTGGATGAGGGAGTCCTGGACATTCTCGCCGAAAAGGTCAAATCGAGGCAAGCTGTGCCTCGTACCTGATTTTCTTTTACAAAAAACACATGAAAATAGCCACTTGGAATGTGTGAGGAATCTGTTCTCGCCATAAGCAACATGCCATGTGGATTGTATTGCATGAGAATCAGTGGGATGTCTTGTGTGCTGTTGAACACAAGAGTCACGGTGAAGCTGGAAAAGTTGTAGACTGCCATGGCTTTCGTCTGTTCTATGCAGGGACACAGGCCATGCGTTATTCTGGTGTGCTCATGATTGTACACGAAAAATATCAACCTCTCCTTATTAAAAATGATGTGCATGGCCGCTTTGTGGTGATTGAAATTTTATTCGATGGAGAAATCTTATGGTTACTTGGTCTCTATGCACCGAATGATCCTTTATCGCGCCGGGAGCTTTGGCATACTTTGCAGACTTCTTTGTCACTTGGCAGACGGGGCCTCTTCATGGGAGATTTCAATATGTGTGTTGATTCTTCGCAGTCCACATCGGAGCATTCGGTGATGGACGTGCCGGAAAGCCGTAGGTGGCATGAGTTGGCTCTTGCTGTTCTTAAGCAAGATCTCTGGTCCTGGCTGCACCCGTCTTCTACAGGGTTTACTTTCCATTCCGCTCAGTATGCAACAACATGGTCGCGGCTGGACCACATATGCATCATGCAGAATGATGATTTCCTCCCTGAGATGCTTGAAATGAAAGTGTTGCAGCAATATGCATTGTCGGACCATTTTCCTCTGCAGCTTGAGATGCTCGCACAACCCATTACACCTTTTAAGCGATTTCTGGAGCGGCTCCCTTTGCGTTTTAACTCATCTTATTTGAAGCATGCAATCTTTCAGGGTTATATGCAGCAATTGATTGATAGATTTTTACTGGACTTCTCCTCTCAGGGCACTACTTCGTTTGAACGATTGCTCTCTAATGTGCAGCGGGTTGCTCGGCAGTATGGAATCCATCATGCCTCTCTTTGTCGACAGCGTCGGCAAGCAGCGGAGGACTTGCTGGCTTTGGTCCGTTCTCTGCTGATGGACACTCCAGATGATGCATTTCTACTAGCACTGGCAATGCGTGTGGCTTATCTTATTCAAGAGTTTCAGTTGAAATCGTATCAGCAGGCCAAATTGCAGCATCTGATGGAGACTTTGCAAGATAATGCGTGTCAGACTCATAAATTCTTTCGAGCCCTCCATGCCTCTCCTGCTAGAGATAATATGACTAGACTTCTGGATGCAGATGGGCACCTGGTCCTTGATCCGCAGACTATTGTGCATATGTGTAGGGATTATTTCATCGATCTTTAGGGTTCCACTTCTCCACCTTCAGCCCAAATTACTCAGGCCCGTTCAGTTTTTTATGACCTGGTTCGTAATCAGGTTCCGCAAGACATGCAAGCCACTATGGAGTCAGATATTTGTGAGGCGGAGGTTATGGATGTTTTGTTACACTTACCCAAGGATAAAAGTCCTGGCTGGGATGGTCTCACCAATGAGTTCTTTGAGGTTTTTGCTACCCAATTGGCGAAACCATTGACGGCTTTGTTTCAGCAGGTATGGGAAACGGGGATTATGCCTTCCTCATGGAAAGAAGGACTTATTAAATTGCTTCCGAAGGTTCCTTCGCCGTCTATGTTGAAACATTGGCGCCCAATTTCTTTAATGGGTTCTATGTACAAAATCTTTTCCAAAGTAATGGCGAATCGGCTCCACAAGCATCTCCCTGCCATTGTGCATCCTCTTCAATATGGTTTCATTAAGGGCCGAAACATTCTGCACAATGTATTAAATGCGCAACTGGCGATTGATTATGCACGGCATTCTAATGAGGAGGTCGTACTGATTCAATTGGACCTGGAAAAGGCTTTCGACTATCTGGACTGGTCTTTTGTTGCAGAGCTTATGTCTGCTATGAGCTTTGGTGATCGGATGTCTCGACTGATCTACATCATCAGTGCAGCGGCGTCTTCGCGAGTCATGTTGAATGGAGGCGTTACCGAGCCATTTGCCCTTGCCCGGTCTGTCAGACAGGGGTGCCCATTGAGCCCGCTCTTCTTTGCCCTTGCGACTCATCTGGTTCTTTCGATGTTATCTCATATGGCAGCTTCCACTCAGTTGGCTGGATTGTCGCTTCCTTCTGGACAACATTTCATTAGTCAATCCTTGGCTAATGACAGTTTTATGATTCTGCGGGCGGATAAGGATAACCTTCGCAAAGCATTGGATGTTTGGGCTCTCTTTGGTCAGGCTTCCGGCCTTCGCATCAATGCGTTGAAATCAGCCATTCTCAGCTGCACGGAGTCGGATTTGCAGTCATTGAATTGGCAGGGTATTGTTGTGCCTCGTGGTTCCATTGTCAGGCATCTTGGCTACCCCTTGGGTGTTGATGTTCCCCCAAAGCAGCTTCTACAGTGGACTTCTGAGAAACAGACAGCTAAGTTCCTGTATTGGAAGTCTCAGGCTTGGCCATTCCATGTTCGCCTCAAAGTAGCCCAGACAATTATGTCGCCGATGCTCACATATTTCTTGCCCTTGCTGCCCTGGACTACTACTCCTCTGAATGCTCTGACTCAGTTTATTCGTTTCATGTTATGGAAGAAAGATTCCTTGCATGCAGGCATTTCCTGGATTTCTTGGTTGCATGCGTGCACCCCCAAATGCATGGGTGGAGGAGCTATTTTGGATGTCCAAACTCACATGCTGGCCCTCCGTTGGTCTCTTTTCTGCGCTATGTGCTCAGATCATCATCCGTGGGTCGTTATAGCCCATTATTTCCTTGAGGAGCAGGGGCTTCGGCATGGCAATACCCAAATCCAGAGTTTGTGGTGGCATGTCCTTAATGCCGATTCCCGATTCTCTTGTTCCTCTTCATCATTGCTTACCCATTTGGTATGTTCCTGGAAACTGGTCCTCCAGAAGGCTCAGTGGCATCCAGCGGAGGATCGCTTAGTTGCTAATTCTTTTCAACTGGAATTGCTGGCAGTCTCGCGGTTACTTTCATGGGAAGGTAAACAAGAGCTTCGACCACAATTCAACCGTATGGCACGTTTGGGCTTAACTTCAGTTGCGGATGCCACCCTTGCCAGTCGCAATGTGTTAATTTCATTTCGTACAGCCAGGAGGATCTTTAGGATCCCTCGTGGATACAGGCATTTATGGGAACAACTTTTGATGGTGCTCCAGAGCAGACAACCCTTTCCTGCCCTTGCTTCGGATCGTCCTTGGCAGGATTGGGACTTTGAAGGCTAGCTGAGTTTAGACAAAGCTTCCGCTAGCCAGGTCTATCATCTTTTGATTAAAGATCATCACTGGCTGGTCACTAAAGCTAATGCTCTATGGGGATTGCGTAAATCCTGGTCATGGTGGAGGGCAACTGTGATGGAAGGGTGGCTGAACAAGACACCCTTCAAATATAAGGTCTTTCTTTGGAGGGTGATGATTGGGGGTCTTCCGCTTGCTTCGGCGCTTTCCAAGTGACGAATATCCAATGGCAATTGTTTCTTTTGCACCACCAGTGTCGAATCTGCCCGTCACCGATTTATTTCTTGCCCTATCGCTAAGAAAATATGGTCGTTCTTGTCAGCCGTTTGGAGAGCAGTGGTTGGTTTCTCGCTAAGGCCCTTTGATTGGGTCTTTGTGCAGCCCAAATACCCAACACCGGCACAACCACATATGAAGCTTGTGTTTCACTTTCTTCCATATTGGGGCTGTTGGCATAACTGGACCATTCGGAATGCTTTTCTTTTTGATTCCGCCTGTAATGTTCAGCGGCATATTGCTAGGCTTAAGGGTCTCTTGTATTGGGAGATAGATCTTCTTCAGCATTCTGACTTACTTTCCCGGGAGGACTTGCGTCCCTGGCATATGGCAATTTCCTCTATATCTTTGCCATGACCTTGTAACTCTTAGAACTAGAACCGTTTCACATGATGGCTTAGTGCCATCATGTATCTTGTAATCAAGTAAACTTGTACTTTTTTTCGTAATTAATACAATTACCCTTTACGAAAAGAGAGAGAGAGAGAGAGAGAGAGAGAGAGAGAGAGAGAGAGAGAGAGAGAGAGAGAGAGAGAGAGAGAGAGAGAGAGAGAGAGAGAGAGAGAGAGAGAGAGAGAGAGAGAGAGAGAGAGAGAGAGGGAGGGAGAGAGAGAAAAGGGCGAGTCGCGATGCTGCCGTCGGTGCGTCCCGTCCTGTCGTCGCCTAGACCTGCGCGCCGCCTGACGACCTGCCTGATGACTGCCGCCTGACGCTTGACTGCCCGCGCGACGACTTGACGACCTGCCTGACGACCTGCCTGTGCGCCGCCTGACGACCTGCCTGATGCCTGCCGCCTGACGGCTTGACGACCTGCCCGCGCGCCTGAAGACCCACCCGCCGATGACACCCGCACTTCACAGGTTTGCATCGTCCCTGCCTCTTTTCCTGCCGTCGCATCCGTCCTCTGCCGTGGCCATCAGGTCCAAACCCGCTCGCCCTCTGCTGTGCGGCTGTGGCCCACTGCAAGGAGTTCTGCTTGACGTCTCCCCTCGGACGTTGCACACTCACCTGGATCTGTGCCCTCAGCTGCTCGCCTGCCTTCACACGCCCTATTCGTCAGGGGTTCACCGGCGCGCGTCTGTCCTGTTCTGCACAGGTGCCCCGTTGCAGTCCTGTTGCTGCAGCCAGGTGGTTCCCTGATTGTGCCGGTCTGCGGGACTTGCGGAGCGAGCAAGAGAGAGAGACAGAGAGCGAGAGAGAGAGAGAGAGAGAGAGAGGAAGGGACAGGCAGATAGACATTTTACAAGGACAGATCTGTGCCGAGGAGGCAGCAGATTATTGAAGAGCAGAGACTGTAGACAGTGCATCCTGCTGCTGCAGTGAGGGAGCGAGCGAAAGAGAGAAGATAGCGGTATGGCTGGCCTGGATATGGATTTTCTCGACCGGACGGTGGCAGCCCTTGGCCCTGATTCCGATACCGAGGAGCCGGAGGATATGGTGCCATGCACGGAGGAGCCGCCTCCGGGTTCTGAACTGCCGCCGGCAGGCAAACGCTCTAAGCACACTTCAGACGAGCCAATGGGTCCTCAGGACCGTTCCTATGCGCAGGTTGCCTCCGAACCTGTGGATTCGCAGGAAATAGACTGGGAGCATTTGCTGGACTTTGCCAATACTCTGCTTGGCGATTATGTCCAGCATAATAATGAAACTTTCTCTGCTGCGGCTGCAGATGATGTGCTGGAAGCGACAGTGGACCCAAAATCAGTCTTGCGGTCCTTCTCGGTGTTCTATGACCGTGCAGTTATACTTTTTTTCACCGGCAGGATCCCAGTGCTCTCACATATTCGCCAGTGGATGCACCACTTATTGCAAGGGGAGTATGTTGAGGAGATCTTCCTTGGCCCTCGCGGCTTTTATGAGGTGCTGTTGAAATCCGAATCGCATCGAGCTGAGCTACTGTCCAAGTTGCCACTATTCTTTGACCGCCGCTTGGTCCATGTGGTACCATGGCGCCCTATGGCTGACTTCCAGCGTCTGCTTCAACGCGAATGCCCGGTGTGGGTGGAAGTGGAAAATTGTCCAGCGGTATATTGGCCATTGTTGAAAGACGCGATGGCGGTTGTGGGCACAGTGCTGGTTCCCCCCAGCCTCAGGGCTATGAACCGAAACCGTCTATGCATGTTATGGGATACGGCCAAGAAAAGGCCTGCGTGGCTTCGCCTCAATTGCGCTGGCATGCATCCTTTGCATTTTCGCCTGAAATGGGGCAATTTTGCCGGACACTGCTTTTCATGTGGTAAATTAGGGCATTTTGTAGCTGAATGCCCGGAACGGCAACTGTCTTCTGAGGAGGCGCAGGTTGTGCAGCCCAAGGATGCCATGGTGCTTGATGCCCAGACACAGGAGACCCTTCAGTCCCCTACTGTCATGGAAAAAGGTAAACAACAGGTCCGAGCTTTGGATTCTCCTAGCTCTGATTGGATTGAGGCACGACAAAAAAAAGGTAAAAAGTTGGACGCAGGCCTGGCAGATCCTGGGCCTCATGTTTCCCCGGACTCCGTGCGCACGTACACGCGCAGGAAAGACATGGTCACCCCACAGCAGGTTGTGCGTACCATGGCCCCGTCAGCCCCCCGCAATCCGTCTTCAAGGAAAGTCTATTCCGAGGGCCCCAAGGGCCCACCTGCTAAGCTGGCGTTTGATGCGAAAGGCAATGTGATTACTCCTTGGGATAGGCGTTATCCCCGCCCTGCTCCCAAGGTAGTGGATTTCCCTTCTACCTCTAAAGCAGGTCGCCCGAATTCATTTGCAGTATTGGCTGATTTTCTGGATGAGGGTGTCCTAGATGCCCTCGTGGAAAAGATGCAATCGAGGCAACAGGCGCCTCGTTCCTGACTTCCTTTGTTTGAAAATATATGAAGATTGCCACGTGGAACGTGCGAGGCATTTGCTCTCGCCATAAGCAGCATACCATGTGGTCTGTCTTGCATGAAAATCAGTGGGATGTATTATGTGCAGTGGAGCACAAAAGTCATGGTGAGGCAGGAAAGGTTGTGGATTGTCGTGGATTTCGTCTGTTTTATGCAGGGACACATGCTAAGCATTATTCGGGCGTGCTGATGATTGTTCATGAGAAATACCAGCCTGTTCTTGTTAAAAATGATGTGCACGGCCGCTTTCTGGTAATCGAAGTCCTATTTGAAGGTGAGATTTTATGGCTGCTGGGACTTTATGCTCCCAATGATCCCACATCCCGACGGGATCTATGGTTGACTTTGCAGGGCTCCATGGCACTTGGCCGCAGAGGGTTTTTGATGGGAGATTTCAATATGTGTGTTGACTCTTCGCAGTCCACCTCAGGGCATTCGGTAATGGATACGCCAGAAAGCCGGGTGTGGAACGCCTTTGCTTTGCACATACTTAAGCAAGATCTTTGGTCGTGGCTTCACCCTTCTGTTTCAGGTTTTACTTTTCATTCTGCGCAATATGCAACCACTTGGTCGCGATTGGACAGAATGTATATCATGCAGGGGGATGATTTTCTTCCCGAGATGCTGGAGATGAAGGTCTTGCAGCAATATGCGTTGTCGGATCATTTTCCCCTCCAGCTTGAGATGCGGGCACAATCTGTTGCACCTTTTATGCAGTTCCTGGATAAGCTCCCTTTACGCTTCAACTCCTCTTATTTGAAGCATCCAATTTTTCAGGATTATATACAGCAACTGATTGAGAGGTTCTTATTGGACTTCGCCTCTGAGGGCTTGGCTTCGTTTGCACGCCTGCTCTCTAATGTGCAGCGGGTTGCTCGGCAGTATGGGATTCACACTGCCTCTCTTTGTCGCCGCCGTCGACTTGCAGCAGAGGACTTATTGGCCTTGGTCCGTTCCTTGCTCCTGGATTCCCCAGATGATGATTTTCTGCTGTCACTGGAGTGGCGTTTGGCCCATCTTATTCAAGTCTTTAGCTTGAAATCTTATCAGCAGGCGAAGCTGCATAACTTGACTGACACATTGCAAGATAATGCCTGCCAGTCTCCTAAGTTCTTTCACGCCTTGCATGCTTCTCCGGCTCGCGAAAATATGACTCGACTTCAGGACTCGGAAGGTCGCATGGTCACTGATCCGCAGACCATTATCAATATGTGCAGAAATTATTTTATGGATCTTTTTGGTTCTTCATCCTTGCCGTCTAGCCAGGTTACGCATGCCCGCTCGGTCTTCTATCAGCTGGTCCACCAGCAGGTTCCGCTTGATATGCAAGCCTCTTTGGAGGCGGATATTTGCGAAGAGGAGGTTATGGATGTGTTGTTGCACCTGCCTAAGGATAAAAGTCCTGGTTGGGATGGTCTCACTAATGAATTTTTTGAGCACTCAGCCACGCAGTTGGTAAAGCCTTTGGTGGTCATGTTCCTGCAGGTTTGGGAAATAGGGGTTATGCCTTCTTCATGGAAAGAAGGCCTCATCAAACTGATCCCCAAGGTCCCTTCGCCGTCAAAGCTGCAACACTGGAGACCAATTTCGTTGATGGGCGTGATGTATAAAATCTTTTCCAAAGTGCTGGCAAATCGGCTTCACAAGCACCTTCCAGCTCTTGTGCACCCCCTCCAATATGGTTTCATTAAGGGACGCAACATTTTGCACAATATCTTGAATGTGCAAATGGCTATTGATTATGCGAGGCACTCCAATCAGCAAGTGGTCTTGATTCAACTGGACCTGGAAAAGGCGTTTGACTGTGTGGACTGGTCTTTCCTTGCAGAGCTTATGTCTGCTATGGGCTTTGGGATCCGCATGTCCCGATTGATCTACACCATTAGTACTGAGGCTTCTTCAAGAGTTATGCTTAATGGTGGGGTCACAGAGCCATTTCTCCTTGCACGCTCGCTCAGACAAGGCTGCCCTTTGAGTCCTCTCTTCTTTGCCTTGGCGACTCACCCGGTCCTTTCAATGTTATCCTCCATGGCGGCTTCTGCCCAGCTGGCAGGGTTATCTCTTCCTTTGGGGCAGCACTTCATTAGCCAATCCTTGGCTGATGACTCCTTTATGATTTTGCAGGCGGACAGGGATAACATTCGCAAGGCATTAGATGTTTGGACGCTCTTTGGTCAAGCTTCTGGTCTTCGCATCAATGCCTTCAAGTCAGCCATTCTCAGTTGCACGGAGCCTGATTTAGAGTCATTAGGCTGGCAGGGCCAGGTGGTGTCTCGTGGCGCGATTGTCAGGCATCTTGGATACCCATTGGGGGTGGATGTACGGCCAAAGGCCCTACTGGAGTGGATTTCACACAAACTGGCCGTGAAGTTTATGTATTGGAAGTGGCAAGCCTGGCCGTTCCATGTCCGCCTCAAAGTGGCTCAGACAATTATGCTGCCAATGCTGACGTATTTCCTGCCATTACTGCCATGGACGCCCAGTACTTTGAAGGCTCTTACTCTTCCCATTCGTTTCATGCTATGGAAGAAAGATTCACTGCAGGCAGGCATTTCCTGGATTTCATGGTCACATGCATGTACCCCTAAGCGCATGGGTGGTGGAGCTATTTTGGATGCAGAAACTCATATGCTGGCTCTTCGTTGGTCTCTGTTTCGTGCCATGTGTGTGGATCATCACCCGTGGACCATCATAGCCCGTTATTTTCTTGAGGACAGCGGCCTCCGCCAGGGTAACACACGGCTTCGAGCCTCATGGTGGCATGTCCTTAATGCTGACGCTCGTTTCTCCAGTCCCTCTTCCTCTTTGTTAGTGCATTTGGTCGGCTCTTGGAAAGTGGTGCTCCAAAAGGCCCGTTGGCATCCTGTAGGGGACCGCGTGCAGACAAATTCTTTTCAGCTGGAATTGTTGGTGGTATCCACATTACTTTCATGGGAAGATAAACATCAGCTCAGACCAAGATTTAACCGCATGGCCCGTTTGGGTGTGACTTCGATTGCGGATGCTACCCTTGCCACTCGCAATGTCCTTGCATCATTTCGGACTGCTAGGAGACTTTTCAGGATCCCGCGCGGATACCGTGATTTATGGGGGAAGCTTTCCTCGGAACTTCAGGGTAGGCAACCCTTTCCTGCCCTGGCTATGGATCGCCCTTGGCAGGACTGGGACCTTGCAGGCCGGTTGAGTCTGGAAAAGGCCTCTACTAATCAGGTGTATCATCTTCTCATTAAAGATCACCAATGGTTGGGCGTGAAAGTTAATGCTGTTTGGGGCCTGCGGAAATCACTGTCATGGTGGCAGGCAACGCTGATGGAGGGATGGCAGAACAAGACACCTTTCAAATGCAAGGTCTTTCTGTGGCGGGTAATGATTGGTGGTCTTCCTCTTGCCTCGGCCCTTTCCAAGCGTCGAATCTCGAATGGCACTTGCTTCTTCTGCACCACTTCGGCGGAATCGGCCCGACATCGTTTTCTTTCTTGCCCGCTCGCCAAGAATATCTGGTCACTCTTGTCACGAATCTGGCACGCGGTGGTGGGGTCTTCACTGACTCCCTTCGATTGGGTTTTTGTGCGCCCGAAGTATCCCACACCACCACCGTTACATATGAAGATCTTATTCCATTTTTTCAGATACTGGGGATGCTGGCACATTTGGACCACCCGAAATGCTTTTCTCTTTGATTCGGCTTCTAATGTACCGCGACATATTGCAAGGCTTAAAGGGCTCTTGCATTGGCAGCTAGATCTCATCAGGCACTCTGACTTGCTCCCTCGGGAGGATTTGTATTCCTGGCATTTGGCAATTGCCTCTGGGTCCTTGCCATGATTGGTGTAACTTTTTAGTACCCTAGTCCGGGGATTTCCCACACGTTGGCCTATGGCCCTCGTGCCTCTTGTACTCGTGTAATCATGTAATCTTGTACTTTCTTCGTAATTAATACAATTACCTTTTACGAAAAAAAAGAGAGAGAGAGAGAGATGATGGCGACTTGCCGTGACCCTTCTACTGCAGCGACCTGACCTCGTGTGCTGGCTCTCTCGGGCCTGCACCTGTGCTATTCTGTCCCACTTTTGCACGCAGGCTGAGGCAGCCACACAGCGAGCGAGAGAGAGAGAGAGCAAGCGAGAGAGAGAGAGAGGCGACGTGCTTACCTGCCTGCGGACATGCTTCCCCTACCCAGTGGACGTGTGTTCCTGCCTCGTATGCTGCCTGTGCTCCTTCGTCAGACCAGTGCAGGGTCCGTTCTGCCCTGTTCATGCCCTGCCCTCGCCTACTTGTGAACAGCTGGTTGACCTATCGTGCAATCTGGCGTGCGTCGATCCTTCCTAGGGAGCCCTACTCTGCGATTGACAGAGAGAGAGATAGCGAGAGAGAGGAGTTGGTGTATCAGAGAACTGTCAGGATCTGGGAGCGCGTGACTGTGACCCTGCACAGGACAGCAGGCAGACTGTGACAGCAGAGAGAGAGAGAGAGTGGCCTGCAAATAGTTTCAGATCTCTGTTTAAAGGGGTGATACAACATGGCTGGTCTGGACATGGTCTTTATTGACCAAACGGTGGCAGCCCTTGGTCCGGATTCTGAAACAGAGGAACCAGAGGATATGGTTCCTTGCACAGAGGAGATGCCATCTGGTCCTGACTTCCAGCTTGCGGGCAAACGCACCAAGCATACTTCGGAAGATACAATGGATCATCAGGAATGTTCTTATGCTCAGGTTGCTTCTGATTTTGTGGATTCTCAGGATGTTAACTGGGAGCATTTGTTGGAGTTCGCCAACACTCTACTTGGTGATTATGTTCAACATAATCATGAAGCATTCTCTGACTCGGGAACTGAAGATATTCTGGAAGCCACTGTGGATCCTAAAAATGTTTTGCGCTCATTCTCAGTGTTTTATGAACGTGCTGTTATACTCTTCTTCACTGGTAGGATCCTAGTGCTGTCCTATATTCGCCAGTGGCTGCAAAGTCTCCTACAAGGGGAGTGTGTTGAAGGGATTTTTGTTGGGCCGTGAGGCTTTTATGAGGTGCTGTTGAAATTCGAGAAGCATCGTGCCGATCTGCTGACTAAACTGCCAGTGTTCTTTGATCGCCGTTTGGTCCATGTTGTGCCATGGCGCCCAATGGTGGATTTTCAGCGCTTGCTTCAACGCGAATGCCTGGTGTGGGTTGAAGTGGAAAACTGTCCGACTGTCTATTGGCCACTGTTAAAGGATGCCATGGCCGTTGTGGGGACTGTTTTGGTTCCGCCGAGCCTAAGGGCCACGAATCGTAACCGTTTGTGTATGTTATGGGACATCTTGCAAAAGAATTTGTTGGAAAGATCATAGATTGTGTGAATGAGCGATTTCCATATATGTATGTTTTTGGTGCAACAAGACTATTCTCTCCACAATATCTTCCACATGATCCAAAAGAAAGAGAAAAGAAGGTCAATCTATGGTTGGACAGGTTATTGCAAAAGTTTAGTGCTCCTATTTTAGATACTCAAGGATGCAAAAATGAAATCTATGCATTCACTGACACGCTATATTTTGGATGTGAGGGAATGAGTATGAAGGATGCATGGCGTGTTTTCTCCAGCAATTCTGATTGGCAAGCAACATATCCAAACTTGATGAGATTATGGCAAATCCTTTTAGTTCTTCCTACTTCATCAGTAGCATGTGAACGAGGCTTCTCTAAGCAGAATATAATCAAAAGTGATCGTCGCCAACTATTGAAGGTGTCAAGGCTTAAAAATCTCTTGCATTGGCAGATAGATCTCATTCGGCACTCTGACTTACTCCCTTGGGAGGACTTACTTCCCTGGCATATGGCAATTTCCTCTGCGTCTTTGCCATGACTTTTGTAACTCTTTTGTTGTTTAGTACTTTATAAATATAACATCCATTACGAGAGAGAGAGAGAGAGAGAGAGAGAGAGAGAGAGAGAGAGAGAGAGAGAGTCTTATTTGAAGCATTCAATTTTCTAGGGCTATATGCAGCAGCTGATTGAGAGGTTCTTATTGGACTTCGCCTCTGAGGGCTGGCCTTCATTTGCACGGCTGCTCTCTAATGTGCAGCGGGTTGCTCGCCAGTATGGGATCCATCATGCCTCGCTTTGCCGCCGACGTCGACATGCAGCAGAAGACTTACTGGCTTTGGTCCGTTCCTTGCTCCTGGATTCCCCTGATGATGATTTTCTGCTGTCTCTGGAGAGGCGGTTGGCCCATCTTATTCAAGTGTTTCAGTTGAAATCTTATCAACAGGCCAAGCTGCACAACTTGATGGACACAATGCAAGATAGCGCCTGCCAGTCTCATAAGTTCTTTCGCGCCTTGCATGCGTCTCCGGCTCGCGAAAATATGACCAGACTCCAGGATTCGGAAGGTCGCATGGTCACGGATCCGCAGACCATTGTCAATATGTGCACAAACTATTTTATGGAACTTCTTGGTTCCTCTTCCTCGCCTTCTAGCCAGGTTACGCATGCCCGCTCGGTCTTCTATCATCTGGTCCGCCAGCAGGTTCCAGTTGATATGCAAGCCGCTTTGGAGACGGATATTTGCGAGGAAGAGGTTATGGACGTTTTGTTGCACCTGCCGAATGATAAAAGTCCTGGCTGGGATGGTCTCACTAATGAATTCTTTCAGACCTCGGCCACGCAGTTGGTGAAGCCATTGGTGGCCATGTTTCAGCAGGTATGGGAAACGGGGGTCATGCCCTCCTCATGGAAAGAAGGCCTTATCAAACTAATTCCAAAGGTCCCTTCGCCGTCAAAGTTGCAACACTGGAGACCAATCTCTTTGATGGGCTCCATGTATAAAATCTACTCCAAAGTGCTGGCGAATCGGCTCCACAAGCACCTTCCAGCTATTGTGCATCCTCTCCAATATGGTTTCATTAAGGGCCGCAACATTCTGCATAATATCTTAAATGTGCAAATGGCTATTGACTATGCACGGCACTCCGGTCAGGAAGTGGTATTGATCCAATTGGACTTGGAAAAGGCGTTTGATTATGTGGACTGGTCTTTCATTGCAGACCTCATGTCGGCTATGGGCTTTGGTACCCGAATGTCCCGATTGATCTACACCATTAGTGCTGAGGCTTCCTCCAGAGTTATGCTTAATGGTGGAGTTACAGAGCCATTTGTCCTTGCACGCTCGGTCAGACAGGGTTGTCCTTTGAGCCCTCTCTTCTTTGCCCTGGCGACTCACCCGGTCCTTTCAATGTTATCCTCCATGGCAGCCTCTGCTCAGCTGGCCGGGCTGTCTCTTCCGTTGGGTCAGCACTTCGTTAGCCAATCTTTGGCTGATGACACCTTTATGATTTTGCAGGCGGACAGGGACAACATTCGAAGGGCATTAGATGTTTGGACACTCTTTGGTCAGGCCTCTGGGCTTCGCATCAATGCCCTTAAGTCAGCCATTCTCAGTTGTACGGAGCCTGATTTGCAGTCCTTAGGCTGGCAAGGCCAGGTGGTTTCCCGTGGCTCCATTGTCAGGCATCTTGGATACCCATTGGGGGTGGATGTATGGCCAAAAGCCCTGCTGGAGTGGATTTCACAAAAATTGGCGGCGAAGTTTATGTATTGGAAGTCGCAAGCGTGGCCATTCCATGTCCGCCTCAAAGTGGCCCAGACAATCATGCTTCCAATGCTAACGTATTTCCTGCCTTTGTTGCCATGGACGCCTACTACTTTGAAGGCCCTCACTCATCCCATCCGTTTCATGCTATGGAAGAAGGATTCACTGCAGGCCGGCATTTCCTGGATTTCATGGTCACACGCATGTACCCCTAAGCGCATGGGTGGAGGAGCTATTTTGGATGCACACACTCATATGTTAGCTCTCCGTTGGTCCCTTTTTCGTGCCATGTGTGTGGATCATCACCCATGGACCATCATAGCCCGTTATTTTCTTGAGGACAGCGGGCTCCGCCATGGCAACACACGGCTTCGGGCCTCCTGGTGGCATGTCCTTAATGCTGACTCTCGTGTTTCCAGTCCCTCTTCCTCTTTGTTACTGCACTTGGTCGGCTCTTGGAAAGTGGTGCTCCAAAAGGCCCATTGGCACCCAGTAGGGGACCGCTTGCAGACTAACTCCTTTCAGCTGGAATTGTTGGCAGTATCGAGACTCCTTTCATGGGAAGATAAACATCAACTCAGACCAAGATTTAATCGCATGGCCCGTTTAGGTGTGACGTCGGTTGCGGATGCTACCCTTGCCACTCGCAATGTCCTCGTATCATTTCGGACTGCTCGGCGACTCTTTAAGATCCCGCGTGGATACCGTGATTTGTGGGAGCAGCTTTCGTCGAAGCTTCAGGGTCGGCAACCCTTTCCTGCCTTGACTGTGGATCGCCCTTGGCAGGACTGGGACCTTGCAGGCCGCCTGAGTCTGGAAAAGGCCTCTACTAATCAGGTGTATCATCTTCTTGTTCAAGATCACCAATGGCTGGGAGAGAAAGCTAACACTGTTTGGGGACTGCGGAAATCGCTGTCATGGTGGCACAAAACGCTGATGGAGGGCTGGCTAAATAAGACACCTTTCAAATGCAAGGTTTTTCTTTGGCGGGTGATGATTGGTGGTCTTCCTCTGGCCTCGGCCCTTGCCAAGCGTCGCATCTCGAATGGCAATTGTTTCTTCTGTACCACACCGGCGGAATCGGCCCGACATCGTTTTCTCTCTTGCCCGCTCGCCAAGAATATCTGGTCACTCTTGTCGCACATTTGGCGCGCGGTGGTGGGATCCTCGCTAACTCCTTTCGACTGGGTTTTTGTGCGCCCGAAGTATCCCGCACCGCCACAGTTGCATGAGAAGATCTTATTTCACTTTTTCAGATATTGGGGATGCTGGCACATTTGGACCACGCGCAATGCTTTTCTCTTTGATTCGGCCTCTAACGTACCCCGACATATTGCCAGGCTTAAAGGGCTCTTGCATTGGCAGCTAGATATCATCCGACACTCCGACTTGCTCCCTCGGGAGGATTTGCATCCGTGGCATATGGCAATTGCCTCTGGGTCGTTGCCATGATTGGTGTAACCTTTTCAGTGCATTACTACGGGGCTTCCCCACACGTTGGCCAAGGGCCCTCGTGTATCTTGTAATCAGAAAAAAGAGAGAGAGAGAGAAAGAGAAAACCTCTTCACATGATGGCTTTGTGTCATCATGTATCTTGTAATCCAGTAATCTTGTATTTTTTTCGTAATTAATACAATTACCTTTTACGAAAAAAAAGAGAGAGAGAGAGATGACGCCGCTTGCGTGCCCTACCCTGCCGTCGACTGGATGACCGTCGCCCCTCGCCCGCCATCGTTCCTGCTCCTCTCGCGTGTCACGCCAGCGGGACCTGCTCGTCGCGGCCCTGTTCGCCATCGCCAATCTAACGCCTGACGCCTGTTGCGTTGCCTGTGCCCGTCGCCATCGCCTGCAGCCCTGTCGCCTGTGCCCCGTCGTCGTCGTCTGCAGATCGGTCGCCGTCGCCAGCATCTGGAGGCCCGTTGGCTGCGTGCCCCGCCCTGCCGTTGCCCGTCTGACCTGCGGGCTCTGCTCCTGGTCAACGCGCTTTTGCTCTGCGTGTCAGAGCTTCTCCCGTCGCCATCGGACCTGGGCCCGCTGGACTGTCGCCTGATCCCTGCTTCGCAGCGCGTCTGTTGTTGACGGTTCAGCCCTGCCGTCGCCTGCCAGCCTTCCTCCTCAGTGTTCTGGCCTTTGTCACTGCCCGTTGGCCCTGCGTTTCGCCCTCTTGCATCTGCTCCGTTAGGGTTGCGCCCTGACCCACGCGCTATCTACGCTCCCTCGGGATAGGCCACGGTTGAGGCCGACAGGTCTGCGGGACTTGCACAGAGAGAGAGAGAGAGAGAGAGAGAGAGAGAGAGAGAGAGAGAGAGAGGGCGCGAGCGCGAAGACAGCAGTATGGCTGGCGTGGATATGGATTTTCTCAACCGGACGGTGGCAGCCCTTGGCCCTGATTTCGATGCAGAGGAGCCGGAGGATATGGTGCCATGCACGGAGGAGTTGCTTCCGGGTTCTGAACTGCCGCCTGCCGGCAAACGCCCCAAGCATACTTCTGATGAGCCAATGGGTCCTCAGGAACGTTCCTATGCGCAAGTGGCCTCTGATCCTGTGGATTCGCAGGAAATTGACTGGGAGCATTTGCTGGACTTTGCCAACACTCTGCTTGGCGATTATGTCCAGCATAATAATGAATCTTTTTCTGATGCGGAAACGGATGATGTGCTGGAAGCCACGGCGGACCCCAAATCAGTCTTGTGATCCTTCTCGGTGTTTTATGACCGTGCAGTTATACTTTTCTTCACTGGCAGGATCCCAGTGCTTTCGCATATTCGCCAGTGGATGCACCATTTATTGCAAGGGGAGTGTGTTGAGGAGATCTTCCTTGGACCTCGCGGCTTTTATGAGGTGCTGTTGAAATCGGAAACGCATCGAGCTGAGCTCCTGTCCAAGTTGCCACTATTCTTTGATCGCCGCTTGGTCCATGTTGTGCCATGGCGCCCCATGGCCGACTTCCAGCGTCTGCTTCAACGAGAATGCCCGGTGTGGGTGGAGGTGGAAAATTGTCCGGCGGTCTATTGGCCCATGTTGAAGGATGCGATGGCAGTTGTGGGAACAGTGCTGGTTCCCCCAAGCCTCAGGGCGATGAACCGAAACCGTTTATGCATGCTATGGGACACGGCCAGGAAAAGGCCCGCATGGCTTCGCCTCAATTGTTCAGGCATGCATCCTTTGCATTTTCGCTTGAAATGGGGCAACTTTGCGGGACACTGCTTTTCATGTGGTAAATTGGGGCATTTCATGGCCGAATGCCCTGAAAGGCAACCGTCTTCGGAGGATGTGCAGGTTGTGCTGCCCAAGGATGACATGGTGCTTGATGCCACGCTCCAGGAAGCCCTTCAGTCTCCTCATGTCATGGATAAAGGCAAACAACAGGCCCTGAGTGTGGATTCCCATCGCACTGACTGGATTGAGGCACGTCCCAAAAAAGGTAAAAAGTTGGATGCAGGCCTGGCGGATCCTGGGCCTACTGCTTCCCAGGATTCCGTGCGCACGTATACGCGCAGGAAAGAAATGGTCACTTCACAGCAGGCTGCGTGTCCTACGGCCCCGTCTGCCCCCCGTAATCAGTCTCCAAGGAGAGTCTATACCGACGGCCCCAAAGGCCCACCTGCTAAGCTGGCGTTTGACACCAAAGGTAATGTTATTACACCTTGGGATCGGCGTTATCCCCGCCCCTCTCCCAAGGCAGTGGATTTCCCTTCTACCTCTAAAGCAGGTCGCCAGAATTCGTTTGCAGTATTGGCTGATTTTCTGGATGAGGGTGTCCTGGATGCTCTCGCGGAAAAGGTGAAATCGAGGCAACAGGCGCCTCGTTCCTGACTTCCTTTTTTGAAGATACATGAAGATAGCCACGTGGAATGTGCGAGGCATTTGCTCTCGCCATAAGCAACATGCCATGTGGACCGTCTTGCATGAGAACCAGTGGGATGTATTGTGTGCAGTTGAGCATAAAAGTCACGGTGAAGCAGGAAAAGTTGTGGATTGTCATGGATTCCGTCTGTTTTATGCAGGGACCCATGCTACGCACTATTCGGGCGTGCTGATGATTGTCCATGAGAAATATCAGCCTGTCCTTGTTAAAAATGATGTGCAGGGCCGCTTTCTGGTAATCGAAGTCTTATTTGAAGGAGAGATTTTATGGTTGTTGGGCCTCTATGCTCCGAATGATCCCTTATCCCGACGGGATCTTTGGTCCACTTTGCAGGGCTCCATGTCACTCGGCCGAAGGGGGTTTTTGATGGGAGATTTCAATATGTGTGTTGACTCTTCTCAGTCCACTTCAGGGCATTTGGTAATGGATACGCCGGAAAGCCGGGTGTGGAGTTCCTTTGCTTTGCACGTACTCAAGCAAGATCTTTGGTCGTGGCTTCACCCTTCTTTTTCAGGGTTTACTTTTCATTCCGCACAATATGCAACTACCTGGTCGCGGCTGGACAGAATGTATATCATGCAGGGGGATGATTTTCTTCCCGAGATGCTGGAAATGAAGGTCTTGCAGCAATATGCGTTGTCGGACCATTTCCCCCTCCAGCTTGAGATGCGGGCACAATCTATTGCACCTTTTGTGCAGTTGCTGGATAGGCTCCCTTTACGTTTCAACTCCTCTTATTTGAAGCATTCAATTTTCCAGGGCTATATGCAGCAGTTGATTGAGAGGTTCTTATTGGACTTCGCCTCTGAGGGCTTGCCTTCATTTGCACGGCTGCTCTCTAATGTGCAGCGGGTTGCTCGGCAGTATGGGATCCATCATGCCTCGCTTTGTCGCCGACGTCGACATGCAGCAGAGGACTTACTGGCTTTGGTCCGTTCCTTGCTCCTGGATTCCCCACATGATGATTTTCTGCTGTCACTGGAGAGGCGTTTGGCCCATCTTATTCAAGTGTTTCAGTTGAAATCCTATCAGCAGGCCAAGCTGCATAACTTGACTGACACATTGCAAGATAGTGCCTGCCAGTTTCATAAGTTCTTTCGCGCCTTGCATGCGTCTCCGGCTCGCGAAAATATGACCAGACTCCAGGATTCGGAAGGTCGCATGGTCACTGATCCGCAGACCATTGTCACTATGTGCAGAAATTATTTTATGGAACTTCTTGGTTCTTCTCCCTCGCCTTCTAGCTAGGTTACGCATGCCCGCTCGGTCTTCTATCATCTGGTCCGCCAGCAGGTTCCAGTTGATATGCAAGCCACTTTGGAGGCGGATATTTGCGAGGAGGAGGTTATGGATGTTTTGTTGCACCGGCCTAAGGATAAAAGTCCTGGCTGGGATGGTCTCACTAATGAATTCTTTCAGACCTCGGCCACGCAGTTGGTGAAGCCATTGGTGGTCATGTTTCAGCAGGTTTGGGAAACAGGGGTCATGCCCTCCTCATGGAAAGAAGGCCTTATCAAACTAATTCCAAAGGTCCCTTCACCGTCAAAGCTGCAACACTGGAGACCAATCTCTTTGATGGGCTCCATGTATAAAATCTACTCCAAAGTGCTGGCGAATCGGCTTCACAAGCACCTTCCAGCTATTGTGCATCCTCTCCAATATGGTTTCATTAAGGGCCGCAACATTCTCCATAATATCTTAAATGTGCAAATGGCTATTGACTATGCGCGGCACTCCGGTCAGGAAGTGGTATTGATTCAATTGGACTTGGAAAAGGCGTTTGATTATGTGGACTGGTCTTTCATTGCAGATCTCATGTCTGCTATGGGCTTTGGTACCCGGGTGTCCCGATTGATCTACACCATTAGTGCTGCGGCTTCCTCCAGAGTCATGCTCAATGGTGGGGTTACAGAGCCATTTGTCCTTGCACGCTCGGTCAGACAGGGTTGTCCTTTGAGCCCTCTCTTCTTTGCCCTGGCGACTCACCCGGTCCTTTCAATGTTATCCTCCATGGCAGCCTCTGCTCAGCTGGCAGGGTTGTCTCTTCCTTTGGGTCAGCACTTCGTTAGCCAATCTTTGGCTGATGACACCTTTATGATTTTGCAGGCGGACAGAGACAACATTCAAAAGGCATTAGATGTTTGGACGCTCTTTGGTCAGGCCTCTGGGCTTCGCATCAATGCCTTTAAGTCAGTCATTCTCAGTTGCACGGAGCCTGATTTACAGTCATTAGGCTGGCAAGGCCAGGTGGTTTCCCGTGGCTCCATTGTCAGGCATCTTGGATACCCATTGGGGGTGGATGTACGGCCAAAGGACCTGCTGGAGTGGATTTCACAAAAACTGGCGGCGAAGTTTATGTATTGGAAGTCACAAGCGTGGCCATTCCATGTCCGCCTCAAAGTGGGCCAGACAATCATGCTACCAATGCTAACGTATTTCCTGCCATTGTTGCCATGGACGCCTACTACTTTGAAGGCTCTCACTTATCCCATCCGTTTCATGCTATGGAAGAAGGATTCACTGCAGGCAGGCATTTCGTGGATTTCATGGTCACATACATGTATCCCTAAGCGCATGGGTGGTGGAGCTATTTTGGATGCAGAAACTCATATGCTAGCTCTCCGTTGGTCCCTTTTTCGTGCCATGTGTGTGGATCATCACCCGTGGACCATCATAGCCCGTTATTTTCTTGAGGACAGCGGGCTCCGCCATGGTAACACACGGCTTCGGGCCTCCTGGTGGCATGTCCTTAATGCTGACTCTCATTTTTCCAGTCCCTCTTCCTCTTTGTTACTGCACTTGGTCGGCTCTTGGAAAGTGGTGCTCCAAAAGGCCCGTTGGCACCCAGTAGGGGACCACTTGCAGACTAACTCCTTTCAGCTGGAATTGTTGGCAGTATCGAGACTCCTTTCATGGGAAGATAAACATCAGCTCAGACCAAGATTTAACCGCATGGCCCGTTTAGGTGTGACGTTGGTTGCGGATGCTACCCTTGCCACTCGCAATGTCCTCGTATCGTTTCGGACTGCTAGGCGACTCTTCAAGATCCCGCGCGGATACCGTGATTTATGGCAAAAGCTTTCGTCGGAGCTTCAGGGTAGGCAACCCTTTCCTGCCCTGGCTGTGGATCGCCCTTGGCAGGACTGGGACCTTGCAGGCCGGTTGAGTCTGGAAAAGGCCTCTACTAATCAGGTGTATCATCTTCTCATTCAAGATCACCAATGGCTGGGTGAGAAAGCTAATACTGTTTGGGGACTGCGGAAATCGCTGTCATGGTGGCAGACAACGCTGATGGAGGGCTGGCTGAATAAGACATCTTTCAAATGCAAGGTCTTTCTTTGGCGGGTGATGATTGGTGGTCTTCCTCTTGCCTCGGCCCTTGCCAAGCGTCGCATCTCGAATGGCAATTGTTTCTTCTGTACCACACCGGCGGAATCGGCCCGACATCGTTTTCTTTCTTGCCCGCTCGCCAAGAATATCTGGTCACTCTTGTCGCACATTTGGCGCGCGGTGGTGGGGTCCTCACTAACTCCTTTCGACTGGGTTTTTGTGCGCCCAAAGTATCCCACACCGCCACAGTTGCATGTGAAGATCTTATTTCACTTTTTCAGATACTGGGGATGCTGGCACATTTGGACCACGCGCAATGCGTTTCTCTTTGATTCGGCCTCTAATGTACCGCGACATATTGCCAGGCTTAAAGGGCTCTTGCATTGGCAGCTAGATCTCATCCGACACTCCGACTTGCTCCCTCGGGAGGATTTGCATCCTTGGCATATGGCAATTGCCTCTGGGTCGTTGCCATGATTGGTGTAACCTTTTTAGTGCATTACTACGGGGATTCCCCACACGTTGGCCTAGGGCCCTCGTGTCTCTTGTAATCAGAAAAAAGAGAGAGAGAAAGAGAGAGAGAACCTCTTCACATGATGGCTTAGTGTCATCATGTATCTTGTAATCAAGTAATCTTGTATTTTTTTCGTAATTAATACAATTACCTTTTACGAAAAAAAGAGAGAGAGAGAGAGAGAGTGTGTGTGTGTGTGTGAGAATATCTGGTCGCTCTTGTCAGCGGTTTGGCGAGCAGTGGTTGGCTTCTCGCTAGGCCCTTTTGATTGGGTTTTTGTACGACCAAAATACCCCACACCGGCACAGTCGCATATGAAGATCTTGTTTCACTTTCTTAGATACTGGGGATGCTGGCACAATTGGACCACTCGGAATGCCTTTCTTTTTGATTCGGCCTCTAATGTCCCGGCACATATTGTGAGGCTTAAAGGTCTGTTGCATTGGCAGATAGATCTGATTCGGCACTCTAGCTTACTCCCTCGGGAGGACTTACTTCCCTGGCATATGGCAATTTCCTCTGCGTCTTTGCCATGACTTTTGTAACTCTTTTGTAGTTTAGTATTGGGCCTTTACACATGATGGCTTAGTGTCATCGTGTATCTTGTAATCAAGTAAAATTGTACATTTTTTTCGTAATTAATACAATTCCCTTTTACAGAAAAAAAAAAAGAGAGCGCGCTGCCTGAGCTCCCCCATCTGTTCTGCGCAGGGTTCATTTTAGCCCTGCCTCAGCTCGCCTGCAATCTGTCGTCGACTTGCACTGCAAACAGTCCGGCTCTGCGACCTGACGTTCCAGTGGCGCCCTGCTCTACGTCTGTGTATTAGGGTCCATTTCAGCCTTCAGCGAGCCCTACCCCTGCATGCCTGTATTCTGTCGTTGGTGAATACTCCTGCTCTCCGACCTGTGGTTCGTGTGGTGCCCTGATTTGCTCCTGAGTGTTTCTACAGATCAGGCGACCTCTCCGCATTCGGTTATGGATGGTCCTGAGAGACAGGCCTGGGATGCTCTTGCAGCAGCATCTTTGAAATAGGACATGTGGTCCTGGATGTATCCATCACAAGCTAGATACACTTATCGTTCTCTTCAGCATCCAAACACTTGGGCCAAACTGGATAGGATATACATCTGCCAAAGTGACTTTTTTTTTCCTGCAATCATTGACATGCGTGTGGAAAAACAACATGTTTTGTTAGATCATTACCCTTTGGTCCTGGAAATGAGCCACAGACCTGTTCATGCATTTAAGGCTCTCCTTGCCCGTTTGCCTCTTCGGTTTAATCAATCTTTTTTGCAGCAAAATCAGTTTTTGGAAGGGGTTCAGCAATTGATAGCCTCCTTTAGCTCGAGGGTCCTATCTACAGGGATGGAATCATGGGCGGCTTTTAGGGATAATGCGCGAGCATTATCCCGACAATATGGTATTCAGCATGCTTCCTCGTTTCGAGCTGAATTGCAGCATACTCAATCCTTATTAGCTCATTCCTTGTCTTTGTGTCAGACTGGGGATTCCAATGATGACTTGCTCACATGCATTGAATGGCTGAAAGGCAAGGTCCAATCTCTTCAGGAAGAGGAATATGCAAAATATAAACTGTTGGCCAGAGCTGAAGCTTTACATGACAACAATTGTCATACTCATCAATTTTTTGCTCGTCTGCATCAGAAATATACCCGGGAAAATATTGTGCGCTTAAAGAACGGGCAAGGTGATATGGTGACCGATCCTGCCTCTATTATTGGCATGAGTGTTGACTTTTATAGGGCCTTGTTGGGTCCGTAAGAGATTCTTTTTGATGTTGTTCTCTTTGCTCGAACATATATTTGTGACTTGGTTAGTAATCAGGTTAAACTAGAATGGGTGTATCTAATTGAGACCGATATTTCTAAAGATGAAGTGGAAGAAGTGCTATCCCACTTGGCTCGAAGGAAAAGTCCAGGTTGGCATGGGCTTCCTAATGAGCTGTTTTCAGCTAGTGTGCAACTGCTCAAGGACCCATTAACTTGCTTGTGTCAATAGGTGTGGAACTCTGGTATGATGCCTTCGGATTGGAAGATTGCTGTAATCAGGTTGTTGCCCAAGGTTCCCTCTCCGGCCTCTTTGAAACAATGGAGACCCATTTCTGTTATGGGATCGTTATATAAAATCTTCTCCAAAATTATTGCCGACAGATTGCAAAAAGTTTTTCCCCACCTCATTCATCCATGTCAGTACGGTTTTATTAAAGGTCGGAATATAATGCACAACATTTTGAATGTTCAACTCAGAATTAACTATGCCAAAGCTTATAGCCAACAGGTTGTTATCCTTCAGTTGGATATTGAGAAGGCTTTGGATCATGTCAGTTGGTCTTTCTTGCGGCAATTAATGTCTACAATGGGTTTTGGGCCCCGTATGATTTCTCTAGTTGATACTATCAGTCAAGGTGCTGTGGCCAATATTGCTCTTAATGGAGGGATTATTGAGGAAATTGCCTTATCTCGGTCCCTTCACCAAGGCTGTCCTCTCAACCCTTTGCTGTTAGCTTTGGTAACTCACCCCATTCTCTCATTATTGGATAAGTTGGCAGCTCAAGGTGAGATAGTTGGCTTGACTCTTCCCGGCGGTGACCAGATTGTGGGTCAATCTTTGGCAGATGATTCTTTTATGTTTCTTAAGGCGGATTGTATTAATGTTAATCAAGCAATGGTGGCCTGGAATCTTTTTGCTTTGGCATCGGGTCTTCACATTAATACTCAGAAATCCACCCTTCTCTCTTTTACGGAGAATGATCTGCATGCCTTGGGCTGGAATGGGATTGTGATCACAAGGGGTAATATAACCAGACACTTGGGATATCCTATTGGTGTGGAGGTTGCTCCCCGGGCATTGCTGGATTGGATGGCCTCCCGAATTCATGACAGGTTCATGTACTAGAAATCCTAGAGTTGGCCACTACATGTTAGACTAAAAGTGGCTCAATGTATTATGATAAGTATGATCTCATTCTTTCTGCCATTGCTTCCTTGGACTAAGAAGTCCATTCTGGATTTGGTTCAGCCTATCAGATTTATGCTCTGGAAAAAGAAAGGCAATCGTTTGGGACAGGTATGGATCTCTTGGCAACATGTGACCACTCCGAAAAGGATGGGGGGTGCAGCTTTGCTAGATGTCAATTTGCATATGGCCGCTTTGAGGCTATCCCTGTTGCAGAGTCTATGTATTCAGTGTCATCCTTGGTCAGACATTGCCAAATTCTTCATAGAAAAGACTAGCATCTCTCATGGTAGCACGGTTATTCACACTTCCTAGTGGCATGCACTTAATTCTATGAGGCCTTTAAAGGTCTCCCAGTCTTTTCTCCTTTCTCATTTGATAGCTTCCTGGCAGAAGTTGCTTTGTTTTGCAGTTTGGCATCCCCCGGATATTCGTAAAGAGGAAAATTTGTTGCAAGACAAAATACTGGCTTCCTCAAAGTTGTTGGATTGGCCATAAAAAGATTTGCAGTGAGATATTTTCAATCGGATGGCTAGGTTGGGGTTGAAGACAGTCCGTGATGGGGTTATTCTTGGGCAGCCCTGTCTTTATTTCTTTAGGCGTATTTGTCAGTACTTTAGGGTGCCTCGTAGATACAACGACATTTGGTCGTCCATACAGGACAGTCTTCAGAGGTTCTTTCCTTTGCCTGCATTACAGCATTTCGATCCTTGGCGTGACTAGATGTTTGTGCTTCCTGATGATTTTGGGAAAATGTTAGCTAATCAGATATATCATCAGATGGTGGAAGCCAAGAGATGGGTCACGGGGAAAGTGAATAGGTTATGGCATCGTAGGGACAGTAAAAAGAAGTGGCGGGAAAGATTTTTCCAGCTTTGGAAGTCTAAGGTCCCGTATTAGGGAAAAGTCTTCATGTGGCGGCTACTCATTGGGGGTCTACCAACGGGAGAAGTGCTCCGTGCACGAAAGATCTCTGCTGGGCGTTGTATTTTCTGCATTACGTGTGATGAGACATTGCTTCATCTCTCTGTCTCCTGCCCTGTTGCGCGACAGATCTAGAATTTCATTTCCCGTGTGTGGGCCTCGGTGACTTAGCACCGCCTATCAGGTCGTTCGTGGATTATGGAAAATATGTCCTCTATGCCCTCTTTGAGTTCAGATTATTCCTATCTATTTCATTTCCTTAGATGGACAGCCTTGTGGCATATATGGCGTACATGCAATGTCTTTATTTTTGATTCAGCATCGGGCATCCATGTGGCCCGTGTGCGTGGAATAGTGTTATGGCAAATCTCCTCTATGATATCAGCAGACCTGGTTCTTCTGGATATCGCTGCTCCCTGGTTGGCGATTGCTCGCTCTACTCCAGCTGTTCCTTCGGTGTGATCTATTAGTATTGTTTATGTAATAGGTTCTTCTAGTTGTTCTGAGAGCCTGCAGGCCTTATATAAATACTAGTTACACAGAGAGCGAGAGAGACAGAGTATGTTGACCTAATGGTCTCATGTGATAGAAAATAAGAGATACAGAGAGAATGTTGACCTAATGGTCTGATGCAACTATTTACTATCTAATTCAATTATCTTCACGACTTTCTCTCTCTCTCTCTCTCTCTCCGAGAGAGAGAGAGAGAGAGAGAGAGAGAGAGAGAGAGAGAGAGAGAGAGAGAGAGAGAGAGAGAGTTATATTAATGTCTTCTAAAGACCAAAACTGGCCTATGAGACAAACTGTGATACAACTGATGAGGTCCAGCTATCCAAAATAAAAGTGCTGAATGAAAAGCTAAAAACTGGAAACTGAAAATATGGTGCTGTGACTGTGATAAGTGTCGTGTATGTGTATGTGCGTATGTAGCTCTGGTACTCCAGATAATGGCTACAAAAGGGGAACAAATGTCAGCTGTGATAGGGGAACAACTGTCGGCTGTGATAAAGTGGTGCGATGTGTATATGTAACAGATGCAGGGAGATATACTATCCTGGGATGTAGTAGCAGTCGTCGAAGTCGCTAATAGCAGGTGATCCCTCCTGGATGCAGGATGTGGTACATCGGCGGTGGAGAAAGAGCAAACTGGAGAGAGAGAGAGAGAGAGAGAGAGAGAGAGAGAGAGAGAGAGAGAGAGAGAGAGAGAGAGAGAGAGAGAGGGAGGAGAGAAAAACGACGCGATGGTGGATCTGGCTCCCCCGTGACCTGGCGATGTGCTTCCTGCCCTGTGCGCTGTGGGAGATCTTCCCCCAGACCAGTGTGGCGTTGGTGCTGCCCTGACGTCCACGTCAAGCCTTGCCCTCAACTTCTTGCCCAGCAGACCTGCGGAGCCTACTGGCATGCAATCTGCCGTCCAGGGTCGCCCTGCTCTGAGAGAGAGAGAGAGAGAGAGAGAGAGAGAGAGAGAGAGAGAGAGAGAGGAAGGAATCTGGAGAGCGATGGCGGATCGTAGTCGCGCCCTACCATTCGTCCTGTGTTGTCAGCCGTCGGTTGCTCCCTCTGGTGTGTAGACGGCGTCAGCGTCGCTCGTTCGTCGCCTGTCCTGGGCGTGGGGGTCCCTGCCGTCGCCCTCCCGTCACGTGGCCCCGCGTCTCCTACATCTCGCTCCGGCGCGTCGCCCTGTTCCGTCCCGCCCTGTTTATTGCCTGTCGCGTTGCAACGTCTGCAGTCGCCCCGTCTCCGTCCCCTGTGCTGTTGTTCGAGGCTCCGCCTGCGTGCTTTGTTCTTTCGTGCAGAGGCGCCCAGCTCTTAGCGGCAGTGTCGTGGATAGCGTGCCCACTGATCTGTACACGCTGAGAGAGAGAGAGAGAGAGAGAGAGAGAGAGAGAGAGAGAGAGAGAGAGAGGGGGCAGTTCGAGTTGCTTGCACAACCCATTGCCCCTTTCAAGCAATTTCTGGAGAGACTCCCTTTGCGTTTCAACTCGTCCTACTTAAAGCATACAATTTTCCAGGGCTATATGCAGCAATTGCTTGACAGATTCTTCTTGGACTTTTCCTCTCAGGGCACTGCGTCATTTGAAAGATTGCTCTCTAATGTGCAGCGGGTTGCTCGGCAATATGGGATCTATCATGCCTCTCTTTGTCGGCGCCGTCGACAGGCAGCGGAGGACCTGCTGGTTTTGGTTCGCTCCCTGCTGGTGGACACTCCAGATGATGCATTTCTGCTTGCACTAGCCATGCGGGTGGCCGATCTTATTAAAGAATTCCAGTTAAAATCGTATCAGCAGGCCAAATTGCAACATCTGACAGAGACTTTGCAAGATAGTGCATGTCAGACCCATAAGTTCTTTCGAGCTCTCCACGCCTCTCCTGCTCGAGAGAATATGACCAGACTCGAGGATGCACAAGGCCACCTTATCCTGGATCCACAGACTATTGTGCATATGTGCAGGAATTATTTCCGTGACCTTCTTGGTTCCGCTTCTCCACCTTCCGCCCAAATTACTCAGGCCCGTTCGGTTTTTTATGACCTCGTCCGAAATCAGCTTCCGCAGGACATGCAAGCTACTCTGGAGTCAGATATTGGTGAAGCAGAGGTTATGGATGTCCTGTTACACTTGCCCAAAGATAAAAGTCCGGGTTGGGATGGTCTCACCAATGAGTTCTTTGAAGCTTTCGCTACCCAACTGGCGAAACCATTGCAGGCTTTGTTTCAGCAGGTGTGGGAAACGGGGATCATGCCTCCCTCATGGAAACAAGGACTTATTAAAGTGCTTCCAAAAGTTCCTTCGCCATCTAAGTTGACACAGTGGCGCCCCATTTCTTTGATGGGTTCAATGTACAAAATCTTTTCCAAAGTAATGGCGAATCGGCTCCATAAGCATCTCCCTGCCCTTGTCCACCCTCTCCAGTATGGTTTCATTAAGGGCCGAAATATTCTACACAATGTTTTGAATGCCCAATTGGCCATTGATTATGCCCGGCATTCTAATCAGGAGGTGGTACTGATTCAACTGGACCTGGAAAAGGCTTTTGACTATCTGGACTGGTCTTTCGTTGCTGACCTTATGTCTGCTATGGGCTTTGGTGCTCGGATGTCTCGTCTGATCTACACCATTAGTGCTGCGGCGTCTTCGCGAGTCATGCTGAACGGAGGTGTTACTGAGCCATTTGTCCTTGCCCGTTCTGTCTGACAGGGGTGCCCTTTGAGCCCTTTATTCTTTGCCCTTCCGACACATCCAGTTCTTTCCATGTTATCACATATGGCCGCCTCCTCCCAGTTGGCCGGACTGTCGCTTCCTACAGGACAACACTTCATTAGCCAATCCCTGGCGGATGATACTTTTATGATTTTGCGTGCGGACAAGGATAACCTTCGAAAAGCATTGGATGTTTGGGGTCTCTTTGGTCAAGCGTCAGGCCTTCGTATCAATGCGCTCAAATCAGCCATTCTAAGCTGCACGGAGTCGGATTTGCAGTCCTTGGACTGGCAGGGTCTGGTTGTTCCTCGAGGTTCCATTGTCAGGCATCTTGGATACCCTTTGGGTGTTGATGTTCCCCCAACGCAGCTTCTGCAGTGGATTTCTCAGAAAATGGTGGCCAAGTTTATGTATTGGAAGTCTCAGGCCTGGCCTTTTCATGTTCGCCTCAAAGTAGCCCAGATCATTATGGTGCCAATGCTCACATATTTCTTGCCATTGTTGCCCTGGACTCCTACGACTCTGAATGCTCTCACTCAGTCTATTCGCTTCATGCTATGGAAGAAGGACTCATTGCATGCAGGTATTTCCTGGATCTCCTGGTCGCATGCGTGCACCCCCAAACGCATGGGTGGCGGAGCTATTTTAGATGCCCAAACTCACATGCAAGGACTTCGTTGGTCCCTTTTCCGCGCCATGTGCTCGGATGATCATCATCCGTGGGTCGCTATCGCCCGTTATTTCCTCGAGGGCCATGGGCTTCGGCATGGCAATACCCAACTCCGGAGTTCTTGGTGGCACGTTCTGAATGCTGATTCGCGGTTTTCTAGTTCTTCTTCATCGCTGCTTACTCATTTGGTGTCTTCCTGGAAACATGTCCTTCAAAAGGCTCAGTGGCACCCACCGGAGGATCGCTTGGCTACTAACTCTTTTCAATTGGAATTACTGGCAGTCTCGCGTTTACTTTCGTGGGAAGGTAAACATGAGCTTAGACCACAATTCAACCGAATGGCACGTTTGGGCTTGTCTTCAGTTGCGGATGCCACCCTTGCCAGTCGCAATGTGCTTATATCGTTTCGTACTGCTAGGCGGCTTTTCAGGATCCCTCGTGGATATAGGCCTTTATGGGAACAGCTTTTGACGGTGATCCAGAGCAGACAACCCTTTCCTGCTCTTGCTTCGGATCATCCGTGGCAGGATTGGGACCTACAAGGCCGGCTGCATTTGAGCAA
Organism: Lygodium microphyllum; assembly: GCF_053477565.2. NCBI lineage: Eukaryota > Viridiplantae > Streptophyta > Polypodiopsida > Schizaeales > Lygodiaceae > Lygodium > Lygodium microphyllum. The sequence goes on from NC_141137.1 coordinate 56,144,450, forward strand.
AGCTTCTGCTAACCAAGTGTATCATCTTCTGATTAAAGATAATCAATGGCTAGTTACTAAAGCGAATGCTTTATGGGGATTGCGCAAATCCCGGTCATGGTGGAGGGCAACTGTGATGGAGGGCTGGGTCAACAAGACACCCTTTAAATACAAAGTCTTTCTTTGGAGAGTGATGATTGGGGGTCTTCCGCTTGCTTCGGTTCTTTCCAAGCGACGAATCTCCAATGGCACGTGTTTCTTTTGCACCACTACTATGGAATCCGCCCGCCACCGATTTATTTCTTGCCCCGTCGCTAAGAAAGTCTGGTTATTTTTGTCGGCCGTTTGGCAAGGGGTGGTTGGTATCACACTGCACCCCTTTGATTGGGTTTTGGGCCAGCCTAAATACCCTACTCCCGCACAGCCACATATGAAGCTCATGTATCACTTTCTTCGATACTGGGGCTGTTGGCATAACTGGACCATTCGGAATGCTTTTCTGTTTGACTCCGCCCATAATGTTCAGCGGCATATTGTGAGGCTTAAGGGCCTCTTGTATTGGCAGTTAGCTCTTCTCCATCGTTCTGATTTGCTCTCTACGGAGGACTTCCGTCCTTGGCATATGGCAATTTCCTCCGCATCCTTGCCATGAAATTGTAACTTGTAGTACTTAGCACCTCTTCACATGATGGCTTGGATTGTCGTCATGTATCTTGTAATCAAGTAATCTTGTATTTTTTTCGTAAGTAATACAATTACCTTTTACGAAAAAAAAAAAGAGAGAGAGAGGGGGCTCTGCGCCTGCGTTTCGCCCTTTCGCCCTGTGCGTTAGGGTTTCGGCTGACACCTGGCCCTTGCCCTGCGCCCCCGACTGTCCCCCTCTGCCATCGACTGCCCGCCCTGTGCTCCACCCTCCTGCCCCTGCACTGTTAGGGTTGTGCCCTGCCGCGTGCCCTCTTGGGACAGGTCGCGACTGCGGAGGACAAGGTTGCATTTCCCGCTCGCCACCGCGCATCAGTCCTCCTTCGAGATCCAATCGTGATACAAGATGGCTGGTCTGGATCTGGATTTCATAGACCAAACGATGGCAGCACTTGGCCCGGATTCTGATACTGAGGAACCTGAGGATATGGTTCCGTGCACCGAAGAGATGCCCCCTGGTCCTAACATCCAGCCTGCGGGTAAACGTACCAAGCATACTTCGGAAGAGACAGTGGTTCATCAGGATCGTTCCTATGCTCAGGTTGCTTCGGATTCTGTGGACTCTCAGGATGTTGACTGGGAGCATTTGCTGGAATTTGCCAACACTTTGCTTGGCGATTATGTTCAACATAATCAGGAAGTCTTTTCGGACTCTGTACCTGACGATGTTCTGGAAGCCACTGTGGACCCAAAAACTGTCCTACGCTCCTTTTCGGTGTTTTATGATCGCGCTGTGATACTCTTCTTCACTGGTCGCATCCCGCTGCATTCCCGTATTCGCCAGTGGCTGCACGGTCTGCTACAAGGGGAATGTGTTGAAGAGATTTTTGTTGGGCCCCGAGGTTTTTTTGAGGTCCTGTTGAAATCTGAGACGCACCGTGCTGCTCTCCTGTCTAAACTGCCTTTGTTTTTTCATCACCGGCTGGTTTATGTCGTTCCATGGCGCCCAATGGCAGATTTTCAGCGTCTGCTGCAACGTGAATGCCCTGTGTGGGTAGAAGTGGAAAATTGTCCGGCTGTTTATTGGCCACTATTGAAGGATGCTATGGCCGCTGTGGGCACTGTTCTGGTCCCTCCAAGTCTAAGGGCTGTGAATCGCAACCGCTTGTGTATGTTATGGGACACGGCAAGGAAAAGGCCTGCTTGGTTACGTCTCAATTGCTCTGGCATGCATCTGTTACACTTTCATTTGAAATGGGGCAATTTTGCAGGACATTGCTTTTCCTGTGGACAATTGGGGCATTTTATGGCCGAATGCCCGGAGCAGCAACACACTTCAGATGTTGGCCCTGTTGCGCCGCCCATGGAAGATATGGTGTGTGATGCTCCGTCGTTGGATATTATCCACCCGCCTAAAGTTTTGGACAAAGGTAAACAACAAGTTTCGGGTCTGGATTCCCGTGCCACTGATTGGGTTGAAGTACGTGCAAAAAAAGGCAATAGGGTTGTTGCTGGCATGGAGAATACTGTGCCTACTACCTCACAAGACTCCATGCGTACATATATGCGCAGGAAGGAAATGTTGTCTTCAGAGCGCTGTGCTCCTGCTATGGTTTCCTCTGCCCCCCGTCCTCAGCCCGCCAGGAAAATGTATTCGGATCGTCCAAAGGGTCCACCTGCTAAGCTGGCTTTTGATACCAGAGGCAACGTCATTACCCTGTGGGACCGTCGTTATTCCCGTTCCATCCCCAAGCCAGCTGATATGCCGTCTACTTCCAAATCTGGTCCTCAGAACTCTTTTGCTGTGTTGGCGGATTTCTTGGACGAGGGAGTCCTGGACATTCTCGCAGAAAAAGTCAAATCGAGGCAAGCTGTGCCTCCTACCTGATTTTGTTTTGAATACACATGAAAATAGCCACGTGGAATGTGCGAGGAATTTGTTCTCGACACAAGCAATATGCCATGTGGACTGTATTGTATGAGAATCAGTGGGATATCCTGTGCGTTGTTGAGCATAAGAGTCACGGAGAAGCCGGAAAAGTTGTGGATTGCCATGGCTTTCGTTTGTTCTATGTAGGGACACAGGCCATGCATTATTCGGGTGTGCTCATGATTGTACATGACAAATATCAGCCTGTTCTTATTAAAAATGATGTACATGGCTGCTTTCTGGTGATTGAAATTTTATTCAAAGGGGAGATCTTATGGTTACTTGGCCTCTATGCTCCGAATGATCCGTTATCTCGTCGGGAGCTTTGGCAGACTTTGCAGACCTCCTTGTCACTTGGCAGACGAGGCTTCTTGATGGGGGATTTCAATATGTGTGTTGATTCTTCCCAGTCCACATCGGAGCATTCGGTAATGGATGCGCCGGAAAGTCGTATGTGGCATGAGTTGGCTCTTGCTGTTCTTAAGCAAGATCTTTGGTCCTGGCTATACCCGCCTTCTATAGGGTTTACTTTCCATTCTGCCCAGTATGCAACAACATGGTCGCGGTTGGACCGCATATACATCATGCAGAATGATGATTTTCTTTCTGAGATGCTCGAAATAAAAGTGTTGCAGCAATATGCCTTGTCAGACCATTTCCCTCTGCAGCTTGAGCTGCTTGCACAACCCATTGCACCTTTCAAGCAATTTCTGGAGAGACTCCCTTTGCGTTTCAACTCGTCTTACTTGAAGCATGCAATCTTTCAAGGCTATATGCAACAATTGATTGACAGATTCTTCTTGGACTTCTCCTCTCAGGGCACTGCTTCATTTGAAAGATTGCTCTCTAATGTGTAGCGGGTTGCTCGGCAGTATGGGATGTATCATGCCTCTCTTTGTCGGCGGCGTCGACAAGCAGCGGAGGACCTGCTGGTTTTGGTTCGTTCTCTGCTGGTGGACACTCCGGATGATGCATTTCTGCTAGCACTGGCAATGCGGGTGGCTGATCTTATTAAAGAGTTCCAGTTGAAATCGTATCAGCAGGCCAAATTGCAACATCTGACGGAGACTTTGCAAGATAGTGCGTGTCAGACCCATAAGTTCTTTCGAGCTCTCCATGCCTGTCCTGCTCGAGAGAATATGACCAGGCTGGAGGATGCAGAAGGCCACCTTATCTTGGATCCGCAGACTATTGTGCATATGTGTAGGAATTATTTCCGCGACCTTCTCGGTTCCACTTCTCCACCTTCAGCCCAAATTACTCAGGCCCGTTCGATTTTTTATGACCTGGTCCGCAATCAGGTTCCGCAGGACATGCAGGCTACTATGGAGTTAGATATTTGTGAGGCAGGGGTTATGGACGTTTTGTTACACTTGCCCAAGGATAAAAGTCCGGGTTGGGATGGTCTCACCAATGAGTTCTTCGAGGCTTTTGCTACCCAACTAGCGAAACCATTGCAGGCTTTGTTTCAGCAGGTGTGGGAAACGGGGATCATGCCTTCCTCATGGAAAGGACTTATTAAACTGCTTCCAAAGGTTCCTTCACCATCTACGTTGAAACAGTGGCGCCCAATTTCTTTGATGGGTTCTATGTACAAAATCTTTTCCAAAGTAATGGCGAACCGGCTCCATAAGCATCTCCCTGCCATTGTGCACCCTCTCCAGTATGGTTTCATTAAGGGCCGAAATATTCTGCACAATGTATTGAATGCACAACTGGCAATTGATTATGCAAGGCATTCTAATCAGGAGGTTGTACTGATTCAACTGGGGCTGGAAAAGGCTTTTGACTATCTGGACTGGTCTTTCGTTGCTGAACTTATGTCTGCTATGGGCTTTGGTGCTCGGATGTCTCGTCTAATCTACACCATCAGCACTGTGGCGTCTTCGCGAGTCATGCTGAATGGAGGTGTTACTGCGCCATTTGTCCTTGCCCGCTCTGTCAGACAGGGCTGCCCTTTGAGCCCTCTCTTCTTTGCCCTTGCGACGCATCCAGTTCTTTCGATGTTAGCTCATATGGCAGCTTCTACTCAGTTGGCCGGATTGTCGCTTCCTACAGGACGGCAATTCATTAGTCAATCCCTGGCTGATGATAGCTTTATGATTTTGCGTGCGGACAAGGATAACCTTCGAAAAGCATTGGATGTTTGGGGTCTCTTTGGTCAGGCGTCCGGCCTTCGCATCAATGCGCTCAAATCAGCCATTCTCAGCTGCACAGAGTCGGATTTGCAGTTCTTGGACTGGCAGGGTCTGGTTGTTCCTCGTGGCTCCATTGTCAGGCATCTTGGGTACCCTTTGGGTGTTGATGTTCCCCCAAAGTCGCTTCTGTAGTGGATTTCTCAAAAAATGGTGGCTAAGTTTATGTATTGGAAGTCTCAGGCCTGGCCCTTCCATGTTTGCCTCATAGTAGCCCAGACAATTATGTTGCCAATGCTCACATATTTCTTGCCATTGCTGCCCTGGACTACTGCGACTCTCAATGCTCTTACTCAGTCGATTCGTTTCATGCTATGGAAGAAGGACTCATTGCATGCAGGTATTTCCTAGATTTCTTGGTCGCATGCGTGCACCCCCAAACGCCTGGGTGGAGGAGCTATTTTAGATGCCCAAACTCACATGCTGGCACTTGGTTGGTCTCTTTTCCGCGCCTTGTGCTTGGATCATCATCCGTGGGTCGTTATAGCCCGTTATTTCCTTGAGGACCAGGGGCTTCTGCATGGCAATACCCAAATCCGGAGTTCTTGGTGGCATGTTCTTAATGCTGATTCGCGGTTCTCCAGTTCTTCTTCATCGCTGCTTACTCATTTGGTATGTTCGTGGAAACTGGTCCTCCAGAAGGCTTAGTGGCATCCAGCGGAGGATCGCTTAGCTACTAACTCTTTTCAATTGGAATTGCTGGCAGTCTCGCGTTTACTTTCATGGGAAGGTAAACACGAGCTTAGACCACAATTCAACCGGATGGCCCGCTTGGGCTTGTCTTCAGTCGCGGATGCCACCCTTGCCAGTCGCAATGTGCTAATATCGTTTCCTACAGCTAGGAGGCTTTTCAGGATCCCTCGTGGATATAGGCATTTATGGGAACAGCTTTTGACGGTGCTCCAGAGCAGACAACCCTTTCCTGCCCTTGCTTCGGATCATCCCTGGCAGGATTGGGACTTTGAAGGCCGGCTGCATTTAAGCAAAGCTTCTGCTAACCAAGTGTATCATCTTTTGATTAAAGATCATCATGGCTAGTTACTAAAGCGAATGCTTTATGGGGATTGCGTAAATCCCGGTCATGGTGGAGGGCAACTATGATGGAGGGCTGGTTGAACAAGACACCCTTCAAATATAAGGTCTTTCTTTGGAGAGTGATGATTGGTGGTCTTCCGCTTGCTTCAGCTCTTTCCAAGCGACGAATCTCCAATGGCAACTGTTTCTTTTGCACCACTACTGTGGAATCTGCCCGGCACCGATTTATTTCTTGCCCCATCGCTAAGAAAGTCTAGTTATTTTTGTTGGCTGTTTGGCGAGGGGTGGTTGGTTTCACCCTATGCCCCTTTGATTGGGTTTTTGGGCAGCCCAAATACCCCACTCCGGCACAGCCCCATATGAAGCTCATGTATCACTTTCTTCGATATTGGGGCTGTTGGCATAACTGGACCATTTAGAATGCTTTTCTTTTTGATTCCGCCTATAATGTTCAGCGGCATATTGCTAGGCTTAAGGGCCTCTTGTATTGGCAGTTAGATCTTCTCCGGCATTCTGACTTGCTCTCCAAGGAGGACTTACGTCCCTGGCATATGGCAATTTCCTCCGCGTCTTTGCCATGACTTTGTAACTTGTAGTACTTGGAACCTCTTCACATGATGGCTTAGATTGTCATCATGTATCTTGTAATCAAGTAATCTTGTATTTTTTTTCGTAATTAATACAATTACCTTTTACGTAGAGAGAGAGAGAGAGATCTGGCAAGCTTTCGTTTGGCATCCTACATGCCTATGCCGTTTCACGTCGCTCGTTGCATGTTGGAGCTGGCTCGTGTGACCTCATCTGACCTGGTATACGACCTTGGTTGTGGAGATGCTCGCCTTCTCATCGCAGACTAGCACAGGGTCTCGTCTTTCCTGTCCGCCACTTCGAATCGTGCCCTGGCCGTCTAGAGGTCCATTTTCTATCATGCTCGCACTCTGTCCTAGCACACCTGTGTATCATCATCGATCTGATTTGCATCCTGACATTCCTTTGGCACCCTGCCCTGTATCTGACGCCGAGGATCTGACGGCCTGCTCTAATCCCAGAAGGAGATGGATTGTGTTAATGTCTGTACAAACAGTACCGCAGAGTATAGATTTGTGCAGAGGACCTAAGCTACGACCTGCAAACAGAGAGAGAGAGAGAGAGAGAGAGAGAGAGAGAGGAGAGAGAGAGAGAGAGGATCGCGAGGAGAGTGGGAGCGAGAGAGACTCGGCGCATGGCGTCCTCCCTGTCCGCCGCGTTCGGTCGTGGAGCACTGTCCACATTTACTGCGTCGGGACCATCGCGCCCTCCTACAGCAAGCGTCTGAGCTTCAAGCTATTCGTTACGAGCGTGGCCGTCTCCAGCTCCTTGATCAGAACTCCAGATTTGCGTGAAGACCTGCAGTCCTACAGCGGCCATCTCGACTGCAAAAATGTCAGATTGATCAGTGACGACCTGCCTGCAAACACAGACTACCTACCACGCAACTGAGCCGCGCAGAAGAAGAAGACCAAAAGGGTGTCGCCCTGCAACCCTGTGACCTGGCGGCAGGGAGAGAAGGTGGTGGGCGCTGTTCAGGTGTTGACCTGCAGAGAAATTGAAGGGCAGACCTGCGCAGCCCTAAACAACACTGCTGTTCTCAGTTCTGGCACACAGATGTGCAGGTTTTTGACACAGCAGACAGAAATCTGTGGTTCAGCTCATGTGCGGCTTCAGCAGTGAGAGAGACGGGCACACAGAAATTGAGCTCAGCAAGAGAGAGAGAGAGAGAGAGAGAGAGAGAGAGAGAGAGAGGGAAGGAGCCCTGACCAGAGAATCGCCAGGATCAAAGGGTGTGCTTGCAGAATACGTCCCTGCACAGGCCGGGTCACGACAGTTTAGGGACAGGCAGATAGACATTTTACAAGGACAGATCTGAGCCTAGGAGGCAGCAGATTATTGAAGAGCAGAGACTGTAGACAGTACATCCTGCTGCTGCAGTGAGGGAGCGAGCGAAAGAGAGAAGACAGCAGTATGGCTGGCCTGGATATGGATTTTCTCGACCGGACGGTGGCAGCCCTTGGTCGTGATTCCGATACAGAGGAGCCGGAGGATATGGTGCCATGCACGGAGGAGCCGCCTCCGGGTTTTGAACTGCCGCCTGCCGGCAAACGCTCTAAGCACACTTCAGAAGAGCCAATGGGTCCTCAGGACCGTTCCTATGCGCAGGTTGCCTCCGAACCTGTGGATTCGCAGGAAATAGACTGGGAGCATTTGCTGGACTTTGCCAATACTCTGCTTGGCGATTATGTCCAGCATAATAATGAAACCTTCTCTGCTGCGGCTGCGGATGATGTGCTGGAAGCGACAGTGGACCCAAAATCAGTCTTGCGGTCCTTCTCGGTGTTCTATGACCGTGCAGTTATACTTTTTTTCACCGGCAGGATCCCAGTGCTCTCACATATTCGCCAGTGGATGCACCATTTATTGCAAGGGGAGTATGTTGAGGAGATCTTCCTTGGACCTCGCGGCTTTTATGAGGTGCTGTTGAAATCGGAATCGCATCGAGCTGAGCTACTGTCCAAGTTGCCACTATTCTTTGACCGCCGCTTGGTCCATGTGGTACCATGGTGCCCTATGGCTGACTTCCAGCGTCTGCTTCAATGTGAATGCCCGGTGTGGGTAGAAGTGGAAAATTGTCCAGCGGTATATTGGCCATTGTTGAAGGACGCGATGGCGGTTGTGGGCACAGTGCTGGTTCCCCCAAGCCTCAGGGCTATGAACCGAAACCGTTTATGCATGTTATGGGATACGGCCAGGAAAAGGCCTGCGTGGCTTCGCCTCAATTGCTCTGGCATGCATCCTTTGCATTTTCGCCTGAAATGGGGCAATTTTGCCGGACACTGCTTTTCATGTGGTAAATTAGGGCATTTTGTAGCTGAATGCCCGGAACGGCAACTGTCTTCTGAGGAGGCGCAGGTTGTGCAGCCCAAGGATGACATGGTGCTTGATGCCCAGACACAGGAGACCCTTCAGCCACCTACTGTCATGGATAAAGGTAAACAACAGGTCCGAGCTTTGGATTCTCCTAGCTCTGATTGGATTGAGGCACGACAAAAAAAAGGTAAAAAGTTGGACGCAGGCCTGGCAGATCCTGGGCCTCATGTTTCCCCGGATTCCGTGCGCACGTACACGCGCAGGAAAGACATGGTTACCTCACAGCAGGTTGCGCGTACCATGGCCCCGTCAGCCCCCCGTAATCCGTCTTCAAGGAAAGTCTATTCCGAGGGCCCCAAGGGCCCACCTGCTAAGCTGGCGTTTGATGCAAAAGGCAATGTGATTACACCTTGGGATAGGCGTTATCCCCGCCCTGCTCCCAAGGTAGTGGATTTCCCTTCTACCTCTAAAGCAGGTCGCCCGAATTCATTTGCAGTATTGGCTGATTTTCTGGATGAGGGTGTCCTGGATGCCCTCACGGAAAAGATGCAATCGAGGCAACAGGCGCCTCGTTCCTGACTTCCTTTTTTTGAAAATATATGAAGATTGCCACGTGGAACGTGCGAGGCATTTGCTCTCGCCATAAGCAACATACCATGTGGTCTGTCTTGCATGAGAATCAGTGGGATGTATTATGTGCAGTGGAGCACAAAAGTCATGGTGAGGCAGGAAAGGTTGTGGATTGTCGTGGATTTCGTCTGTTTTATGCAGGGACACATGCTAAGCATTATTCGGGCGTGCTGATGATTGTTCATGAGAAATACCAGCCTGTTCTTGTTAAAAATGATGTGCACGGCCGCTTTCTGGTAATCGAAGTCCTATTTGAAGGCGAGATTTTATGGTGGCTGGGACTTTATGCTCCCAATGATCCCACATCCCGACGGGATCTATGGTCGACTTTGCAGGGCTCCATGGCACTTGGCCGCAGAGGGTTTTTGATGGGAGATTTCAATATGTGTGTTGACTCTTCTCAGTCCACCTCAGGGCATTCGGTAATGGATACGCCAGAAAGCCGGGTGTGGAACTCCTTTGCTTTGCACATACTTAAGCAAGATCTTTGGTCGTGGCTTCACCCTTCTGTTTCAGGTTTTACTTTTCATTCTGCACAATATGCAACCACTTGGTCGCGGTTGGACAGAATGTATATCATGCAGGGGGATGATTTTCTTCCCGAGATGCTGGAGATGAAGGTCTTGCAGCAATATGCGTTGTCGGATCATTTTCCCCTCCAGCTTGAGATGCGGGTTCAATCTGTTGCACCTTTTATGCAGTTCCTGGATAAGCTCCCTTTACGCTTCAACTCCTCTTATTTGAAGCATCCAATTTTTCAGGATTATATGCAGCAACTGATTGAGAGGTTCTTATTGGACTTCGCCTCTGAGGGCTTGGCTTCGTTTGCACGCCTGCTCTCTAATGTGCAGCGGGTTGCTCGGCAGTATGGGATTCACACTGCCTCTCTTTGTTGCCGACGTCGACTTGCAGCAGAGGACTTATTGGCCTTGGTCCGTTCCTTGCTCCTGGATTCCCCAGATGATGATTTTCTGCTGTCACTAGAGCGCCGTTTGGCCCATCTTATTCAAGTCTTTAGCTTGAAATCTTATCAGCAGGCCAAGCTGCATAACTCGACTGACACATTGCAAGATAATGCCTGCCAGTCTCATAAGTTCTTTCGCGCCTTGCATGCTTCTCCGGCTCGCGAAAATATGACTCGACTTCAGGACTCGGAAGGTCGCATGGTCACTGATCCGCAGACCATTATCAATATGTGCAGAAATTATTTTATGGATCTTTTTGGTTCTTCTTCCTTGCCGTCTAGCCAGGTTACGCATGCCCGCTCGGTCTTCTATCAGCTGGTCCACCAGCAGGTTCCGTTTGATATGCATGCCTCTTTGGAGGCGGATATTTGCGAAGAGGAGGTTATGGATGTTTTGTTGCACCTGCCTAAGGATAAAAGTCCTGGTTGGGATGGTCTCACTAATGAATTTTTTGAGCACTCAGCCACGCAGTTGGTAAAGCCTTTAGTGGTCATGTTCCAGCAGGTTTGGGAAACAGGGGTCATGCCTTCTTCATGGAAAGAAGGCCTTATCAAACTGATCCCCAAGGTCCCTTCGCCGTCAAAGCTGCAACACTGGAGACCAATTTCGTTGATGGGCGTGATGTATAAAATCTTTTCCAAAGTGCTGGCAAATCGGCTTCACAAGCACCTTCCAGCTCTTGTGCACCCTCTCCAATATGGTTTCATTAAGGGACGCAACATTTTGCACAATATCTTGAATGTGCAAATGGCTATTGATTATGCGAGGCACTCCAATCAGCAAGTGGTCTTGATTCAACTGGACCTGGAAAAGGCGTTTGACTGTGTGGACTGGTCTTTCCTTGCAGATCTTATGTCTGCTATGGGCTTTGGGATCCGCATGTCCCGATTGATCTACACCATTAGTACTGAGGCTTCTTCAAGAGTTATGCTTAATGGTGGGGTCACAGAGCCATTTCTCCTTGCACGCTCGCTCAGACAGGGCTGCCCTTTGAGTCCTCTCTTCTTTGCCTTGGCGACTCACCCGGTCCTTTCAATGTTATCCTCCATGGCGGCTTCTGCCCAGCTGGCAGGGTTATCTCTTCCTTTGGGGCAGCACTTCATTAGCCAATCTTTGGCTGATGACTCCTTTATGATTTTGCAAGCGGACAGGGAAAACATTCGCAAGGCATTAGATGTTTGGACGCTCTTTGGTCAAGCTTCTGGTCTTCGCATCAATGCCTTCAAGTCAGCCATTCTCAGTTGCACGGAGCCTGATTTAGAGTCATTAGGCTGGCAGGGCCAGGTGGTTTCTCGTGGCTCGATTGTCAGGCATCTTGGATACCCATTGGGGGTGGATGTATGGCCAAAGGACCTGCTGGAGTGGATTTCACACAAACTGGCGGCGAAGTTTATGTATTGGAAGTCGCAAGCCTGGCCGTTCCATGTCCGCCTCAAAGTGGCTCAGACAATTATGCTACCAATGCTGACGTATTTCCTGCCATTACTGCCATGGACGCCCAGTACTTTGAAGGCTCTCACTCATCCCATTCGTTTCATGCTATGGAAGAAAGATTCACTGCAGGCAGGCATTTCCTGGATTTCATGGTCACATGCATGTACCCCTAAGCGCATGGGTGGTGGAGCTATTTTGGATGCAGAAACTCATATGCTGGCTCTTCGTTGGTTTCTGTTTCGTGCCATGTGTGTGGATCATCACCCGTGGACCATCATAGCCCGTTTTTTTCTTGAGGACAGCGGCCTCCGCCAGGGTAACACACGGCTTCGAGCCTCATGGTGGCATGTCCTTAATGCTGACGCTCGATTTTCCAGTCCCTCGTCCTCTTTGTTACTGCACTTGGTCGGCTCTTGGAAAGTGGTGCTCTAAAAGGCCCGTTGGCATCCTGTAGGGGACCGCGTGCAGACAAATTCTTTTCAGCTGGAATTGTTGGCGGTATTCACATTACTTTCATGGGAAGATAAACATCAGCTTAGACCAAGATTTAACCGCATGGCCCGTTTGGGTGTGACTTCGATTGCGGATGCTACCCTTGCCACTCGCAATGTCCTTGCATCATTTCGGACTGCTAGGAGACTTTTCAGGATCCCGTGCGGATACCGTGATTTATGGGGGAAGCTTTTCTCGGAACTTCAGGGTAGGCAACCCTTTCCTGCCCTGGCTATGGATCGCCCTTGGCAGGACTGGGACCTTGCAGGCCGGTTGAGTCTGGAAAAGGCCTCTACTAATCAGGTGTATCATCTTCTCATTAAAGATCACCAATGGTTGGTTGTGAAAGTTAATACTGTTTGGGGCCTGCGGAAATCACTGTCATGGTGGCAGGCAACGCTGATGGAGGGATGGCAGAATAAGACACCTTTCAAATGCAAGGTCTTTCTGTGGCGGGTAATGATTGGTGGTCTTCCTCTTGCCTTGGCCCTTTCCAAGTGTCGAATCTCGAATGGCACTTGCTTCTTCTGCACCACTTCGGCGGAATCGGCCCGACATCGTTTTCTTTCTTGCCCGCTCGCCAAGAATATCTGGTCACTTTTGTCACAAATCTGGCACGCGGTGGTGGGATCCTCACTGACTCCCTTCGATTGGGTTTTTGTGCGCCCGAAGTATCCCACACCGCCGCCGTTACATATGAAGATCTTATTGCATTTTTTCAGATACTGGGGATGCTGGCACATTTGGACCACCCGAAATGCTTTTCTCTTTGATTCGGCTTCTAATGTACCGCGACATATTGCAAGGCTTAAAGGGCTCTTGCATTGGCAGCTAGATCTCATCAGGCACTCTGACTTGCTCCCTCGGGAGGATTTGTATTCCTGGCATTTGGCAATTGCCTCTGGGTCCTTGCCATGATTGGTGTAACTTTTTAGTACCCTAGTCCGGGGATTTCCCACACGTTGGCCTACGGCCCTCGTGCCTCTTGTACTCGTGTAATCATGTAATCTTGTACTTTTTTCGTAATTAATACAATTACCTTTTACGAAAAAAGAGAGAGAGAGAGAGAGAGAGAGAGCCGTGTAAATAGCTTCAGATCTCTTGTTAAAGTGGTGATACAACATGGCTGGTCTGGACATGGCCTTTATCGACCAAACGGTGGCAGCCCTTGGCCCGGATTTTGAAACAGAAGAACCAAAGGATATGGTTCCTTGTACAGAGGAGATGCCACCTAGTCCTGACTTCCAGCTTGCGGGCAAATGCACCAAGCATACTTCGGAAGACTCAATGGATCATCAGGAACGTCCTTATGCTCAGGTTGCTTTTGCTTCTATTGATTTTCAGGATGTTGAGTGGGAGCATTTGTTGGAGTTTGCCAACACTCTGCTTGGTGGTTATGTTCAACATAATCATGAAGCGTTTTCTGGCTCTGAAACTGAAGATGTTCTGGAAGCCTCTCTGGATCCTAAAAATGTGTTGCGCTCATTCTCAGTGTTTTATGAACGTGCTGTTATACTTTTCTTCACTGCAAGGATCCTAGTGCTTTCCTATATTTGCCAGTGGCTGCAAAGTCTACTACAAGGGGAGTGTGTTGAAGAGATTTTTGTTGGGCTCCGAGGCTTTTATGAGGTGTTGTTGAAATCCGAGCAGCATCGTGCCGATCTGCTGACTAAACTGCCTTTGTTCTTTGATCGTCGTTTGGTTCATATTGTGCCATGGCACCCAATGGCAGATTTTCAGCGTTTGCTTCAACGCGAATGCCCGGTGTGGGTTGAAGTGGAAAACTGTCCGCTGTCTACTGGCTACTGTTAAAGGATGCCATGGCCGTTGTAGGCACTGTTTTGGTTCCCTCCAGTCTAAGAGCCACGAATTGCAACTGTTTGTGTATGTTATGGGACACTGCTTGGAAAAGGCCTGCTTGGTTACATCTTAATTGTTGTGGCATGCATCCTTTGCACTTTCGTTTGAAATGGGGTAACTTTGCAGGGCATTGTTTTTCGTGTGGAAAATTGGGGCATTTTATGGCCGAATGTCCAGCGAAGCAACCGACTTCAGATGCTGAGTATGTTTTGCCTCCCATGGAAGATATGGTGCTTGATGCTCCGTCGCAGGATGCGACCAAGCCACCTAAAGTTTTGGATAAAGGCAAACAACATGTTTCGGGTTTGGATTCTCGTGTCAATGACTGGATAGATGTACGTGCCAAAAAAGGTAAAAGGTTTGATGGTGGTATGGCGGATACTATGCCTAATGCTTCACAAGATTCTTTGCGTACTTATATGCGTAGGAAAGACATGTTGTCTTCAAAGCACACTACTCATGCTATAGTTTCTTCTGTTCCTCGCAATTAGCCCACTAGGAAAGTATATACGGATGGCCCGAAGGGCCCACCTGCTAAGTTTGCTTTTGATGCTAGAGGTAACGTGATTACCCCATGGGATCGTCATTATCCCCGTTCCATCCCCAAGACAGTGGATACACCGTCTACCTCTAAATCTGGTCGTCGGAACTCTTTTGCAGTGTTAGCTGATTTTTTGGATGAGGGATTCCTTGACATTCTAGCAGAAAAGTTAAATCAAGGCAAGCTTTGCCTCGTTCCTCATTTTCTTTTTTAAATACACATGAAGATAGCCACGTGGAATGTGCGAGGCATTTGTTCTCGCAATAAGCAACATGCCACGTGGAGTTTATTGCATGAGAATCAGTGGAATGTCTTGTGTGCTGTTGAGCACAAGAGTCACGGTGAAGAAGGAAAAGTTGTGGATTGCCATGGGTTTCGCTTGTTTTATGCAGGGACACATGCCACGCATTATTCTGGTGTGCTTATGATTGTACATGAGAAATATCAGCCTATTCTTATTAAAAATGATGTACATGGTCGTTTTTTGGTGATTGAAGTTTTATTTGAAGGAGAGATCTTATGGTTACTTGGCCTCTATGCTCCAAATGACCCTTTATCCCGCCGGGATCTTTGGAATACTTTGCAGACCTCCTTGTGACTTGGCAGACCGGGTTTTTTGATGGGGGATTTTAATATGTGTGTTGATCCTTCATAGTCCACATCAAAGCATTTGGTGATGAACGCTCCGGAAAGCTGTGTGTGGAATGCGTTTGCTCTTGCCGTACTTAAGCAAGATCTCTGGTCATGGCTACACCTCTCTTCTACAGGGTTTACTTTTCATTCTGCGCAGTATACTACTACATGGTTGCGGTTGGACCGCATGTACATCATGCAGGATGATGCTTTTCTTCCTGAGAGGCTGGAAATGAAAGTGTTGCAGCAATATGCCTTGTTGGACCATTTTCCTCTACAGCTTGAGATGATTGCACAACCCATTGCACCTTTTAAGCAATTTTTGGATAGACTCCCTTGGCGTTTCAACTCGTCTTATTAAGCATTCAATCTTTCAGGGTTATATGCAGCAATTGATTGATAGATTTTTATTGGATTTCTTCTCTGAGGGCAATGCTTCTTTTGAATCATTGCTCTCTAATGTGCAGCGGGTTGTTCGACAGTATGGGATCCATCATGCCTCCCTTTGTCGGCGGCGTCGACAAGCAGCGGAGGAAGTACTGGCTTTGGTTCGTTCTCTACTGGTGGAGACTCCAGATGATGCATTTCTGCTGCCATTGGTTATGCGTTCGGCTGATCTGATTAAAGAGTTTTAGTTGAAATCTTATCAGTAGGCCAATTGCAAAATTTGACAGAGAATTTGCAAGATAGTGCTTGTCAGACTCATAATTTTTTCGAGCTGTCCAGGCATCCCTTGCTCGAGAGAATATGACTAGGCTCCAGGGTGCGGACGGTCAAATGGTCATTGATCCTCAGACTATTGTGAATATGTGCAGGAATTATTTTCTAGATGTTCTGACCAAATTACTCATGCTCGCTCAGTTTTATATGATTTGGTCCGCAATCAGATTCCGTATGACATGCAAACTACATTGGAGATAGATATTCGTGAGGAGGAGGTTATGGATGTTTTGTTACACTTGCCGAAGGATAAAAGTCCCGGTTGGGATGTTCTCACAAATGAATTCTTTGAGGTTTTTGCTACCCGCTTGGTAAAACCATTGGTGGCTATGTTTGAGCAGGTTTGGGAAACGGGGTCCATGCCTTGCTCATGGAAAGAAGGACGTATCAAACTGCTTCCAAAAGTTCCCTCACCATCTATGTTGAAACATTGGCGACCAATTTCTTTGATGGGTTGTATGTATAAATTTTTTTCCAAAGTGATGGCGAATCGGCTCCACAAGCATCTTCCCGCCATTGTGCAGCCTCTTCAATATGGTTTCATCAGGGGCCGAAACATTCTGCATAATGTCTTAAATGTGCAAATGGCTATTGACTATGCAAGGCATTCTAATCAGGAGGTGGTATTGATCCAATTGGACCTGGAAAAGGGTTTTGATTATTTAGACTGGTCTTTCATTGCAGAACTTATGTCTACTATGGGCTTTGGCACTCGGATGCCTCGTTTGATCTACACCATTAGTGCTGCGGCTTCTTCGTGAGTTAAGCTGAATGGTGGTGTTACCAAGCCATTTGTCCTTGCACGCTCTGTGAGACAGGGTTGCCATTTATCCCATATGGCAGCCTCTAACTAGTTGGCTGGATTGTCTCTTCCTTTTGGACAGCACTTCATTAGTCAATCCTTGGCTGATGACAGCTTTATAATTTTGCGTGCGGACAAGGATAATCTTCGCAAAGCATTAGATGGTTGGACTCTCTTTGGTCATGCTTTTGGTCTCCATATCAATGCTTTGAAATCAGCCATTCTTAGCTGCACGGAGTCAGATTTGCAATCATTGGACTGGCAGGGAATGGTTGTTCCCCGTGGTTCGATTGTCAGGCATCTTGGGTACCCTTTGGGTGTTGATGTTCGGCCAAAGCAAGTACTAGAGTGGATTTCACAGAAACTGACAGATAAGTTTCTGTATTGGAAGCCACAGGCTTGGACTTTTCATGTTTGCCTCAAAGTGGCTCAGATAATTATGTTGCCAATGCTCACATATTTCCTGCCCTTGCTGCCTTGGACTACTTCTACATTGAATGCTCTTACTCAGTATATTCGTTTTATGTTATGGAAGGACTCCTTGCATGCAGGCATTTCATGGATTTCTTGGTCGCATGCATGTACCCCCAAACGCATGGGTGGTGGGGCTATTTTAGATGCCGAAACTCATATGTTGGCACTCCGTTGGTCTCTTTTTTGTGCCATGTGCTTGGATCATCACGCGTGGGTCTTTATAGCCCGTTATTTTCTTGAGGATCACGGGCTTGTGCATGGTAATACCCAAATTCAGAGTTCTTGGTGGCATGTTCTTAATGCAGACTCTCGGTTTTCTAGTCCTTTATCATCTCTGCTTGCTCATTTGGTATGTTTCTAGAAACTGGTTCTCAAGAAGGCTCAGTGGCATCCAGCGGAGGACTGCTTAGCTACTAACTCTTTTCAACTGGAATTGTTGGCAACCTCGCGGTTACTTTCTTGGGAAGGCAAACATGAGCTCAGACCAAAATTTAACCGCATGGCACGTTTGGGCTTGACTTCAGTTTGCAGATGCCACCCTTGCCAGTCGCATTGTGTTGATATCGTTTCATACAGCCAGGAGGCTTTTCCGGATCCCTTGTGGATAGCGTGATTTATGGGGACAGCTTTTCATGGTGCTCCAGAGCAGACAACCCTTTCCTGCCCTTGCTTCGGATCGTCCTTGGCAGAACTGGGACCTTGCAGTCTGGCTGAATTTAGAAAAGGCTTCAGCTAACCAGGTGTATCATCTTCTGATTAAAGATCATCAATGACTGGTTACTAAAGCTAATACTGTATGGGGATTGCGTAAATCTCAGTCATGGTGGAAGGTAACTGTGATGGAGGGCTAGTTGAACAAGACACCTTTCAAATGCAAGGTCTTTCTTTGGAGGGTGATGATTGGTGGTCTTCCTCTTGCTTCAGCCCTTTCCAAGCGTCGAATCTCCAATGGCAATTGTTTCTTTTGCACCTCCAGTGCGGAATCGGCCCGTCATCGATTTATTTCTTGCCCTCGCGCTAAGAAAATCTGGTCACTCTTGTGAGCAGTTTGGTGAGCGGTGGTTGGTTTCTCGCTAAGCCCTTTTGATTGGGTTTTTGTGCGGCCCAAATACGCCACACCAGCACAGTCGCATATGAAGATCTTGTTTCACTTTCTTAGATACTGGGGTTGTTGGCACAATTGGACCATTCGGAATGCTTTTCTTTTTGATTCGGCCTCTAATGTTCAGGGACATATTGCTAGGCTTAAAGGTCTCTTGCATTGGCAGATAGATCTCATTTGGCACTCTGACTTACTCTCTCGGGAGGACTTACTTCCCTGGCATATGGCAATTTCCTCTGCGTCTTTGCCATGACTTTTGTAACTCTTTTGTTGTTTAGTACTTAATAAATATAACATCCATTACGAAAGAGAGAGAGAGAGAGAGAGAGAGAGAGAGAGAGAGAGAGAAGGATAGCCATTGTGGAAGATAGTGTGCCCTGTCCTTGAGTTGCTTGCAGAAGCCTGTCCCTGAGCCGCTTGTGGACGTCGTCAGTCCCTTCTTGCAGACGCGTACCTGCAAGCGGACGCCTATGCGAGCATGGACGAGACTCGCTGCGGACGACCGTGAGTACTCTCAAAGCCCCCCCTTTTTTTTTGCCCTCTTCGCCTCTTGCCATCCCGTCTTTTGCCTTGCCTGTCCTGTCCTCTACCCTACTCGCGATTCTCCTTGGTGACTTGTTTCCCGTCATCTGCCTTGCTCGCGACCATCATCCTCTATCTGGTCTGACATTCGCTAGCGCCTTGCCCCGCGTCAGACTGCGTGGGTCTCACGACTTGCTCTAATCTTGGGTAAGATAGACTGAGAGAGAGAGAGAGATTGCAAATAGAACAACAGAGGAAAGATTGGTGCTGAGGTTCTAAGGTTCAACGGCATACAGAAGGAGACAGATTCAATTGTGTTTTGAGACAGGGTTGGAATTATCTGTGTAATAGCCATAAACTTTAGAAATGGCAAATTTGCAGGAATCTAATGGTATTGATATGGCCTTTGTACACCAGCATATTGGAAATGGGAACGATAAAGACCTGGCGGAATTTGATGGTGATTTGTTAGCTGGAGATTCTAGGTAGTTAATGGAAGGGGATGAGATGGGTAAACGTCACAATATGTCGGTCGAAGAACCAGACTTGTGCGCCCTGAATTTTCCCTCGCAAAATGTTCATGCTTTGTGTTCTCAGACTAATGAGTCTTTTTAGTTTATGTTGGCCACTGCCAATCATCTGATGTCAGAATATGCTCAAGCTAATGAGGGTAAAGCGACTTCTTTGCCAAAAGGGGAACATGTGGTTGCAGTTATGGGTGCGGATTTGGTTCTCCAGCAAATTACCACCTTGCATGTGAGGGCAACCATTTTTTACTTTACTGGAAGGTCTCCATTGATCACTAGAATCCGTGCTTGGTTGCAATCTATTCTTGCCAATGTGGAGATGAGTTAGGATGATGCTTCAGGGCTTGGGCAAGCTCCCCTGGTGGAAGAGATTTATGATGGGTGGAGGGGTTTTTTGAGGTCCTCTTCCACTCCTCGGAAGTGCACGCTCATATTATGCAACGTATCTCGTTGTTCATGGATGGTCAGTTAGTTCATATGGTTCCATGGAGGCCTATGGTGAAGTTTCAGGAGGTTCTTAGGCAGGCTTGTCCAATTTGGGTCAAGGTGGTGGATTTTCTTGCACATCTTTGGCGACTTCTTCCCTTGGTTTTGAGATCTCTTGGTGAGGTGTTGGTAGATCCTCGGTTGGCCTCCCGTAATAGGATTAGGGCCTCGCCCAACCAAAGTTTGTTTTGAGGTTTTAGGATTGCAAACTTTGGTTTATGAGCTGAAATGGGGCACATTTGCTGGACACTGTTTTAGATGTGGACAATTGGGACATTTCCTTTCAGAATGTGATAGAAGCCAGGAGGTAATGCAGCGGTCTATGGATCCTGATTTGGATATGCATGACCATCTTCCCGAGCAGATGGTTCAGCAGCCTGAAGCTGTTCCTGCGCCGATTGTCCAACAGGGACAAGTAGATGGAAAGAAGGCTGCTTCTCAAGGGGATACTCAGCGTGCATTGCTTTCGATGGGTCAGAACTTGGCTCCTTAGGACAATTCTTGGGTTACGGTGGATCGTCGTAATGCTAGATAGGAGCCTCGGTCAACTCTTATTCGCCCAGCTTCGTAGATTCTCACTCAGACTTTTCAACACCGAGGTAGGGGGTTCTACTTGAAACCTCAACCTACAGTTGGTGTGAATGAAAAAAGGGTTTCTGATACTGCTTTGCACTTTGATTCGCAAGGAAGGTTGATGCCTCCTCGGGAAGTTTTCCATGCCCAGCAACAATAGCTTCCTTCTCGTACTTCCATTGCTAGTTTACAAAGGGAAGATTTGGTAGATGTGATTCGAAGTGAGATGGAAAGATTTTAGACAGCCAAAGTAGTTGATGTTAAAGGGAAAAGGAAAGTGGGGGTTCAGTAGTTTCCTTTTGTGTGATCCATCATGAGAATTGCTTTATGGAATGTGAAAGGTATTTCTTGAGGCAGTAAGCAGTATCAATTGTGGAAAGTGGTGTTAGCCAGCAATTGGGATGTTTTCTGTGCTATGGAGGATAAACAACATGCTTTGGTGGGATCATCTTATGTATATAAGGATTATTCTGTTTTTTTTAGTGGTCGTGTTCCACATAAATATGGAGTAATATTGGCCGTCAGATCTTCATTGCAACCATCTTTGATTTCTTAGGACCATCGAGGTAGATTTATGATTCTGGAAATCCTATATGAGGGAGAGGTTATATGGATAGTAGGGGTGTATGCTCCCTCTACTGCTCGTGAACATTGTCAGCTTTGGGATGACTTGCATTCCCTTGCCATGGCTCATCCACACTTTGTAATGGGGGATTTTAATGTCTGTACATCTCTGGATCAGATGACTTTGCAGCACTCTGCTATGGATGGGTCTGAGTGGCAGGCTTGGGATGCTCTAGCAATTGTGTCTTTGAAATAGGCCATGTGGTCTTGGATGCATCCCTCTCAGTCAGGATATACTTATCGTTCTCTTCATCATCCAAACACATGGGCCAGACTAGATAGGATCTATATTTGTCAAAGTGATTCTTTTCTTCCTATAGTCATTGATATGTGGATACAACGACATCATGTTTTGTCTGATCACTATCCTTTGATCTTCGAAACAACACACCGTCCTGTTCATGCTTATAAGGCTCTCTTGGCTTGTTTGCCTCTTCGTTTCAATCAATCCTTTCTCCTGCAAAATCAGTTTCTGGAATGTATTCAGCAGATAATTGATTCCTTTCAGTCAACGGTCCTATCAGAGGGGATGGAGGCATGGGCTGTTTTTAGAGATAATGCGTGTATGTTATCCCGACAGTATGGGACTCAGCATGCTTCCCTTTTATGCACTGGATTGCTGCATGCACAATCTTTGTTGGCCCATTCGTTATCTCTGTGCCAGTCGGGGGACACCACATATGATTTGCTTACATGCATTGAATGGTTGAAAGGCCGAGTTCAATTTTTACAGGAAGAGGAATATCTAAATACAAATTGCTGTCTAGAGCGGAGGATTTGCACGACAATAACTGTCATTCTCATCAATTCTTTGCCCGATAACATTAGAAATATGCCCGGGAAAATATTGTGTGTTTAAAAAATGTGCAAGGTGACATGGTGACAGATCCTGCATCCATCATTCAGGTGTTTGTAGATTTTTATAAATCCTTGTTGGGCCCTCAAGAGATTCTTTCGGATGATGTACACTCAGATTGTAGATACATTTGTGATCTGGTCAGTAATCAGGTTCAGCCAGAATGGGTAGCCTTAATGGAGGCTGATATTTCGGAGGATGAAGTGGAAGAGGTGCTGTCCCATTTTTCTAAAAGGAAAAGCCTCGGTTGGGATGGGCTTCCTAATGAGTTGTTTTCAGCCAATGTTGAGCAGCTTAAGGATCCGTTGACTCGCGTGTGTCAGCAGGTTTGGAATTCCAGTGTCATGCCGTCAGATTGGAAGATTGCAATCATTCGGTTATTGCCTAAGGTGCCCTCTCCTACCTCTTTGAAACAATGGAGACCCATTTCTGTTATGGGCTCTTTATACAAAATCTTCTCTAAAATCATTCCCAACAGATTGCAGAAAGTGTTGCCGCATTTGGTTCATCCACGTCGATGTGGTTTCATTAAGGGTCGGAATATAATACACAACATTCTAAATGTTCAACTTTGCAAAAGCTTCAGGCCAATAGCTGGTCATGCTTCAGCTTGATATTGAAAAGACATTTGATCATGTAAGCTGGTCTTTTTTGAGGCAGCTAATGTCCACCATGGGTTTTGGGCCACGTATGGTTTCTCTTGTGGATACTATTGGTCAGGGGCACTGGCTTGTATTGCACTTAATGGAGGGATCATTGATGAAATTGCCTTATCTCGGTCTCTTTGGCAAGGTTGCCCTCTCAGCCCTTTGTTGTTTGCATTAGTAACTCATTCGATGCTTTCTTTGTTGGACAAATTGGCCAATCAAGGTGAGATTATTGGTTTGTCTCTTCCCAGTGGGGCCCAACTTGTTGGTCAATCTTTGGCAGATGATTCCTTTATGTTTCTTAAGGTTGATTGCGCCAATGTTAATCAGGCAATGGTAACGTGGAAACTTTTTGCTATGGCGTCGAGACTTCATATTAATGCTCAGAAATCCACATTGCTCTCTTATACGGAAAATGATTTGTAGGCTTTGGGCTGGAATGGTATTGTGATTCCTGAGGGAAATATAACCAGACATTTAGGCTGTCCTATCGATGTAGAGATTGCTCCTTGGGCCTTGTTGGATTGGATGCATCCCGTATCCGTGATCGGTTTATGTACTAGAAGTCTCAAGGTTGGCCTCTCCATGTGAGACTTAAAGTTACTCAATGCATTATGATTAGCATGATTTCGTTTTTCTTGCCATTGCTTCCTTGGACCAAGAAATACCTTTTGGAATTGGTTCAGCCTATCCGATTCATGCTATGGAAAAATAAAGGAAATCGTCAGGGCCATGTGTGGATTTCATGGTAGCATGTGACTACTCCTAAAAGGATGGGGGGAGTAGCTCTTTTGGATGTTAATTTTCATATGGCTACTTTGAGGTTAGCTCTCCTACAGGCACTTTGTGTAGAGAGTCATCCGTGGTCAGATATAGCAAAATCTTTTATAGAAAGGGCTGGCATTTCTCATGGTAGTACTGTTATTCAGGCTTCTTGGTGGCATGTGCTTAACTCCACAAGATCTATTAAGGTCCCCTGGTCTTTTCTCCTTTCCCATATGATCACCTCTTGGCAGGTGATGTTACATTATACAATTTGGCACCCCCCGGATTTTTGAAAGAAGGAGAATTCCTTGCTAGGTGAAGTAGTGGCTTCCTCTAGATTGTTGGATTGGCTTGATAAAGATATGCAGCGTGACAAGTTTAACTGGATGGCTTGTTTGGGGTTACAGACACCTGGATGGTGTCATTCCTGGGAAGGCCCGTCTTTATTCCTTTTGGCGTATTCGTCAGCACTTTCGGGTGCCTAGAGGATATCTTAATATTTAGACGGCCATACAGGACAGACTTGGGAGCTACTATCCTTTGCCTGCATTATAGCTTTTGTCTCCCTGGCGTGATTGGATGTTTGTCATTCTTGATGATTTTGAAAAAAGGTTAGCTAACCAGATATATCATCAGATGGTAGAGGCCAAGAGATGGGCCACGGATAAGGCTAATAAAGTATGGCATATTCAGGACAGCAAAAAGAAATGGCAGGATAGATTCCTCCAGCTCTTGAAATCTAAGGTTCCGTATCAGGGAAAAGTGTTTATGTGGAGGCTACTTGTTGGGGCTCTTCCTACTGGAAACGTGTTGCGTGCTTGTAAAATCTCTGCTAGGCGATGTATCTTTTGTACCACATGTGATGAGACAGTGCCTTATCTTTTTGTCTCCTGCCTTGTTGCAAGAGAGATTTGGAATTTTGTTTCCCGTGTGTGGCTCTTATTGACCCAGCAACGGATATCACGTCGTTTGTGGATTATGGGAAAGATGACCTCCATGATCTCTTTGAGTTCAGATTACCCCTGCCTTTTCCATTTCCTTAGATGGACAGCCTTGTGACATATTTGGCGTACTTGGAATGCCTTCATTTTTTATTCGATTTCTGGCATTCATGGTCATGTGGCTTGAATCCGGGGTTTAGCGTTGTGGAAAATCTCCTCTATGGTGTCTGCTGATCTGGTTCTTCCTGACATTGTTGCTCCTTGGCTGGATACTGTTCGCTCCACTCCAGCTATTCTTTCAGTGTGACAGTTTTGTGTTAGAGTCTGTGTAGACTTTCCTTCATGTTTGTTATTTTCAATGCTAACTTGATGGTTTGATGTAAATATTTACTACTTAATTCAATTATCTTCACGGAGAGAGAAAGAAAGAAAGAAAGAAAGAAAGAAAGATCTATTAATGTCTCTATAAAGCCAGAGTGGCCTATGAGACCATAACCAATACAACTGGTATCATCATCTCTCATCAGATAAGAAGAGATCAAATTTATGTGTAAGTTTACATGGTATATTGGAATGAGATGTATGGAAACTGAAAAAATTGAAAAAGTTGGAAAAAGACCTAAGTTTAAAAAGATCAAGAGTGTAGGGTCTCTCTTCCTTAGTCTATGGAATCCACTAAGACTCTGCAAGCTACCTCCGACTGAGTCATCACGCCAATTTGCCTGTGTACCAAGCAATCGTGACGCGAATGTGGCGCATATGGGCACCCTTATGTTGCCGTGTAGGTGCTCTAGGGTGTCGTGCTCTGTGTAGCGTTGTAGCTTTGTCAACTGTATACCTCTTGATGTTGTATCTCGGCAACGCCTATTAATAGGAGACGTAGTGTCTTGGGTGGTTGCGGCTGGAGGTTCAGCTACGCTAAAGTAGTCTGTAACTGCTCTCTGGAGGGGTGGATGATGCTGGGGTCGCCTCCTATCCTGTAACAATAATGCTCTGCGTCGTTGGAGCTCCAGTAAGAAAAGGCCAAACATCTTTGGTCTTCACAGTCCATCACCCTTCTTAGTGGTCCAAAGCCCTCCTTAAAGAGGCAATGATAGCGGCCTTGGATATCATAGTATAGAGTACATCTACAAATGTAGTGCTCCTCCGTCTTTGGCTCCCATCCACAAAGATGGCACATCCTCTCATCGGTTGCAATAGGGCTCCATCGACCTGTCTCAATCATCAGCTGATACAACGAGGTGCGGATCTGACCAATAGCAACTCGGAGTCCGTGGGACAGTTGAGCATCCATGTATCTAGGCCTCACTATGAAACCGTCATGAGAAAGCTGCAAGAAGTGACTTTGGTATTGTGCCGTTTTCGTGCCTAATGGGAAAGGGGGACTTGGACTAAGTCCTTTCTATCTCCACTTTAGTGATGTCTGCCTTGATCACACTATTTAGCTCTGTACGACCAAGGCTCAAAGTAGGGTAGTCGAGGCTGTAATCAAATGGTGGTAGTCTATCTGTACTCATGCCATACAAATTTAGCCACGTGCTTATGTGTGCATACCAACACTGTCTATCTCCCTCTGCTGCAAGTTGTCTTGAAGACTCTAGCACTAGTCTAGGATATTGGTCTTTAGGGCGCTGCCATATCCTTTGAAGGAAAGTAATTGCTTGGAATAATGCCTCAACTACCATGGGTGCAGGACCTAATTCTGCTCGGATGATCTCTTGTGGTACTGAGGCTACGAGAGAGAGAGAGAGAGAGAGAGAGAGAGAGAGAGAGAGAGAGAGAGAGAGTTATATTAACGTCTACGAAAGGCCAAGTTGGCCTATGAGACCAAAACGTTACATACAAAATGATTGGGAAAGTTTCAAGGTCCCAGGGTAGCTACCATCTAATGCTATGATAAACTAATTGACTAAGTACAAAATGGTATATAGGCTAGGTACAATTCATGTGTGTTCCAAGTATGGTGTGGAACTGCTCATGGAGCTTGGTCATCCTAAAATGTCCCGCATGGGTCTATCTAACATCGAAAGGTTGAATTGGCAGGGCAAGGCCCTCCGGTGGCGGCACACTTGTGCAAATGAAGCCACACTTGTGCAAATGAGGCACAAAGTGTCTTCAAATAATAAAAAATGAAATCCTAACGGCTTAACCGTCATAGGAAACCCTAACCCTAGCGTCACTTAGTGCTAGGATACTAGGGGAAACTACATTTAATGATAGTTTAAATGCCTAGGGAGCCTGGATCATGGATCAAAGGGCATCAACGCATAGCCCACAAGATGGCCTACAATATGTTGCTCCGAGCACAAACATTTAGGTGCATGTAAGTTTGGTGAACAACTTATAATATGCAGCTATTGGTTGCAAGGTTGAGGCTAGTTGGATCCATACTTATAGAGGGTAAACCTACTAGTTTAGATGATTGGTAGTGGGAATACAACTAGAGCTGACTTGGTTGCCATATATGAACCTTAGTTTATTGGGTTGAGACCCATAGAAACAGGGAACGCCCATTCCGGGACTTAGGAACGGATTAACGCGTTCCGGCATGTGTCTACCGGTGAAACGGCCATGGAACGTTCCTGCTCGTTCCTAGCCCTATTCTTGCTCGTTTCGGGCCGTTCCAGCCGCCGTTTCCTGTTTGGAACGGTTGTTCCTTGGAATCAGATTGTCCCGCCTGCTCTTGCCTCTGTCGCCTTGCCCGCCTGCTCCCGCCTACCTCGCCTGGCCCTACCTGCTCATGTCTACCTTGCTTGGGCCCTACTTGCTCTCGCCTCTCCTGCCGGCTTAGCCTATGGCCCCCCGCCTCTCCTACCTGCCTAGCCTGACTCTCCTGCTTGCCTGGCCTCTCTCTCTCTCTCTCTCTATATATATATATATATATATATATATATATATATATATATATATATATATATATATATATATATATATATATATATATATATATATATATATAGATGCCGTTCCCTCCGTTCTCGTTCCCTAACTTTAGGCGTTCCTCCCGTTCTGGGGGGTCCCGTTCCCGTTCCCCATTCCTAGTAACTATGTTGAGACCTCATTATATCAATCACATGGGGTAGGAAATGGGGAGTAGGACAGGGATAGGGAATGGACATGGAATTGTCATTCCCATTGACTTTATAGTGACATAGTCATTAGGGCCGATTTTCGGAGAGTTGAGACAGGGAGGACTCTGGTAGAGCCACCTCTCCCTCTAGAACCAAAGATGAGAGCAATGACGGATTTCTTCCATAAATCAAACCCAATAGGCACTACTAGTTCAATAGACACAAATTCATCCCACTAGACTGCACCTACTCCACGTTGTAGTTACACGAGACAGGGACCATTGTACTTTGCTGAGCATGGTTACCTACACCACCCGATCGATGATTGAGGGGCCCATACCATAGTCAGATCTAACTCTAGAGCCATCATTGCGAATACAGGAGACTTACCCCTTGATACATTAGCAAAGTGGCCCTAGACCACATCATAGCTGGGATCGTGTGTTGACCTTGAGATATGGAGAGGAGCTCTTATAGCTAGATATTTTGTGCATATAATATTTAGATATTTAGATGTTAGCCTTATACTAGGATGCATTTTTTTTTTTCAATTTCATGATGAGATGACATTGGATACAAACGTACTTTGGTTTTGTCTCATAGACCACATTGGCCTTTTGCACATTAATTTTTTTGGGTTTGACTCATGCCTACGCTCACAGAGGAGTGTTGGTGATCCTCAGTAGGACATTGGGGCACTTTCTATTCTCCTTACGAGAGGTTTTTCCTCCCAGTTTTGTTCTCCTTTATTTTATGTGCCTATGTTACACAGTTTGGACACTTGTCATGTTTTACACCTTTCGGGTGTGAACACACGTTAGCAACCCTAAAGTTTAAGGGTTGTACTTTGTACTTGCGCATTACACTCTTTTCAAGATTGCATTGGGAATTGTGTCGTCTCTTTCACACTCTCTTCAGTGCCAATTCTACTCTTAGCTGAGCGTCGATCTATGTGCTTGCTCTCACATTTGGTATTAAAGCAGACCTTCAGCTCAACTGAGCTCTTGGCCACCATCAGCTGAGCCGCCACCTGCATGGTTAGCAGCTCCAATCCCACCAGTGGCATGTCTGCCTGCAACTACAGAACCCACCAGCTGAACCGCCTGCTCCATCTGGACGCCGCCGGTCTGCTAGCATCACCACGTGGAGGTTCGCTTCCTGCTCCTCTGCTCTTTGGCCTGCGCTGCCACCAGGCAGGTCTGCCTCCAGCCTCAGTCCACCAGTGCCACTTGTGCTACCACCTGGCCTGCGCTCGCCAGTCCTCCAGCTCGCCTGCTAAGAGCCACTTGCAGACCTGTCAGCCACCAGAGCGCTGCCCCAGCCTCGAGCAGCCTGCAACCTGCTCTGTTAGCTGCCATGTCCAATGCCAACTGCGCCCGCCACTGAGTGCTCCAGTTCGTCCACCTGCGCCTGGTCCTGCAGCTGTGCCACCACCACAGGTCAAGTCCGCCCGCCACAGGTCGCCTGGCTCTGCTCAGTCAGGTTAGAGGTAAGAAGAAAAATTTATTACTTTTTTATTCAGATTTGATCTTCAGATAGAGGTTTGTGCCCAAGCAGCTTATCTCTGTTTCTGCATGTGTCTGGGACACATTTATTGCAGAGATTTCTTGATTTTCGGGCCAGAAATTTGGAGTTTTTGAATTCAGCTCAGACATTAGCAAATGTACATCAGTGTCAGTTTGCAATAGACTGAATTTGTGCATTTTGGACAACAAAGTTTTGGGGCTTTTGCATTCTTTGTCTGCTGAGCACTATTTGTACCTTGGACAGCGTGTACATTGGATAGTTTTGATAGAGTGTGATCAAATTTGCTTATTACACCAGGGTGCTTGCTGTAATTTCTGGAAATTCTCAGATTTTCAGTTTGGTCCAGCTTTAAGTCTTGCTCTTGTGCTCTTTGAACACTGACATTTATCATGGCCAATCAAGGACAAGGTGATGTGTTCATATATGTATCCAAGGACGATAGGTTGGATGGCAACAACTATTCTCTATGGTCTTTTATGATGAAAAATGTGCTGATTGCGAAGAATCTTTGGGATTATGTCAACGGTGAAGAAGTTCGGCCTGGAGTTGTGGCTCCTGTAATACCTCCTCCAGGAGGATGTGGACAAAGGCCCGCTTAGCCCACTCCAGCTCAGCCACTTCCCTAGAGATTAGCAGCACAAAAGGCTTGGGACACACAGGATGCTTAAGCATTGTCACTGATGTTTAAGCATTGTCACTGATGTTTGTTGGAAAAAACGAGACACACATCTCTTTCTTGAAGAAAGAGCTTGAGAATGTAAAGATGGATGAAGGTGATTCTATGCAAGATCATCTCAACAAAATTCAGGACTTGTGTGAGCAGCTCATGAATGAAGTTGAGTATTATTCAGATGCACAATTGATCTCTACTACTTTGAATTCATTACTGCCCTCTTATTTGGCCTTTCATATGGCCTTAAATCTCACCATAAAAATTTCCCCGTAGTCACTTACTTTCCTTTAGTTGGTTAGTTTGCTCTTAGAAGAAGAGCAAACAAGAAAGAACAGTGGGGTGGATGTAATTGCCTCTAAACAGGTTTTTATGGCAAGGTAGAAGGGCAAGGATAGCTAGTCTAAAAATACTCCACAGAGTTCTGGGAGTTTAAGTACTTCACAGAGCAGTAAGAAATAGAGGGGCACACAAGCCAAGAAGGGCAAGTGCCACTATTACAAGAAGCCAAGTCATTACATCACAAAATGTAAGAAGTGCATAGCTAAGGAGAAGAAGAAGAAGTTAGAAATGCCTGTTTTTTATGCGGCTTCCACTGCTACCGTTTTTTGTTGTGGATTGTGACTATTGTTTCTACACTTGCAATTATGACTCTTCTTAGACTGATAGAGCATTTAGCTCTACTGAGGATGCTAGCACTTGGTTCTTTGACTGTGATTCTTCTAGACATATTACATCCCGTAGGGATTTATTTTCCTCTGTTGTCACTCCTGTTGGTAATTTTGTGTAGTGTGTCAACAATGCATCGTACCCTATTAGAGGTATTGGGGAGATTGTGTTGACAGCCATTGATGGCTCTATTCTCCGTTTGTAGGATGCATTATTTGTGCCAGGCATAAAGAAGAATTTGTTGTCCGTTTCTTCTTTGGCAAAGTGTGGTATGCAAGTTACATTTGATAATGATAAATGCATGGTCAAAGATAAAGAACTCATGACTTTGGTTTTGAGTGGCATATTATGTCATGGACTATATGAGTTAAATGCTTATTTAGTTTATCAGTCGGTCTATCCAGCATCTACTCTTACTCCTGCTATCTCATAGGCAGAGTTATGGCATGCGTGCATGGGGCATGTCAACTATGGTAGCTTGATGCTTATGCAACGTACACATGCTAGATGGCTTACCTCTCTTGGAGAGACCTCCTGAGCATATATTTGGGAAAAATGCATCGTTTTTCGTTTCCTCATGATGTTGCTTTTAAGGCAACTGCCAGATTATGGATTTTGCATTGGGATGTATGTGGCCCTATGTAGACAAAGTCATTGGGTAGGTGTTATTATTTTGTCACTTTCATTGATGACTTTTCTCGTTTTTGTTGGGTCTACTCTTTGGTGAAAAAGTCAAGAGGTGTATGATGCATTTTTGGCTTTTGTAGCACTTGCTGAAAATCAATTTGGTTGCAAGATTAAGACTCGGACCAAGGGGGGAATACATTTCTTCCATCGTGCTGGATAATTTTTTGAAGCAGAAAGGCATTGTCTATCAATACACTATTGTATATACTCCACAGCAGAATGGGGTTGCAAAGAGGAAGAATCAATCACTCGTGGAGATGGCCAGATGTATGTTGAAAGCAAAGAGTTTGCCACATAGTTTTCGGGATGGAAGCAATTATGTGTGCTTGCCATGTTTTGAACAAGTGTCCTACCAAGGCATTAAAGAATGTTACACCTTTCGAGGCTTGGAACAGCTAAAAAGCTTATGTTGGACATTTTCATACTTTGGGTATCTTGTGTATGCTCACATTCTCTAGGTACTAAGAAAGAAGTTGGACAACAAGGCTGTTAAATGCATTTTGGTAGGGTGCATCAGTGAGAGCAAAGGATATAGATTGTATGATCTTGTTTCTAAGAAAGCATTTGTCATTAGGGATGTGGTTTTGATGAAAATTCAGAATTATCCCTTGTTGGTTTTGATACATATCAGGCTGCCAATGATGTATTTGAAGGGTTGTTGCTCCATTGAGCAATGCAAAAATTCAGCTTATGGTTAATCTGAATATTCAGCAAGATGCTGAAATTGAGGTTCAGCAGGAGCTTGTATACAATCGGGAAGCTAGGCAGATGCCTAGATAGTACTTGTAGACTATGAAAGATAGTATTTGGATTTTCTTATTGCTGGTTATACTAGAAGATAAGCTCGTCTGCATGATGGTGCTGATACAATGGAGTTTGTTATGGCAACATATACACTTGATGATGAGGAGCCTGAATGTTTTGAGAATGCACAACAAAGTGTGTATTGGATGGCAGTAATGCAAGCTGAGTTTGATTCTATCATAAAGAATCAAACATGGGATTTAGTGGCATTGCCTGTTGGGAAGAAAGCCATTGCTACAAAGTGGGTCTATAAGCTGAAAAGGAATGCATATGGATCCATTGATAAGTATAAAGCTTGGCTTGTGGCCAAAGGCTACACACAAAAGAAAGGCATTGACTATGATGAGACATTTGCTGCTACATCCCGCATGACTACCATTCGGTCTATGGTTGCTTTGCCTGCCCATCATGGTTGGATTGTGGACCAACTTGATATTAAGATTGCATTTTTACATGGGGAAGTTCAAGAAGAAGTGTATGCATAGCAGCCCATTGGTTTTGCAGTCGAGGGATCCGAACACTTGGTATGCAAGCTGAAAAAGGCTTTGTATGGTTTGAAGCAAGCTCCTCGAGCTTGGTATGCAAAAATTGATACCTTTTTACTTAGCCCAGGGTTCATTAACAGCTCATCAGAGTCTATACTTTACGTACGTGAAGAAGGGGGGATCCTCGCTGGTCATATATCTTTATGTAGATGATATTTTGCTCACAAGGACACATGCTGATCAGATTTCAGCATTCAAAGGGGCCTTTACTATTTGGGCATTCAGTTCATTCATGATTCTAGAGGCATTGGATTGTCATAGTCCAGATATATTGGTAGACTTTTTGAGAGGTTTGGCTTACAAAATTGCAAGCCAATTTGCACATCGATGGAACCTAGACTCAAGCTGTCCTTGCATGATGACAGTGATTTGTTTGATATCCATACGTATGTTGTAGCAGTTGGATGTCTCATTTACTTATGCAACACAAGGCTAGATATTCAGTTTGCAGTTTCAGCCCTAAGAAGATATATGCACCGCCCACACATGTCACATTGGCAAGCTCTGAAGCGTGTTTTTTGTTACTTGCAGGGAACTAGGACTCTTGGATCGCTTTATGCCAAGGGGGACCACTGCAACTACATGCTTACAATGATTTAGATTGGGCCGGTGATTTTGATTCATGTCACTGTACGAGTGGAAATTGTTTCTTTTTTGGCTTATCTTGCATCTCTTGGCTTAGCAAGAAACAATGCACTGTTGCTACATCGTCTTATGATGCTGAATACAAGACAACTTTCACTAACACTGTTGAATGTGTATGGTTGAGATGTTTGTTGGCTGATCTTGATGTATGTGTTACGGAGCCTACTCCTTTGTTTGCACGAAACCCAGTGTTTCATGCACACACGAAACACACAGAGATTCACTATCACTTTGTTAGAGAGAGGCTATATGTAGGAGATATTAGCCTCATCTATTGTCCTACCACGAGTAATGTGGCAGACATCTTCATTAAAGCTCTTCCTCATGACAAATTTGAAGCATTCCGCAATGCTTAAAATTTGATTTCCTTTGGTGGATGATCCTTATAATTGATCACTCTTCACTGCAGGGGGGTTTGTTGAGTTTGACTCATGCCTACGCTCACAGAGGAGTGTTAGTGATCCTCAGTAGGACACTAGGGCACTTTTTACTCTCCTTACGAGAGGTTTTTCCCCCCTATTTATTTCTCCTTTATTTTATGTGCCTATGTTACACCGTTTGGGCACTTATCGTGTTTGTGTGAACACACGTTAACAACCCTAATGTTTAAGTGTGGTAATTTGTACTTGCACATTACACTCTTTTCAAGATTGCATTGGGAGTGGTGTCTTCTCTCTCACACTCTCTTCACTATCAACTGTACTCTCAGCTGAGCTTCGACCTTTGTGCTTGTATATCCTCACACACACCAACACAACACCCCCACCCCCCCACCCCACATGCGTCCCTCTCTTTTCTTTAGATCTATCAATGAGCTAGATACCCCACCATCCTTTCCTAGTTACATCATGATGTAGGCTCTTAGCACCTAGATCTTGAGATATTAGAGCCACCAAGAGGCCAAGACCACTTGAAATAGCCACCTTGGCTGTATCATGCTCACATTGCCATGGTATAGGTGCTAGATTGCAAAGGTTCCACATGAGAGAGTGTGGTTGTGCCATTAGGGTGTAGTCAATATGTGAGTCTTCCTCGCCTCATGCCCCATCATACCCACATGATAGGGATAACAGTTTGGCTTGCACTACTCTTCGGTGCTGATAACAGGAGTAGGGATGGTTTAACTAGTAGTGCAAGTAATGTATGGTGAATTCCAGTTGATTGTTTTTATTGCATTTTGATTCTAATTTCTTTTGAGTGGACCCTCATTGGGTTTGGGTTATATAAATCAATCTCTCTTTGATTATTTAAAGGTCTTCAATGACTTGTTTGGTTTTCGATTTGACTTAGGTATTAGCCAAAAAGGGTGTTCCATCCTACTATCAAAAAGCTTTGCTCTTGCAACTTTACTTGATTCTGATTGTAGGCTATATATAACGTATTTGTAATGTAAGGCCTGCACTATTGTTATTCATTGTTGGGTCTAATGACAAACACAATCATTGAGCTTACGATCTTTCATTTTCATTCACTGCTAAATTGAGCCTAATATGCAAAGGCTTGAGTTCAGGCATGTTCCAACAATGCTATTTTGGTAAAATTATGCTTGTGTAGCTGCTGTTCTTTTGATTCTTTGAGAAAAACTCTTTGAGAGTCCTCTAAATGCTTGTTCAGGCTTGTCAACACATGCTTGTGCCTTGCTTTCGCAACTGTTTTCCAATGTGGATTGTAAAAGGTTTTTTGTAGTATATCAAGATATAGTTGGGCTTATGGTACTCTATGGCTTTGTGTATGCTTCTCTTGGCCAGCAAGAGTGAGTACATTCGCTGCTTATCTTTGGCAAGCTCAGTATGCCTTTATGTTGCCACCAATCAAGGTTTTTTGAGGTGTGCAAACTTCACACATGCGGACCAGAGTTTTTGGACTGAGATTTATCACAATGGGAACTGTGCACCAATCTTATGTATGGATGTACTCAGGTTGGAATGTTCACCTTCTAAGATTGATGGTGATGCAGTTATTGAGGATTGGATAGTCTTGGGTGAAGGAAAAGGGACTGTCACTGTTATCTGTGGGTGTTGGGTTAATGGTTCTTTTCAGGGAAGGAGCTTTTGCTCATGGGAAGCAGAGGAAGAAAGCAAGGTGCTGGGAGTCTTCTGGTCTAAATCCCTTGGCCCCAGGTAGTTGAATTATCCATTTCAGGCTCAAAGTGACCTCTTTCAGCAAGAACTGTGTTCAATTCTGCTATATTTATGTCGTTGCTGCATTAAAGCATTGGCTGAATTATTTTGCTTCCAGTCATGTTTTCACTGCAGATCCTTGTGGGAACTTATGTATGTGGAGCCTATCAGATGGCCACTCTAATTCTAGTGATGCTATTAAGCACTTTTCTGCACTTGGCTCAGTTCCATCAATAACATCGGGGAATTCAATCTTGTTTATACAGTACAAGTCACCATTTGCTGCACGTATTGTGTGCTTAGATACACATCCTGACGAGGAGGTAATCACATGCCCATCAATTTTCGTGTGCAAATCTTAGTAAGTGTACATGTGGGAGGCTATGGCTTGTATTGTATATTCTAATGCAATCTTTTGAAGTAGTTTAAGTCCCGTCAATGCAGCGTCTTGAAAGATTTTGGTTGCCCTTTCTGTTTGATAAAAGCTAAAATATTAGAATGAACCTGCCTGAAGCTAAGCCAAGGGTAGGAAAAAACAAAGAAAAACAAGAAAAACAAGAAAAACAAGCATTAGGGTTTTTGCTGTCATAACACGGCATGAGGGTTTGATTCGGTTGCCAATTTGTATTTTGGAGTTTATTGGCTATTCCAGGTATATACAACTCTCCCTCTCCATCCATAGCTTTGATCTGGAGGTGCGTGTGATAGGCTGTGACCTGAATCGTGTGATTCAAGCGATTTATCGTTGCGTCAGCCAAAGTGGCGCCACATTCAGCCAGTTCGAGTGACAATGATTCTGGGCTGAGTCCCCGAATCTGCCCTCAGTCCACTACCGCTCGAACCACCTAACTCGAACCACTCGACTCGAACGCATTGAAATTTGGCCCTCGGCATTGCCGACTCAGCCCAACCCCACTCGGACAAGTTGACATTCGGCCCTCGGCCCACTCGACCACTCGGCCCTCAAACAACCGGCCAAATTTGACATTCGGACCAATTACATTTGGCCCTTTCTACTTGGCCCTCGGACGGGGTGAATTGGGCACTTGGCCCCAGCAATTTGGACCTGTTGGGACGAATTTAGATCTTTTCAAATTCTAACCTGAAGACAATGAAATTGACCGAGAGACCATATAGAGAAACCATATCATAGATTGATCACTGCTCTGTACCAACGTGAGTATGGTTCCTAAGTTATCTCACTTGCTATTTGTGCCTTCATACATATGTAACATGTCTATACTTGGTCAGGAATCAAGCTCTTGTACCATTTTATTTATTCCAATTCACCTAACAACCATCACCAATAGAACAACATAGAAAAGCTAGATGCTATTTCATTGGGAGTTAACAACAAAAGAGGAACACAGAGAGGAGAAAGAACAGAGGTGAAATGCAAAAGAACAGAAGGAACAGTGATCTGAAAACACTGATACAAAGCTGCACACAATCAACCCCTGCATGCTGTGGAGGTATGTCAGTGACAGTACTGGACTGATGGCAATCTCATTGAGGAAGGTGAGTGAGAATGATGATGTGTCAGATAATGTGGGAGGCATGAGCTGAGGCAGCTATATATAGAAGATGACCAGCAAAACAGGTGGTCCTGATCATCATGAAGTCTGACTGACTGATGTGGCCACCCAGAGGCTGAAAATAAGGTGCCGCTACTGCCACACGGCATAAGTGGAAAATTCACCTCGTAATCCTAAGTGTGCAGACTGAATGGACTCAAGTGGACTGCATAAAATGTACTCTAAGCTCTACCTAATATATAAAGTCAAGCGGATTGTATAAATGCCCTCTGATCTCTACCTACTAAGCCTGAAATGAAGACGACTGACACATGAGAATGAATTGCAGACTGATATAGTTAAAAGAGAGCTTCCAAAGTCGTCGTCTGACTTGGAAGGACCTCACAAGCAAGAGGTTTACACGGAAGAAGACAATATATACCATGTTTGCTAAGAATTTTGACTTTGAGCTTTAAAATGTGCATGCAAGGTTGAGCAACATGGAAGGTGATGCCACCATATTTTCACTTTCACATTTTTGTTTGGAGAGCCGTTAGTCATATTACAAGTTCTCCAAACGAGCCCATGGAAATCAGTTACAGCATGCACATAGCGTAAAGAAATGCTTTAGCGCAAAAGATAAACCCAAAGTGTATGACAAAACACAATGAAGAGTAAGAGAAGAATGAATGCATTCAACAAACTATACGAGTGAATACAAAACTGCAAATTTCCATGTCTCAAAATGGATGGGGGTAGAGATGAACTGGAGAGTGTCATATTCTGAACGAATCCCGAAATGCAGCAGGCAGCCTTTGGCCAAGTGACCAACTTCTGTAAATGGCTGTAAACAGCAATGCAGGCTGCACTATTCCAAAAATGCAGGCTGAAATTGACTAGGGCTTGATACACGTGTGGGATATGCTTGCGTGTAGGTCCCCATGGATGCCTTGTTTGGGTGGATAAACCCTCACCACTTGGTCGTATAAAAGCAAGGGACCTATACGGAAAGGATGTGTCTATGTTTAATGATCCCCCTGATATGGTGTGTGGTGTAACAGGTGGAACTGTGAATAAAGATGTAAATGAGGGTGTGAATGAAGGTGTCGAAGCAGCGGAAGGAAAGGTGGGATAGATTCGATTTGAAATTGTGGTGTAGATGGGATTGAAGTGAATGAAATTGATTGATTTGAGATGGAAATTGAAATGTAGGACATAGAGTGAATGAAGATGAAACAGCAACATCAAATTGACTGGAAGATGCAAAACTTGATGAAGGAAAACTAGAAGAAGAGTTACTTTGTTTTTCCTTATAGCCAGCTTTTCTTGTATACAAGAAGCTGTCCTCTTGGGGACTTTAGATTGGAGTGGACAAACTGAATGTTACCTTCTTCTCTTGATTAATTCCAGAATTCTGCATCAAACTAGGAGCAATAGAGCAAGAAATAGAAGTGTAAACTTGTATACCTTGCACTGGAGTAGATGGAATAGAAATCGAGGACCCTATGATAGACAAACCAAAAACCAAACCAGTTGTATCCATCCCAATTAATGGCTCAGTCGATCCCGCAAGGTCTTGAGACTTGTGCTGCATAGAATCTAAAGGGAGATAATCATTACTAGCTCAGGAAGTTGTTGGGCTTGATGCATGAGGATAAAATCGTATTCTGGTTGAGAGATTTTTTATGAACGGTAGTATCCATAGTAGTTAGTTGAATCTCCACCTATGTTGAAATCTTTAGTAGCTAGTTGTGAGTATGACTCCTATTCTATTCTAAGCAAAGGTTGTTCTAGAGATTGAAATTTTAAGTGGTGATGATGTGTTTGCAGCCATCTTCCCTTCAGAGTTCTTTCTTGTCTCAGATGTTGAGCTTTTAGATCAAAATGTAGGTTTCTTCATTGGGAAACCTAGCTCTGATACCATATAAAGAAATATTCGAGCACATAAGATAATCTCAAAGTGTATGACAAAACATAGCGATAGAAAAATAGAAGTCAAAGGTGAAGAGTAACTTAAAAATGCTAATAGGGCTCGATTGAAGTGACCTTGCTTGAGGGACATTGCATTGAGGTCATATAGGACGTAGTTGTGCATTATATGAAGACATAGGATGCTCTAAGAATGTGTAAAACCCCGTGTGCATGAAGATTAAGGCATGGAGTTAAATTGGGTAAAAAGCAGGACTTTTTGCGAGTTAGCGAGCAGCAAATAGCGCGAATAGAGAGAGGAGAGAAAACATAAATTTCATCCTGTCTGTGGATACCATACACATGGATTCAGGTGCCTTCTGGTGAAGAAAAAATCATGGACTGCATGCCTAGGCAATAGGGGCTGCTTTGAGCTGGAAGGGGGACTGCTTTTTGGGGTTGAATAGAGCAGCTTGGGGCTGTTTTGGAGGGAATACAGGGCAGATCTGAACAGCAACAAATAGGGACAGCATATGGGCTGAAACAGGTGTCTTTTGGGGAGAGAAACAGGGGACAATATGCCTAAACTACGTGGGCTGCTTTATGGCTATGAAGGGCTGCTCTCTGAGGGATGAATAGAAGAACAAAGTTGGAAATAGGGCAAAAACAGGGCTGAACTGAAGCAAAGAGATATTCATTACTGTCCATCACCAGGAAAGGAGGACTATCAAAGAGCATTCTAATCAGTGCTGTCCATCACCAAGAGAGGAAGAGAACTGATGTATGCTAAATTTTACTATTCAAAACTGAAGTATAGAGGGCTTTTATGCAAGCCACTGCTGTCTTAAATCTCTCTACAGTTATGCATGCATTGCTATCTTGATTCAAAAGGAGTCTATGGACAAGTTTTAAACGGGTCTGTTCATGTTCCATAAAAGCATTGTTTGCTATCCAAACACTTGTATGGATGCCTCTACTCATTTTGGGTTGATCATAGCCAGTAAACAAAGGTCTCCAGAACTAATGTATATGCTGTGCATGCATTGGATGTTTGCTTTTATGAAATGCAGGTTTCTGTTGACAAGCTTTAAACCTATCTGTCTAGTCTAACCTCTCTTTTCATCTTCCATAATCTTCAAGCTCTAAAACCCAAGTTGAACTCTCTCATCTTGAGACCCAGTGTTTCTTGGCCATACATG
Source organism: Lygodium microphyllum (assembly GCF_053477565.2). NCBI lineage: Eukaryota > Viridiplantae > Streptophyta > Polypodiopsida > Schizaeales > Lygodiaceae > Lygodium > Lygodium microphyllum. Next base: position 56,184,088 of record NC_141137.1, read on the forward strand.
ACAAACTTCTTGACTTCTTTTTGTTGATTCCAATGTGAAAAAGCCAGGGTAAGAGCATAGCATCATGGATGATTCTTCAGATGTAGGATTGGTACAATGGGATGATGTGCAGTAGATTATGCAAAGGTATGGGATGTATAAGCATGAAGAAACTTTGAGAAAAGTGCTTGAGTTAGTTATGGCTGAACTAAACCAGTTTGAAGGATCCAATGTATCTAAGTACTTGCGGCTCTATGTAGAGGAATTGGAATTTGTTGGGATCCTTGTAAATCAGATGAGTTGGAACTTTGTTCCGATTGTTGTCTTGAAACTCAAATCTCATGTAAGCAATATTCTTGTAGATTGTGGCTCAAGTTGGGATGATTTTTCAAAAACGCTCAAGGACGAATATTTCATGAAAGATGCGGAATGGGGGATGAAAAGAACTTTCTTGGAATGAGTTACTAAGCCCAACGAGGGGTTATCAATGAGACAGAATTGTTATGGGAATTTGAGTGTAGATAAGTGCAGTTGGATAGAATACAATAGCTGACTCTTTAGATGGAGAAAATCGAATTGTTTCTGCAGGCAGCAAATTCTTCACTATAGTCAAGCCTTAAAGATCTTTTCGAAGATGACAATACAGAACAAGGGCTGAAAAGGAATTGGAAAGATATACAAGATGCAATTTCTAAGCTTGTAAAGAGAGAGAGATGAAGAGACAAGCTGGCTATTGTAGGAAGAATGCCAGTTCCGACTAAGATAGATCAAGTGAGTAAACAGCTGGTTGTAACTGCATCTCCATATGAACCACTGTAATTTACACTCTTATGATCAACCCAAATATTATTAAATATGTTGTGTCCAGATGACATGATTGAAGAACTGGTAAAAGGAATATAGGATTTGCACTTGAAGTTTGCAAAGCTAGAAGAAAAAGGACGATCTTCAGAATTGTCTGGAAAGAGGTATCAAAGTCAAGAAGGGTTCATGTATAGATGTATTTGGTGTGACAACATAGAACATACCCGAAAATATTGTGATACCTACAAGGATGCATACTTGAAAGACTCTGATAACTACAAGGATGCATTGAGCAAGGATCTTATTTTCTTTAACGATGGTAAGAGCCATTTGCAAGAAACAAGGTTGCCACTTTGGTACCGATTTTGGAAAGGTGCTATGAGGAAGCTAGTAGTAGATGTGTCTTTACGGCATGCATTTGTTGCTGTGGAAGTGGCAACTTATGGTCTGCAAAGTGAACATATCATAAAGATGGATTCTGGAAGAGAAGGCATATCTCGCATGAAGAAAGAACTTTGATCTCATGTGATAAAGATTGTGCAAGATGAACTTAGGGATTTGCTAATTGCTTCTTTGAGCGATGTTCAAGGTGCTAAGGATACATATGTTGTGTCAAATGATACAGATGTATTGACCGAGGGTGTTGATGATGCATTGACTAAGGATGTTGATGACATAGATGCTTTGGCTAACGATGTAGATGTGTTGGTTAAAGATGTTATTCAACCTGATGTAGAGTGCATATCAGGAATTGAGAAGTTGTCACTAATTAGGCCTATTATGGACAATATTGTAGAGGAGCCGAAATACTTGAATGAAGGTGAGAAGATTGATGAACAATTTGCAGGACATGGCAAGTATGCATGGTACATGTGATGAGGTTCTTTTGCACGCTAAGAAAACTTTAAAGAGGTTTTGTGGTATACATGATAAGGGTTTCCAGCAACATGATTTAAGAACTTAGGATTGCAAGAGGAGGAGGATATTGAACTTATATCTATGCATCTATTCAATGTGGTTCTAGGAGATTTAGTGCACGACAAAGATGCTTTTCAAGGTGATTCCACAATTTCAAACGGAGAGAAGGATGAGTAGAAATGGATACTCGATGATGGAGCAAATGTGAGTGTATTTTGCAAGCTAAAACTATTTGAGTACATAGCAAAAGAAAGGTGGGAATACATGATGCTACCTTATAATCCAGGGGGAGTTGCAAGCTATGGTATGCTTACAAATATATTATGAGTTAACTTTAAGATTTGATCTAGGTGGTTCTAAGGATTTCATGCAGCAGGGTACATATGGATACATGCTGTTTGGTGAAAATCTGTTATGTGCACTACATGAACTTTTGATGTCATATGATCCAGGAGGTGGCAATTGGTTTGGCTATATGCTTATGTGGACAATAGGGCAAGTTTTTTTATCATGGAGGTGATAGTATGTTTAAGTGCATGATACATTGCAACATAGGAATTTTGGTTTATGATCCACAAGGATACCATGCTGCTCAAGATCTATGGCAGTTTATCTTTTGGCCATTTGATCTAGGAGGAAAATGGTTTATGTGCTTAGATGTATGGGAGATTACTATTTGACCTTTTGATCTAGGAGGATATTAGATGGATCATACCGAAGAATAAGAGATGTGGTACGTGCCAAAGGATGTGCAAGTTTAGTGGGAGTGGATGTCATGTGGTTTGGAAGGCTAAACATATAAACATTAATATGGCTCGATTGAAGTGACCTTGCTTGAGGTACACTGCATTGACCATCATACAGGACTTAGGTGTGCTTTACGTGAAGACAGAATGCTCTAAGACCATGTGTAAAACCATGTGCATTAAGACTAAACAAGAAGTTAAAACTGGGTAAAAACACAGAACTTTTTGGGAGCTAGTGGGTAGCAAACAGACCATGAACAGAGAGAGTAGAGAAAGCACAAATCTTAGCCTGTTTGTGGATAGCATGTACATGGATGCAACAGCCTTCAAGGGAAGAAAATTCATGGACTACATGCCTAGGCAATAGGAGCTGCTTTGAATTGGAAGTGCGGGCTGAATAGGAGTAGCTTTGGTTGTTTTGGAGGGAAAAACAGGGCAGATCTGAACAGCAACAAATAGGGACAGCAAGTAGGCTGAAATAAGCATCTTTTGGGGAGAGAAATAGGGGATAACATGCCTAAACTAATTGTGCATCGCTCCTATGAGGCTGAGACCTGCCTTCCTCATCTTGAAAGGAAGTTTGTTGCAAACATGTCTTACAACTGTCTATTGCAAGATGACCCATCATCCTACGAGTAAAGCACTGCCCAAGGAGGCAAAAGCATGAAACAAGGTGAACTAGGAATCCTTTGTGATTGGGCAGATTCCTGATGGTCCAAGGAAGGGCATCAAGAGACCTTGTAGGGACAATAACCCTAATTGACAGGTAATGGTGGGGGCCTATCAAGACCACATTAGCAATGGTCATATTGACATGGCTGAACATAGTGCCAATCTGTAAAGGTAGAAAGTAAAGTACTAATGGAGGAAAATTTCCCAAACACATCTAGAAGAGAAGAGCTCATGCCCATCACGTCTGATCACGCCCGCCACATCGTTCGCGCTGCTACGTCAGTTGGCCCCCTCCCCCTCATGTCCTAACGGCTCGCGATAGCCCAGCGCCCCGCCTTTCCCCTCCCCCCTGACAATCCCCCGCCCCCCCACCAACAGATTCAATCACTTGCTGCGCCAACTCCACCCTCCTTGCCATTCCATCCCCCCCTGTTGGCCCCCTGCCCGCCCTGCTGTCCCCGCCATACCCGCCTTGCAGTCCTCCCCCCCCGCCAGGCCACCCTCTGATCCAGAAAACCCCCCCCCCCCCCCCCCCCCCAACCCAACCCTCCAGTTGCTCCCTCTCCTGCAGCAACTTTCCCCCTTAGGTAGCACCGCGACGTGATTGGTAGTTTCCTCAGAAGGGTCGCGCAATGGAAACCTTTGGTCAGACACCGGCGCACTCAGCGACTGCCCCCCAGTCAAACACCTTGCATGTCGTCCTCTCTGAGAAGCAGCTCTTAGCCATCCGAGCTGAGGAGCTAAAGGAAACAGCAATTTATAGTCAAGTAGTAGGACATTCCCCAGCCAGGGCCCAGCTTTGGGACTAGCTTCACTCCACACTGTGCATCGGCATAGCGTAGATCGTGGAGGCAGTCCTAATGGGCCAAGGGATCTTCATGGTTAGGCTCAATTCAACAGACGCAGCTGGCGAGTTACTTGCCAATTCACCATATGCGTCCATGAAGGGGGTTATATACATGGTACCTTGGTACAATGGCTTTACTGTGGAGGCATTTGCACTACACAACAGGTTTCTTCGGTACCCGGTCACCCTTCTTTTCCCTGGCCTGGTGACAGAGTATCGCCAGTTGGTGGAAGACTTTGGACGGCTCTTCGGCACTGTCCTTCCCACATCTTTTGCAGATGCAATGACAGCAATAGGAGCCCCAAAGATACGGGTGGCAGTGAAAGAGGTCAAGAATATCCCACAATTCCTAGACATTGAGGCGGGCAGGCATGCCTTTAGGCAGCAGGTCATTGTGACAGGGCAGCGAGGGCAGTGCTTGCGCTGCCACGACTTTGGGCATCAGGCAACAGTGTGTATGCGCTTTGGAGCCAAGGTGGCTCCGGCGACAGGCCCACAGGTGGACGTTGATGGCTTTACACAAGTCCAAAGACGACAGAGAGGGAAACGGTGGGGGGGGGGGGGGGGGGGGGCGCAGCCAGCTCCTTAGACCCAGCCTCGACAGCAGGGAGCAGGTGCGCGAGCGATGCCCCCTCGACAGAGCACTCCACAGCCTGCCCCACCTGGCAGGACCGCAGTCCCCCCCATGTCCACTACCTGCGCCACAGACTACCTCGCCTAAGATCCCATAGCCCTCACACCCTCCCCACATCCCATGACTCCCCCCCCCCCCCCCACTGACCTTGGCCCGCAGCCCCCCCTCTCTAGGGCCACCAACCGCCCCCTCACACCCGCCATGCACCTCCATCCATCCTTTGATCATCCTCCCCCTCACCACCTCCCCTACCAAGCACCTCCCTTGATCCGCACCCGGTACAAGTGTTCCCCCCCTGATCCACCCCCCCTGCTTCCACAGGAGGTGATGAGTCACACACGCTTACATCCTCCTCGCACCAACAGTCTTCCTCCTCCCATACAGCCACGAACTCATCCGCCCCTGCCGCCCGTCACACTTTCTTGAGACAGGCACAATTGTTCCCACAGGATTTCTTCTGCAGTGGCCCATGGTCCTACTTGAGAGTTGCGGAGCGTAGAGAGTTCCCACTACCTCTAGAGGTGGGGATCTTCATGGTCCGTAAGTCAAGGAGTGGCAAGACCCATCTACTAGCACCACCGGATGGACCAAACTACACCTTTTTTTCTTTAGTCCTCTCACTCAAGGGAGTGGACGGCTACACAGGTTGAGGAAGAGTTGAAGAGTCAGGTAGCGGACCACATCTCCCAGTGGATGGAAGAAGGACTAGCACTGTTTGAACAGCAGTGGCCTAGTTGCATGATGGACATTAACTGGTGGGCTGGTGCCGAGGTCCCACACTTGAGCATTATCTTTCGAGCTTCTCCACAGTGGAGAGCTGTGAGGGATGTGATCGAGTGGCCCCTGGCACAGGCGGCCCGTTTCTACCAATGTATAGAGTCATGACTCTCAGCATGGCTAATAGATGCATTGATAGTACCACCTGGAGCATCTATCACCCCTATGGTCCAGCCGAGGGCCACCATGGGGGACTGGAGCTTGCCGTCCAGACCGGCGGCAAAGTGTACTTGCTTGCCTCATAGCTTCTCCTCCTCATCAACAGCCTCCACACCGAACAGATGCATGTTCGGTCTCAGTCACAGGTTTCCCCACGAGCCTGCACCTTGCATCGTGGAATGTGAATAGTCTCCACTATAGTGGGGCACGTGGTTCCAAGAAGTTGATTGTTCGGTAGGAGCTGCAGCCTGCCCTTGCCGGACAGATCAACATCTTACTTCTAGAGGAGCATAAGCTCACCCCCACCAAGGCCCAGCGGGTTGGGAAGGTACTTCCGAGCAGCTCGCACACTTACTGGGAGCACGCCATAGGTGCCCACGGTAAGAGTGGAGGCGTATGCACCTCTATTGGCCCAAGTCTCACTGCTTGTGTACGAGACCACGGGACGATAGTGGCGGGGAGGGTTCTATGGATCAGATTGGATATTGGAGACTCGTGCCTTGGAGTCCTCAATGTCTATGCCCCTACAGAGGTTAGGGCACGCAGCAGGTTCTGGGTGGAGATCGCGGATAGACTCCCAGAGGTGGACTCCTAGATCATTGGAGGAGACTTCAACAACCTAGAGGCCTTGGAGGACTAGCAAGGCAAAGACAGAAACTACCAGGGCACGGCTAGAGTGGAGCAAGAGGCGTGGGAGGTCTTTGTGCTAGCAGTAGGAGCACGCGATGCCTGGAGAGACCCTGCCTTCCATAGGAGGGAGAGTTCGTTGGACTTCTCTTGGGAATACAGGCGGATAGGTGGAGCCCTGTTGGAGCAGTTGGACAGGTTTAATGTGGGAGAGTGGGGAGGCTCTCATGGAGGCCAGATTGAGCAGTTGGTAGGCACCACATTGTCCGATCATTGCCTGGTTCTCCTGACACTGGATCACTGACTCGATCTATAGGAGGGAGGAGGTGACGAGACAGATAGAGCAGATTTGGACTGGAGAGTGGGATAGGAGGGACCAGATAGCAGAGGAGGTTGCAGAGGTCCTAGCCTAGTCAAGCAGAATCTGCCAAGAGGCAGCCCTCTAGGCCAAGCAGTAGAGCTGGGAGGAGGAGAGAGTACTCCGGCGGGACCTTGTAGCCACGCAGAGATTATTATAGGAGGCACTAGGGGATCCCACCCTCCACCCACAGGAGGTGCACGCGCGAGCAACCATTGCTAGCCTAGAGGACAGGCGCTCGAAGTTCTCTTTCCGAACCTCAATAGCCTTCTGGGCGCAGAAGGGGTACACGATGTGCAGGGAGTTCTTCTAGGTGCACTAGCCCTCGCACCGCAGGAGAGCAGATATGCAACCTTTGGGATCAGTATGGGAGGATTCGTTCTAGCCCAGATGAGATGATGGAGATTGCCACCGATTATTACACGTGCCTCTTCCAGCAAGAGACAGCTTCAGCTAGAGGATAGAGATGTAGACAGCAAGTCTGGGATCACATCCCGTCCCTCGTCACAAAGGAGATGGGACGCTCCCTCCTAGCCCCCTTCACAGAGAAGGAACTAGAGGAGGCCTTCCATACACAGGATGGGCAAAAATGCTCGGGAGAGGATGGCCTATCTAAGGCCTTCTTCACCACCTACTGAGAAGTGGTGAAGGACCCCCTACTGATGTCCTTCATGGAGATTTTCACTTTAGGACAGATACCAAGGAGTCTTTCGGCAGGCCTTATCTGTCTTCTCCCCAAGGGGAAGATCGGTTGGAGCTTTCCCAGTGGAGACCGATCACCTTATTGTTAGAGGCCTATAAGGCACTGGCAAAGATTATTGGTAGGCGACTACGCCTCGTGCTTCCAGACATCATCCATGACACACAAACAGGCTTTGTCCAAGATAGGAGTATCCTAGACAATGTATTTACCTTCTTTGAGGCGACAGAGTGGGCTCAACACAGTGGGCAGAGACTGGCTGTACTACTCTTGGACTTCGAGAGCTTATGACAGGGTGAACTGGGATTTCCTAGAGGGCGCCATGGTGAGGTTGAGATTCCCCCAGAAGTGGATTCGCAGGGTCTCCGCCCTTTACAGATCGGCCACTAGCAGGGTTCTCACAAGCGGAAGGTGAGGGGAGGAGTTTCGGCTGGAGAGATTGGTTCAACAGGGCTGCCCCCTAGCCCCATACCTGTTTCTACTCTTTGCAGAGGCGATGTCTTGCTTCCTCAGGTCACGTGTGAGCGGATTATGCGGCCTCTGACTTCGAGTGAGAGAGGAGACTGAGTTGTTTGACTTAGAGTATGCAGATGACACAACACTCTACATAGAGGACGATGAGTTGATGTTGGAGAGAGTGAGGCTGGCTCTTGACGTGCTCTATTCTGCAGCGGGTGCGAAAATCAACTAGCAAAAGTCGGTTGGTTTCCTCATAGACCCGGATTCTAGCACGGAGTGGAGCATCCACCTGGGATCTAGATGGGTAAGCAGAGGGCAGACCATCCAGTACCTAGGATTCTAGGTGGAACTCGACATCACTCCTACCCTGCAGTTTCTTCTTGTCCTTGATTCTATTCGGAGGAAACTGACCTACTAGAGCATGGCTCGCCTCTCACTAGCCGGCCGAGCCCTGGTGGTCAACAAGGTACTCCTAGCAACAGCCTTGTACATCACTTCGTGTTGGTGCTTCTCCTCATCATGCGTAGTGCAGCTCCGCCACCTAGTGCGGAACTTCCTTTGGTCAGGTTCATATGGTTCCAGGGACTCTAGGGCCAAGGTGGCATGGGCGACCATCATACGGCATCGGTCAGAGGGAGGACTTGGGATCATAGACCCAGAGTATCAGAGTATGGCCCTCTTGGGCAAGCTAGTAGTCTGCGGACTCACACCAAGAGAACAAACCTGGAAGGTCCTATTGCAGGAGGGTCTTCAGAATTGTAGACTGAGGCTTGGCGGTGAGTGGAGGCCGTCCCTGAGATGGATCTTCACGTCAGTCCAAATCACCCTCCCCAAATCATCTTTCCTATGCAACTTACTCCGCGTGTGGTAGGGCCTCCGTAAGGCCCTAATCCAGAGCCCTCCAGGTTGCCAAGAGGAGATAGACCGTCAGCCAGTGATCTGGAACCCCTAGGTCAAAGATCGGGAAGGGGCACAAATCGGCGAGCGCCCCCACATCTAGTGGGCTGGTTGGGAGGCCAGCCCGGCCGTACCATCATGACATGGCGGGAGGTGTACAGGATGGCGGACAAGGAGGTGCTGCAGTGTGTATCAGGTTGCTAGAGAGGAGTGGGGTTGAGGAGAAGGGAGATAGACGCAGTAATACCTCTGGAGTGGCTTGCTTCCCCGATACGAGAGTCGATTGAGCCCGGGGAGGTATGGGTAGCTAGGTTTTCACGAGCAGGCATCCCCCTACAGGTGGGAGGTAGGGTGGGCGGCTCCCCATAGGGGACTTTCTTCGATGTGCAGGAGGGGGGACGTTTGGCCGTTGACAGAGGGCAGCAAGATGAGGGGATAGCCGCCCTTTCGTGGAGGAGGATTCGAGTGGTGGGTCTTCAGGGGAAGACATGGTGACTGGACCCCTATGTTTTTTGGAAGGAGCTCACGGAGTGGCACCTTTGGATTTGGGAGGGCAAACCACTGATGACTTGGAGTGGAATCCAGGAGAGTGGCTATGGCCGGCCATTGCGGTTGCCAAGAAGCCACCCAGGTTCCTAGAGTACATTGCCAGGATTGGCAGACATGTACTGATGCAGGAGGATATGGATTGGGCGTCATTACGCAGCAGACACTGGGCGGAGCACAGCATCACGGAGCCTTTTCGACGGACCTTCTGGCGCCGCCTATGGGATAGCTGGAGGCCGAGGAGGGTGCGTATTTCTTATGGCTGGTGGCACATGGAGGCTTGGCAGTGGGAAGTTGGCTTGCCCAGATGCAGGAGGGAGGTTGTAAGCGTTGCACACAGCAGCCTCTGGAAACCCCAAAGCACTGTCTTTGGTCTTGTGAGGCGCAGCGTGTGGAGAGGAGCATGCCGCATCCCTTGCCGTATAGCACCCAACCTTGGATGTATCTTATGGGGAGCTTTATGTTGGGAGGTAGTCAACCACCAGGGCTGCCACCTTTTGTATGAGGCCAGGATGTAGGACACGATATTCATTATCGAGGCAAGGTTGTGCGCAATGGTGGGTCTGGAGGCTCTACCTATCCGCTAGGTACTGGAGCCCACGGCAGACCGCTTGGAGGTATGGGAGATCATAGGGAGTCTTACTGGATGACATATCTGGAAGGCGTGGTGTGGTGTCAAGAGGCTTTCAGCGGAGAGAGAGACTTTCAGCACAGGTGACATTAGCAGAGCTCTGGACCTCCATCATCCACTCCCTCCGTGGCTGATGGGATCAAGTGCAGGGCGAGTCAAGGGCTTGTCAGGAGCTCCGCTGTCATTTCATGCGCACTTGGGGTGGCCAGGAACTATTTTTCGTGATGCAGGCAGGCAGCCCCAGTTGGCGATATATACCCCCCCCCCCCTTCCCCCCCCCCCCATCCCCCCCAGACTGCCTTGAGAGGCTTGTATACATTATGTATTTGTGATTTTGCATCAGATCCAGCTAGTCTGTTGAGCATGAGCACTCCGTTGTAATCAGTTTTTTTGAGTAATATAATCAGCCACATTTTTTACTTGCAAAAAAAAAGTACTAATGGAGGCCTAGAAAGGAGATGGTGATGGTAGTGCCATCCCCAAGTGTAGAATAGTATTGGCCTTCAACCCATCTATCAAAGTATGCCACTGAAGACCTGAAGGTCAGTGGAGTAGTGGTGAGCGCCACCTTCATTTACTCGAGTGAGTTGAACTGGATCCTAAAGCACTCCTTCCCTAGGGGTACCACTCAATTCTAGCCGGGGGGGTCTCCAACCAATCTGCAAGCCAGAAATGATGCCTCGAGGGTAGTCACTTTATCCCTAAGGGCAGGCTTTGTATCTAGGGCAAAGGAAACACTACACTCCATGGTGATGGTGGTGGGCCGGCTGCAATCTTGCGAGTCTCACTCGTTCCCTGTCTATGGTGATGAAATATTCTTAGCATCTTGTTCAGGCCCCTATTGTGGTGGTTCCAATCCCTAGGGTGAAGGGACATAGGAGGAGGCTGAGGAATCTCCCTTTTTTTTTTGGGTGGGGTGGGGGGGGGGGGGATGCATCAGGGAGCATGAGAAGGGGCAGCACTGTGCAACGAAGGAGGCAGCAATGTAGGAGTGGGTGGCATTAGGTCACAGGGGAGGAGGGAGAGGCGTGGCACTGTGCTGGAGAGGAACAGGAGGTGCAGCTGGTGGAGGGAGGGGGTCATGGCTGGTGGAGCAGGGAGGCATTGTTGCAGGGAAGGAAGCAAAGGGGTGGGCATGAGATGTCAGGTGTCCTCAGGCAAGGCAGGTGTTGGCAGGCGCCATCAGCTCATTAATTAGGTGAGCTCATCAATATTCAGCAACTGAGCTCAACCATAACATGTTTGCTTGCTGAAATTCCTTGACAATGGCATCCTAACTAAATGCCTGGCTCGTGAACATGTGCTTGGAAGTACTGCCTCATCAATTACTTATGCGGTATCACTGTGTGGTAGTCTTGCTTTGGCTGCAGGTAAGAATTGTTAAGAATGCTGTCAAAGAATATGAACTTTACTTGTTTTTGTCCTTCTCAATGCCACTTTTTAAGTTTGAAGAACACATCCCATCACAAACTCACCACACTAAAATTGCAGACAGATAATTGGGGTCCATTTTGTGATTTAACTTTTCATGACCTCCAAATTCTTGTGTGGATGTACGGTAATGTAAGCGTCTTGGTGAAAATGTACTGGCAGATTCTTGTGTGTGGAGACCAACGTGGAAACATTGTAATTTTTCCTTTCTCTTCTCTCGTGAGCTTGGATGCTTCAAGCGGCCGTCCAGAGTTTTTGCCACTGGTTACTTTCAAAGGTGCTCATGGTATCTCCTCAGTCGCAAGCATTAGTATTAGGAAGACTGAGAAGAGACAGCGTGTCAAAGTTTGCTCAGTGAGTAGCCTTAAACCTGTTCATTTCTAAAGTCGTTGGAAGTAGGCTTCTTGTGTAATATTGTTGAAATACTCACTCTTAAATGTTTTATATTTACAGACAGGTAGGGATGGGTATGTTTGCAACCTTCTTCTTGAGAAGGCTATAGGCAGCCTCATCTGTCAGTCTGTTGACAAAGTTCCAGCACTCACTGTAATTGAAAGATGTGCTAGTTATGATGGAATTGGTAGTAGATCTCCTACAAGAATGATAGTGGCTGGGTTTACAGCAGTTGATTTCATTGTGTGGGACCTGCAGAGTAACTCTGAGGCAAGTTTCTTTTAGCGACTTGTGCCAGATGAAGGTGGCTTTAGCTAGTTGCCTATTATCTTTAACTGATGTTTGAATTGTTCAGGTTGTGCGAGTCCCCTGTGGTGGCTGGCGGAGACCGCATTCATATGTGTTAGGAGAGTTTCCTGAGGTTCAACACTGCTTTGTTTTTGTAAAGGTTGTGACTTTCTGCAGTAGAGGCTTTAAGTACAGTTGTTTTTAGCAGCTTGTGTTCTTATGTTTTTGAGAAATGCCGTTGTGTTGTGATGGTGATATTTAGCCTTTTTGACATTCTGAAACTTTGCAGGATCGAGTGATCCATGTGCATAGAAGATGGTTCATGTGTTCATCTGACACATCCACTGCATCAATGCTGCTAATGGCGAACTGCAGATTATACATATCATCTGTGATGCTTCAGCCACAATTTCATGGAAGAGAACTACATACAGTACAACTTATTTCAACTACAAGTGGGCAGGATGACATTCCTTCTTTGAGTTGGGTGGCAACAGGTTCTGAGGATGGAGCTGTTCGGATTCTTAGGTACTACTAGTTTTGTGTGCTTTGATGTGCGCTGGTTTGTGTCTCAAGGGATTAACAGACCTATCTGTGCAGATTAAACCAGGAGGCTCTTGAATGCTTTGACCTGTCAGTACTCCTGGGAGAACATGTTGGTGGATCTGCAGTGAGAGCCATAAGTTTGGTCAGTGGACATTTTTGGTGTACAGAACATCCTAAGAGAATGGATCAAGAGTTATTGGAAAAAGATTCACAGTATATCCTTATCTCAGTGGGTGCTAAGGAAGTTATGACATGTTGGCTTCTTGAATGGGAGGAGGAACTTGGCAAAGGAAAATCAACTGTGACTATAACTTCTCAATGGCTAAATACAAGGCTTCACCATCAAAGGTCTATGTTGATGAAGTCTAAGATCTATGCAGAATCACTCACAGACGAGAATATAGAAAGGCATAGAGAAATATCAACACAGTTGGAAGAAGATGATCACAGATTTTTGGCTGTGACTGCATTTTCTGTTCAATGTAAAAAAACAAGGTTTGGATGCCTGCCTTATTCCTATTCAGTGTGATGCATGTATCTTGTGCAACAGGTGGACTCTCTTACATTGAATAAAACCTTCCCACAGTAGCTCAATGATATTGGTGCCTAGGATGTGAAAGAATAAATAGAACTTGAGGTAAATACAAGGTGGAGCAGAAGAAGGTGCAAGATTGATTGATGCTAACAACCTCAAGTGACACACCCAAGAGAGTGAACTGTGCAACCCATTAAGCTCCCTTTAACAGCTGAGAGTCCAATAGCTGGCGGCAGCCACTCCAGTCGCATAGGTACCTGAATGGCTGCCAATGAGTTGCTAGTAATCACACCCGTTCTTCGCACCAGGATGACATTTGTCAGTGAAATGGTAGGTTTCTCTTCTGCATTTCACTGACCTGACGATGTATGCATCCAAAACTTCCCATTGAACAGAAAGTGCTGGCTAAGTTATTGGCCACTAATACCCTGGTGCAGTCATCCCAAATGATTGCAGAAGGTTGTGGTGAAGAGCCATCTCAAGTAATTCTAGGTTTTTTCCTTCGGAGTTGGCCACAAGCTTGACAAGAATCTTGCTTTGAACTCAGATGGATAATATCTCATCCAGCCTCAGATCTGTGTTGGTAATGGTTTTCCTTGCCACCTTAGTCTGGGATGTTGAGTGACTAATATTAGGATTTGCACTGTGTCATAATTATGATGCATTAATGTCTATTAGTCTCCTGTAAACAGCCCCAAAAAAGCAATTAATGCAAAATTACCAAAAATAAATGACTTGATTTTGACAATAGGACAAATGCCCTGCGCACCCCCAATCCTTTATAAATATGAGACTAGTGTTTGTGCATCCTGATTCCCTCATTCCAACCAGCTACCCTCAAAAATCTTGCACTCAATTGCTGCTCACACCCCATCCTAGAGGACATCTCAGTTGGTGGATCTATGAGTGCTGCCTCAGCTGTCTGAGAGTCATCATAAGCCAGGCAACCTGTTTCCACTCCAGATACAGCTGGTTTGCTGTTCCCTAAAGCTTCCCAGCTGATGAGAGGTCTTCTACAGCAGTCTTCATCAAATACCATTGTGTTTTATTGCTGCCTGGCCGCCCAGCATCCATCTTATCAGCCTGCAGCTGCCAGCTTCATGATACTCATCTGTGTTTTGCTGCTCGTGGACATTCAGGAGCTGTCCAATCTTTCATTGTTGGTGGATCCCTAATCTATTCTATGGTTTAAGACATACTTTTGGAATGCTTAAGTAGCTGAGAATTGAAGTTATAAATAAAATTCCCATATCTTATTTTGTGGAAGTGTAAAAAGATTCAGGCCACGTACTGTTCAGCCATGGTTAGTCAACCGTATTGATTCCATCTTCCATAAATGTATGGGTACACCTATGCAAAACGTATGAAGAAACTATGAAGGAAAGCTTGAAACCTTTCCTTCCACACATCCAAATAACACCTCTGAGTATGCGAAATGTAAATGCATCTCTTTCATAGGCAACACAGATAACAATTTTTTATGAGCAAAGAAAATGATTCGGCAGGTTGCTTTTCTAACCAGCACATGATAATAAATGCTCACAGCATTTAGTCCACATAATGCATCTCTTTCATAGGCAACACAGATAACAATTTTTTATGAGCAAAGAAAATGATTCGGCAGGTTGCTTTTCTAACCAGCACATGATAATAAATGCTCACAGCATTTAGTCCACATGCATCATAGGCAAACAAAAGTGCCTAACCTAGGATGAAGGTCATCTGCTCGTGCTCGATACACATCTATATCTGTCACTGCTTGTTGATGATTGGAGATGGCATGTCTCATGACCCCAATACACATCTGATAGGTGTGGGCTTGCAGCATGCAAGGTGGAGAATACATAGTATCGTCATTTCTCTAGGTATGATGCTGTACAGACAGGGCTAGTTCATTGAAATTCATGTTGGCTGTGGAAATGAATGGATGTTGTATTCAGAACTTCCAGCTGCTTTTAGGAAGTGCATGGGCCTGCATGGCTTAACGTGAAAACTTGACAAGTTACAAGAGCTAGAAGCAGCTTGGAATGAGAAACTCAGGTTGTAGTGACAGTCTTATCTTCAGATAATTTAGGATGCACTCAGTGGATGGCCTAACTAAGGCTCAGTTGAAGTGATCAAGGGCCAGAAAAGAGTGGGTTGGGTTGAGCAAGAAGTTAGTAAACTGACAGCTTAAGTTTGTAAGTAAGAGATAGCTGGTAGTCCTGATTATGCAGTGTCAATGCATGGTGCATGTAAGTTCATTTCTTTTCTATCAGATCCATGGGAAGTACAGGTTTTAAGTAAGCTGGTAGTAATGTGACTCATAAGCTGAACTAGGGTGCAATTGCTATTCACTGAGAGTTCAGTATGATTTGGTCTACTGTGTAATAATCCCTAACCTCTTAAGTTTGAGCAGGGCAGTAACATGCTTTGCAGTAACGGCATGTTCAAATGCAACCGTTTCACTTCAAGGATGTCAGATATCTTCTGGACAGTGGTAATTAGCTGATTCAGATTTTTCCATGTCAAGGCGATTCAATTGTTATGCTGATATTTTGGTCCCCATTCTATTTCAGGGTGGATATAGCTCTTCTTGATTATCACAGAGTCCCTGTGCTAACCTTGGAGCATCTTGTTGTTCCTAACTGCAGTTCAAGCATAGGTGATCAATGAAATTAGCATTTGGTGTTAAAACTTTGAGATTATTGCCAGACACCTCCATGACAAGGTGCACATGTCCTTATTTTTGTGCAGGGTATTACTCAAACATGTATCTGGTTGTTAGCGGAGCAACGGATGGAACTATAGCAATATGGGATGTTACACGAGTTGTCATGGATTTTATTCACACACACATTGGAAATGAATACGGGATATTGCGGCGTCCTCCAACTGGCCGTGGTAGTCAAGGTGGGCGTCAACGGTGGAGGTCATCTTCCATGCAAATGAATTCTCAAGTTAGCCATATGCATGTTCCAGAGGAGGAAACAAGGGAGGTTCAAGGGGCTACTGTGTCGCAAAATTCAAGTTCTTCAGATGAATCACAGATAAACCATATTACAAGAGGAATGGAGGAATTCAAGGGACAAAGCCAGTCTGTCACTCTTAGTGACTCACATAGATATGATAATTGCAGGACTTGTTCTGATGTTGATTGTGAATCATTGACTCTATTCACTGAAAATTTTGTGCAAACTGTACTGGATACAGTAGAAACTGATCATATGGTTAAAGACCTGTCTTTGGCCAAAACTGCTAATTATGGGAATCTTTACACATCACAAAAGCCCTATTCAGGCAAAGAACACCCGATAAAGGTTCTGATGCCAGAAGTTGTAGTTTCTGCAGCACACCAGTCTGGTGTTAATTCTATATCAGTTAGCACTCTCAAAAGGACAGAAGCCAATGATAAAAAAGGTTCTATGTGGATTGTGGTAAGTGGGGGTGATGATCAAGCACTTCATGTTGCAAGTTTTGCAGTAATTCAAAGCTGTAGTGGCAGGCCCAAGCTAGTTTGTAACCATAAAAACAAGGTTTTATCTGCTCATAGCTCTGCTGTAAAAGGTGAGAATACCTTTCTTTGAAATTTGAATGAAACTGTCTTCCAATCATTTTTCTTCAACACACTTTTACCTTGCAGGTGTCTGGACTGATGGAGAGTTCGTTTTCAGCACTGGCCTTGATCAACGGCTAAGATGCTGGCTCATTAATACATCAAATAAAAGGGTTTACCTGTCAGAGCGTTGTCACTCTGTGATAAATGTGCCTGAACCTGCAGCTCTGCATGTGGAATGCTTTAAACGGTTAGACACGAATGCAGATTCAATTGATCAGTAACACTTTTTTCCTGTTGCTGCCTGGACAGATCCATTTTCTGTTTTTTCTTTCTCCCCAAAGAAAAAAGAATCTTGTTAATGACACCTGAAAGGAGAAACCTCCCTGAGGTCAAATATAAAGTACAAAGAAACAATGTAAGAGGCTGCTAAGTACATCATAGAAACAATGGTTAAATGAACAACCAATCTGGTGGGCTATAATGCCAGACTGTGTGGTGCTAGGTGAAAGAAGCTGCCAATGTCCCATGTCCACATAGAAGCATCTCTCCTTGTCATACACTCAAAGTCACCCTACATCCTCTCCTCCTCCTTACCTACTCAGAGTCACCCTGCAGCCCCTCCCATCTTCTTGGAGAGTTTGGATAGTTTCTGTCCAGAGCCTAGAGAGACTCCCTGCACTGGAGACATGCTAAAGGTTAATAGCATGGCTAAACCTCGCAGTCCAAATGAACCAAGCAATGATGCTAACAATCAGCTCCCATCTATGACAATGCCTCTAAATCCACTCTGTCTAAAAGTAGTCTGGAGTGGAAATCCCACCCCAGGGGAGTACTAGCCAACAATAAGAAATGAGTGACTCCCTTGAAAATCCTTATGTCCACATGCTAGGCCTTTGTGTGGCCGTGAGCCAAGCTACTGCTCCCCAAGTCAAGTCCCCAGGTTAAGTCTCAACTGCAGCATGAAAGGACATCATGAACACTCTCCTCCACACCTGCTGAGCTCTAGAAGAGTCCCATATTCAATGCCTTGGGTCTTCTCTAACTATCCACATCTCACATGCTAGTGGAGCCCTATCATAACTGAGTCAGGTATCAAAAGTCCTTTCTCTGAGGTTGGCCATCATCCTCCACCATGAAAGTAAAAGCGCCGTCTATGCCAGTCACTATTGCCCCTAGTAGAATGCCCCCCTCTGGATAAGAGAGCTATCTAGGTCTGAGAGGTGTGTATCTATCCTCCAGTAAGAGAAACTCCCTCTGTCATTAACTACCATAAGTTTGGCACCACTGAGGCCTTGTTATCTTTGCCTTCGAAGCAAGGTAACCAAGAAACATTTCACCCTTGAAACCTTTCACCATAGTTGCTAAGGGTCTTCGAAACGGGAAGTATAAAACAGTTTCCACAGGTTTCATACAAGTTTCCTAAAACATTACGAACAGGTTTCAATCAAGATGGGAAAAAACTAGGTAACTCTGTATGTATTTATTGGATACGACTCATTTAATGTATCAAACACATATTTACAATCATTCATGATTCTAGACAATACAAATGAACATTCAGCATAACATCACATTTCACATGCATCATGGTCCATTATCCATGACCAAATTTAATTTTAAATCTAGAAGCAACTTTGATGAACAATTGAAACAAGGTCCGTATAGTCACTACCAATAATTAATGATAATCCTGTTGGCCCAAATGTGAAGTAATTGCATGATTAATTGATAGATAATAAAAGATAGTGCAACAGTTTTGTGCTAATGATGCACAAAGTGTCTTTTTATCATAAAAGCTCACCCTAAACGGCTTAACCGTCATAGGAAACCCTAACCCTAGTATCACCTAGTGTCACTTAGCGTCTAGGACAATAGGGGCAACAATTGCATTAAATGACAATTCAAATGCCAAGGGATTCCAGATCATGGATCAAAGGGCATCAATGCATAGCCATGAGATGCTTCCTTTACAGAAGAGACCAATCTAGGTGTGAGAAACATTAGTGTCGGGCCTCCAATCCTGAGGAACTGCATCTAGAGAAGAGACCAACTCATGAGAAATGTTCTAATTTCCACTCCTAAGACACTCCATCTGTAACTGTCTCTATCATAATCGCGGCTCCAAAAAGGCCTTGAAGTCTTTAGCTGAAACAAACCACTTCCAAAGAGAATCTCCCTCTAAATGAAATTATTACTTTGTCCCTAAATGTGGTTGAATCGTAACCTCAAGAGATTGTTACCTTCTCTTAAACAGAGGCTGCAGACCAATTCAGTGGCAGGCTCTTAACTCTCTTAAACAGAGGCTGGGACTGCAGACAAATGCAGTGGCAGGCTACTTTTTGGTTCAGTGCAGGTCTTCTGCACGAGTTTCTTGGCTGCTGACACCATCACATATTTGGGGAAGTCATGTGCAGAGGTGATGAACCATATAGTCACTAAAAGCACCTGGTTAACCAACAGAATAACCCAACAAAGGGGATCAAATAAAGGCCTTTATGACCTGTGAGACCAAAATTATGAAATTTTAGTACAACCTACAAGAAAAAGGTGCACCTAGCAATTTGAGTACAACTTATTACAAAAATGTGCACCTGGCTCTCCTACTTCTCATGAGGTGAAAACCAGCTTATCCAGGTTGCCAACTGCTTAACCTTTGAGTTGCATCCAAGCCCCAGTTTAATGCTAGTCTTTCTGAAGGTACCTGTCTTCACCTCTAGCCTGGATAATCTTCCAAGAGTGGGCAGCACACAGGTACATGTTCACATACCTTATGTAGGTCAAAGGGCTCTTACATAGTTGCTAACATATAGACCTGTGCTCAGTGGTTGAGCCTATCAGCCCCTCACCTCAATGCAGGCAACCCACTGCAAGCTTCAAACAACCTGCATGGCAGTCATGTAGCTATCCATCAAAAAGGCCCTTGCACCTGCTTCAGCTCAGCATTCTCTGGAAAGATTACCAATTACATTAAGCTGCTACCAAGTACCCAACATCTGCTTCATCCACCATGAGACCACCTCACCATTCCTTTCCAAATGACTCATATCACGAGGGTGGAGCTATGGGATGTTTTGGAAACATACGAATGGAATTTCTCATCATGGATGCTCCTTCGTTACATTGGCTCCACTTTAGCAAGCTGTGGCTCCAATACCACTATTAGGCCCTCCTTTGATCACCCTGCAAAACAGCAACATTGAGAGCAAACAAATACAAAGCTCAGAATAAAAATGGGACATCTAACTCACCCCCCAACCCCAGAGCCTGAGGAGAGTGACCAAGGAGTGTCAACGTCATGGCGGACACCTCTTTTGGTTTTCATGCTGAGATATCCCAAGGCCTTTTGCTCAAGGGTGGAATTGTCTCTTACAACTGACATCAAGGATCTTTTTCATAAGCCTCCTTAATAGCTGAAAGTTCACTGACACCTTCAGGCCAACTGCCTTTTTCAATAGATGCCTAACCATGGAACAATTGCTTTAAAAAAGTCTTCAGAAGGCCTGATCACACGGTTAACACTAATATCCAAATTCGAAGCATGGCCTACAGGGGGTTGCAGCCTGATTCAATATGTCCAGGTTCTGCACATAGGCTATTGTTAATGACAAAATTGAAGCACATCTAACGGATAGAGTTGGAAATAAAAGGATTGGATTTATTTAGTCCCCGACCATAGTCTTTAGGAATGAAGGCCCATCCAGTTAAGGCATTATCCTAAGAAAACAAAGGCATAACAAGCTAAGAATGTAGGTGTGTGCAATACAGCTTTGAAAACAGTCGATTTTGAAGGCACCCTTTCTATATGTGTTTTATTTATTTTAGGTGACAAGTTACATTGATGAGCAGTATTGTATGTTTTTTGACTCTTGAGTCTGTTAAGCATAAAGCTTTATTTGATGCTGAAAAGTTCTATTAGATTAGATCTCATTGGTAAAAGTGGTTCAAAGGGAACTTTTAAAATGCATGCATCAGATGGGTGTAGGTAAGTAGATCCAATTTTGAAAATCACTTCTACAGCAGCGGAGTGGCTTGTGTTCCATGAATTGGTTCAGCTGTTAGTTCTCCTTGTCATGTCACTCTGCAGCTCAGCTCAAAAATGTATCATTCTCAAGTTTTCCCTGTTCTTGAACTATTGAAGCAGGTTACATTACCGTGTTGCAGTTGTTGGCCGGGGATTACAAATCATTGATGTAGAAGAGGATGATTAAGGCTAACAAGGACTACCTGTATTTCCATCTCGGCTGTACTGTAGGGGTCTTGGGCCTTTCTATTTTGCCAGCACAAAGATGGGAGGATGGAGAAGCATTGTGGCATTCATATCCTCTTAAAACAATGTTGTGGTGCTGATGCCAATGAGGGAAACAGAAGGCTCTGCAAAGAAACCATTATATCACACACACAACTCACACAACCCAACTAATGCTCCCTCATTCTCTTTTGAGATAACATATGCCGAGGGAGGGAATCTCATTAAGCCTTTTATTGGACCTGGATGGCTGTCTTTTTGACGTGACAACTCCCATTAATCCTGTGCAATCAATGGGCCGATGGTATTGCATCATGATGGGACAAACTTAAAGCTGCCTGGGTCCTGCCTGACAGCTCCCGTTAATCCTGTTCCATCAACGAGGGTAGATGGTACTGCATCATGATGAGACAACTCAAAAAATTCTGGATCTTTCCTGACAACTCCCATTAATCCTGTGCCATCAATGAGGACCAATGATATTGCATTTTAGCAAGACAAACTTAAAAACTCCCTGGATCCTGTGTGCTGAGAGAGCTCTGTGGCTAAGATCTTCCTTGGATTACATAATTGAGTTAGTGCTTGGCAGATCTTTGCTTGCCACTGCTGGGAAGGCTTCGAGTGGATCAAGCCTTCCAGTTTTTGTTGAAGGAATTATGCCTTATGGCATGATTCAGTATCACACCAAAACAACTGCTTGGCCCCTACATTGCTAACAGGTCTACAAGGAGAACAACGATTACCCCTAATTTGTTTTCGTCTGTTTGCATATGCGAGAAGACTATCAAACGCCGATTTGTGCAAATTGTTGAAGGTTGTCCCAAGTGGTCAATTGCATGGCTGCTCTTTGTATATTAATGGAAAATCTTTGGGACAAATACGTTTGTAGGTTTGGCATCTATACGCACTTGGCACGCATATATCGCCTCAGATTTCCAAGTTACCACTTTCCTACCTGAAGCTGAGGCAGGTTAGTTACTCCCCCATCATGAAAATACATATATCAATGCATTCAAGCCCTTGTGTACAAACCCACTGTATACATTTTAATCTTGGATGCATCAAGACATTCTTTTTTTGTAAAGATATCTATGTACAATATTTGTTTGTAAGAATGCAACCTTTTTGTGTCCAAGGATCCATATAAAAGCATCCCAAACTATGACATCAATTAATAGACAGGATGCAATTTTGAAAAGTGATCACCCTAGGCTTTCCACATTAGTTCAATGGTTAATTTGCAGGGAAATCGAGCCAATGTTTATTGAGCATTCTACATGCCTTGGATGCAAATTTTAGGTTAGCATTTTTTGTGGTACTTGCCTTTGCTATGCATCTTTTAGTTGTTTCAGATTGTGTGTTCTTAACAAAATTTGCATGTAAAGTATTGTCAACAAACAACCTTGTGTATAACATTTTCAAATGAATGACCTACATTGAACTCTCAACAAGCAACCTTGTATATGACACACTTAGATGAGTGAAGGTTATAAACAGATGTACATATTGTTTGGATGTTTGCAAACAAAAGGAACCTCACATAAAGCAAAAAGATGGCCATTATTCATACTAAAACCTGACTACATGGATGAAATTTGAAATGCTTAAAAAGAATAATTGGAAACAAATTATACTTTTGACATGCAGAAAAAGTAAAAGCAATTGTTCATAATAAAATCTAAATTCGTGGATGGGAAAATTAAGTAGTTGAAATTATAATGTTTGATGTTGGATTAATCTCTACTTTTTGTTTTGCGAGAAGAATATATATTTCACAAGTATTAAAAGTGGTATTTTTATTCATTAATAGTTCCCAGATTTTCACACTTCCCAATACGACATTGTTGTGTTATCTTTTGGTTTAAAATACCAAGTTGACTTAAATATTACCTGAATAGAAAAAACATTATTATTGGGAGAACCTAGCTCACATCGAGAGCATTGGTTGATGGCCTTGTGCAAGTATGACCACCTCCATCTTTGAAAGGAAGGCTAACCTAGAATTATGGATGTTTAAATATTAGGCTACACTTTTAAATTGACATATTTACTTGCCATGATAACTCAATAATTGCAATGACAATGATGAATATCATCATCATCATCATGGAAGTGAACACTTGCATTTACAATGGCTATGTAATGTAGTAGTTGGCATGTGCTTGTTGTGAAGATAATGCAATGATAGTCAATAATGATCATGATCATGATGGTTATTATAATGATGATAATGAAAGGGGATCAACTTTTTACTGTTCTTATCTTTGGTGGTGGTTTTTGAGGGGGGGAGGGGGGTTTGTGTTTTCTTGTGGGGACACTTTGATAGTTGGCAATGTTGTTAAATCAAATAGTCTATTATTTATGCTACAAATATGATTGCATGGAGATCTTTCCTATTGTGGAGGCATTGCTTTTGTCATACTCACATGTACATATTATTGAGAAATCTTAATGAGTTTGGTGTCACCTCAATGAGGCTTCCTCACAATAAACCCTTACCCTAAAACTCATGTCTTTCCTCAACTTTCATTCAAAGGCTTAATCTAGGAGGAGGATAACTTAATGCAAGCCAAGTATGCCTTTCTCTTATTTGCATTGGGTAAGGGATCAAGATGGCTAGCAATGTCAACTCACACACTTTGATGGCTTGCATGCTCCTATTACTCACACTCAAATGACTTCCATGCACACCTTAAGCTCTAAAGTGTTATTTGACTTTCTCTCTTCCACTCTTCTGCTCTTCATCTCTCTTATCTTTCTCCTTCCCTAGAGCCTTACTCCCACTTTTCCTCTTGATTTCTCATTCTTTTATATTTATCTCTATCTTGGATTAAAAACAGGTCATAATCCTTTTACCAACTGTTCCACAATCCTTACAGGTGCAACCAATTATCTCCTATTTTGTCCCTTGGCCATTTATGACACACAAGTTCTGAACGAAAGGGTTCTACACTTGGAAAACGCAATAGTTTGTAGTTGATGGAAGCCAATATTACTCCCTTTGTCCTCATGTCTTAAATCCAATCTTGAGATCAATTATCAAAAATGTATAGGGAATCAATAATCGTGACTACTAGAATTTATTAGGGTTTGTATTCTCTATCCTTCACACGAGGAGAACTTGGCAAAAGTGGACTATAGTGCACTCAATCTCACTTTTGGCTAAATTCTCATGAAAAAGGTCACCTCTTTTCTAAAGGTGTATGAATCCTTGGTATGCTTTCCTCAACCTTTTCCATTTTTTCATCTTTATCTAGCATTCATTGTCCATCATAATTATGGTGATATTTTCGTGGCATGTTTGTTCATGATGATAATGATTGTGATGATAATGTGATACATCTTTAGAATGGTAATGACTTATCACAATAGCTATGGTGCTAACAATGGGATTAGAGACCTACAATTGTAATGGATCTTCAATCCAATTGCCACTTGAAAAGATCCAACCATATGGGGCTTTGGTGTACAAACCTTGATGTACTTTACACATCTATTGCATTGGTCCTAATGGTAATGAAGTGCTTCACATCAAGAGTGTGCCATCTCCAACTCCAAATTTGGGCATAGCCAAAGTTTGATGGCCTATGTTTAATGCCCTCTTTTCCTTATTGTCAACCTAGGCCTTTTTTTCAACACAACACTTTAATTATGTCTACATTTATTGCATGAGTTTAAGTTGGCCACATCTTTTCTTTGTTGATCAACCAATTCTTGTTAGTGTCTCTATTAGCTAGTTCATGTCCCCTTTAGTTGTTGTTTTGCATTTTTGTGTTTGGGAGTCTTACCCTAGGGACCTTTTGTATTTTGCTTCATTCATGAGCTCATTCTCTATTCATTATCCACAATCCAAACAAAACATCCATGCTCATCATTGTATCCATGTGTACTTCCTCTCCGTTGAAGCTTTTGAGGAAGGTGAACAATGTTGTGTGGAGAACATTATAATGTTGACCTATGTTTATAGTGATAGAGTTGGACATGTGACATGTTTACTAGTGTAACAATATTCAACACCTCCCCCATTTCCAAGAACCGTTCATTACAATAGAAAGTTGTGTTTTTCTTAACACTTGCTCTTATACATGGCAAAAAAGTGGTATGTTCTATGTCAGGTCCATACCCTGTAGTCATAGGTTTTGCCATAAACCTAAAAGCCACTCCTACCCTTCATCACATCGTAGAAAAATTGGGCCCTTCTCCCCTAATGTCTATTCCTACAACTTGTTCTCTGCTATACGGGAGGCTAATTGCAACATGTAACTCTAGTTTTTTCCAATGTTATTACATTATTAACAATCATTTTATTGCATTTGAGGTGATGTATACACATTCCAAGGTAGAGGGTCACCTAATTTTTGCAATATTGGATACGTTATATGAAAGGTGGAGGCATGAGTGAAAGTAAGAAGATGCAAAAGCTATGGGGGTTCAAGCAAGAAGAAGAGAGGCCAATGTGTGGAAACTCCAACAATCACAATGTGTGACATGCCCTCCCTTATTCTATTTGTCACTAAAGCAATAAAGAATAAAGTGAGAATGATGGGTACCTGCCACCTATAGTGTATAGGTGTGTGGGTCTATATACAAGTAAATGTAGGTGGCTAGGTATATGCATCTTTAACTCCCCAACAACCTCCCACTTAAAGGTGAATGTGCCTTGATGAGGAGTAAAAGAAAAAAGGAGACAAAATACAGCATTATAGAGTACAATAGAATGAGAGACATCATCTCATCCTTTGCCCATCAAGATGTCATATCCTATGCCCATCAACCTCCTTAGAAAGGCATATTGTTCCATTAGGAGACTTTTAATGAGCAGATCTACAGGATTTGTATCTATAGATATCTTGACAAGCTCAATGGACTTGTCTTCTACCACCTCTTTGATGAAGTGATAGTGTATCTCAATGTGCTTTGTCTTTGCATGGAAGATTGGATTACAAGCCACCAACTGAGCGGCACTCATTGAATCCAAATGCAATGTAGAAGTCATAGGCATACCAAGATTTGCAACTAAATGGCCTAACCATAGGGCCTTCTTGCAAGCCTCAATTGGGTGCAATATACTGAGTCTCAGTTATAGATAAGTTTGCGCATTTATGCACATTGGACATCTAAGAAATAGCACCTCCAACATATGTAAAGACATACTGAGATGTGAACTTTCTACTATCTGTATGTCTTGCATTATCTCGATTAGTATAACCCACAACTCCTATATAATAGCTACCATAGCAAATGCACATATTTGAAGTGCCTTTTAAGGTATCTCATGATACCCTTCATACTATCCCAATGTTGCCTACCAGGTGTAGCCATATAACATGCCACGACTCCCACTACAAATGCTATATCACGACAAGTGACTATCATGGCGTACATCAAACTATCCACTATGAATGTATACGAAACCTTAGCCATCTCGACCCTCTTATCATCTAACAGGAGAAAATTTGCCTAACAAACCTTCACATAAGAAGGTAAAAGACGGCTAAAAGCTTACCATCTTGTATATAGAATCACTCAAGTACTCTCTATGAATGTACTCCTTTTGGGATAAGTAGAGAAGTTCCTTAGAGTGATTACGCATAATGCCCATACCAAGTATATGTGAGGCCTATCCCATGTTCTTCATCTCAAAGCTCTTTTTGAGCTAAGTGTTAAAGCATCCAACTCCACATGAGCATTCCCAGGTATAAGTATATCATCAACATTAAGCACCAAGATAACTAAGATACCATCAAGGTCCTTCTTCATTGTGTATAGCAACAGATTCATATCACTACGAAAATACAATCACCTCTACACATAGCCTTCTCATAGGTAAGTGGCTCAGCAAAGTTTGTCACCATGACATGATCCTTAGAGGACTCATAGCAAAATCAAGAGGACATGAAGCTCTAGCAAAGCATCTCAAAACTAGTCATGGGGCTTATATGACCCGCCCTCGTTGTCCAACATCATGATCTTGCATAACATGCGGATCCTAGGCCACTACATCATCAATAATTATAGCATATTGTCTCATTGGGACTAGCTATAGGATAATAGGAGACTCCTCTTAAAAGATCGCCCTGCATTATCTCAATCACCTACTCTAATCTCATATGCATTTTATTCTTGTAAAAAAAAAGTATAATGGCAGATGACCTTCTAAGCCTACGAATCCCATACATGATAGCCCACATCACCTGCATCCCCATAACAAACAAAGATGCATTTGACAAACTTTAGATCGTCCAACTCATTGCACTTGTCTTTGGAAATATAGTAGAAAGCCTCACATCCAAAGACTCACAAGTGTACACATGAGGGAGGCTTTCTAAACCATACCTCCTCTACAACTCTATCACCAAGAGAAATGCATGGGGATCTATTAATGTGATGCACATCAGTAGTAACTTCCTCAGTCCAAAAGTGTTGCAATAAGCTTACCTGACTAAGCATATTATGGACTCTTTTCTGCATAGTCATGTTCATGCACTCTGCAATACCATTCTAGGGTGAGGTATATGGGGCAATCAAATAATGTGTAATACCCCTCTCATCACATAGCTACTTAAAAAACTTAGATGCATATTCACCCCCATTTTCAAACCATAAGCATTTTAGCCTATATCCAAATTAGATCTCAATCATAGCAAGAAAGCATTGAAACATAGACAAAACATTTGATTTTGCTTAATAGGATAGGTCCAAACCTAATGCAAAAAATTATCATGGGACCACAAACATCAAAATGCACAAGAGCCTAAGGCTCGCCTACACCCATAGAATCAAACTTCTTATGCAATTTACAAGTCTATGAATCAAAACAAAAATAATCCAAGGGCTAGAGATAATAAAAATGGTTCAATACTTTCATTCCTTTCAAAGACGTGCCCAAGATGACAATGCCATAAAGATACATACAAAAGTTTAGTCACAACTAATACATGGTCAACAAACCTAGAAACAAATAAAGGGTAAAGGCTACCAACCTTAGCACCTCTAGCAAAAATAAAACTGCCATGGGTGATCTTCCACGAAGAATCACCAAAGGACACATGGTACTTGTCATCATCCAACTATCCAACTAAAATAAGGCTTTTTATCAAAGTGGGACATGATGTACATCATGAAGCACAAATAGAACATCAGTACAAAACTTCAAACATCACACATGCCAATGATATCCAATGTATTGTCATCTCCCACTCTAACTAAACTATAACAATACAAGAGCTATGAAACTAATGCCAATGTGGGGCAACATGAAAAAAAAGCCCTTGAATTAAGAAGCCAACACTGAGAGTAAGCAAACACTGTGCATTGGTTAATCAAGTGGCATCAAGAGGTGAAGTTGTAAAAATATAGTCATCAGAATTGTGCTCCAATGCATTTATCTCCTCTATTTTCACACTTGACTTGAGTACAATGTTAGTGGACTTTGCATTTTCCTATATTTCCCCCTTGCCTTTCTCACTACACCTATTGTTGTGCATTTTATGGCATTCCGATATAATGTGACCTTTCTGCCCACAATAATGACATTTTAAAGAGGACTTATGATCGTAGAACTTACTATGAGATTGCCCATGAGGGTGAGACTTTCCCTTATTCGACTGTGAGCCTCTACTAGAGTTATTATTGCCATTTCCACCATTTGTGTCTCTAAGAGTCAATACATGAGAAGTGCATGCTACATTAATATTCTTTCTATTTACTTCTTCTATCAATAGAGCACTCTCTATATCCCTACATTTTAAACCACCCGCAAGGGTATTAGCACTTATAGCAATACGAAAAGTATCCCATGATTAAGGTAGTGTGATAACTAAGAACAAAAACTTTACACTATCCTCAAACTTGATGTCCTACGAAACAAGTTGGCTGAAAATAGAGTGGAAATCATTCAAATGAGTAGACATAGGTGTACCCTCCTTTACGCAAAGGTCCAGCAGCATTTTCAACCAATGCAACTGAGATGCATGACTCTACTTGTCATAAATATCACAAATATTTTTTCATAATGTATAAACACTGCCCTCAATCTCAATGACATTGAAGTACACATGTTTTGATAATGACAAAATAATAGTGGACTTGCAGAGCTCATCAAGCTCTTTCCAATCCTCTACATCATAAAGCTCTAGCTTTATGCCCTCTAACTTCAATTTCTTAACCTACTTCTTTAGCATCAAGACTCAGAGGTACTATGGGAGAGACAGCAGTCCTACACAGTCAGCCCACAAAAATCAATTATAGAAAAGCCCTGATCATTTACTGTCAGAGATATTTTTACATAGTCTCGTAGAGGAGATTGAGAGCTTTAATTTGAATCAAAAATTTTGGCAATCGGAGCTTTCTAGCTCAAGATATTGCCATTTCTATAACAAGGGGTCTGGTGGACTACACTTGGGATGGCAAGCCACAAGGGTAAAGCAAAGGCCCAAGAGGACTTCCAGCGTCGTGAAATAAGGGACTCCCATGCCTCAATGAATGATCCTATCTCAGCCCAAGAGGATCATGAAGACATGTTTGAAGAGGGTGTCCCCCGAGATGGACCGCTTCTCTATGCTCAACCATACTCTATGCCAACATGAGACCCGTTATGCCGAATGACATCGAGAGTTGGAACAATGCCATAGGGAGATGGAAACCCGCTAAGATCATCGTCATTCCGAGATGATGGCCAAGATAGACAACCACATCCCCCCTTGGAGACTGGGCGTAGCCCACAAGGTTTTGGTGGCACCCATGGCGTTCCCCATAGCACTTGTGAGATGGGTGAGCCCTCCACTTGACATGATGAACCCATTCCTTCCCTCCCCCATTACGAAGCCTTCAAGCCTATCCTTGGGACCACAACTCCCCCGTAATGGAAGCTATATGCACACTCATGGGAATGGCCAGCAAGGGCCTAATGCAAATTTTGGGCAACATGTAATGCAAGAGGTACATGGGCAGCATGCACATGGAAGTTTTGGGCTACATGGTCATTTTGGATAAGTTGTTGCCATCGAGCCTTTGAATCTTGAAAATAGCACTATTAGTTTTGATGCACCCAAAGTACATGCCATAATGATTGCAAAGGATTGCAAATGATAAGAGTATGTGTTGTTGTAATTATAGCAAAATAGCCCCAAAACTGATCCAAAAGGGCAAGCAAAAGGGCGAGAACAAATGAGGGTATAGTTGTCCACAAATTGCAATCAAAAGAGTGTCAAAACAAACTCTCTACTATCCAAAAGAATATTGAATACAATATCACATCACTACTATAATAAATGTAGTAGTGTATGTTAATCCAACTGTGGGTAAATAGATAAAATAACAATCTCCCATTGCCAAGGATATTCGGGTAGCAACTGAGATATATGAAATTCAACTAGCAATGAATATGCATTGACCACTAGTACCAAAGACTGTCATAGACTCAAAGTGTTAGTAAACCATACATCCCATAAACAAATACATCATGCATATAAAAGATCTCATGAGTAACTGCAAAGATCTGCTAAATGCACAACCAATTGAGTAAAGAGCAATGATAATCAGTACATAACCAGTATGCATGTATATATCACTAACAAACTATTGACAAAGGTAAGTACTAGTGTCTAAAGCATATGGAATCAAATCAAACTACAAGTGGAAGTAACTACATCAAGCAGTATATATGAGAGCATAGAATCCCACTCTCTCAAAGAACCAAGCTCTACCAAGTAAATAAAAGCATCTCCCATTGGAAGTTAATCTGGAATGATAAGTGAGCAAATATAGTTCAAGACATATATATCAAAGCATCGGGAGGCCCAAGCACATCAAATCTACATCCAAAAGCAATAAGTATCCAATGAACCTTGAATGCTTGTAAGTGAGTAATCAAAGCAACTTACCAAAGCCCAAGTACATCAAAGGTAGCTCAATGCCAAGTGTTAACCCCAACACAAAGAAAGCAAAAGGAAATCAAAAAACACATGGCAAAGGCAAAAAAAAGGTAGCTCGACTGAAGAAAGAAGAGGGGGAAAAGACAAAAGCGCAAGGGCAACCTTAAAAGTCCAAGGCAAATGCAAAAGGGGAAAGGCGCACCCTGAAATCTTGTAAAAGAGTGCCAGGCGGTGAAAAATCTGGAAAGCTAAAACAGAAGACAAAGACAAAGGCCAAGGCAAAGAGAAATGGAAAACAAAGGCGCACAAGGAAAAGCGCAAGTCAAATTATTGTAAAAGAGCGCAAGCGCATCATGGTTTAATTCAAGGAGTGCCGGGCTCTCACCCGTGCAATTTGTAAATGTAGACGGGCGATGGAAAGGAAGCTAGGAAGATAGAAGGACAATGGGAAAAAGGGCCTAGGCTACGGCCGGCCATTTAAAAAAGGGGAAAAGGGGATGACCGCCCAAAAGGGATTTAGGGTTTTGTATATAAAGTTGAAAAGTGAATAAGAAGCTCATTCTTTGGTGTGTGGCAAAAGGAGTCTTCATCTTCTTCTCTTCTTCTCTCCTTCTTGCTTGTGTGTGCTCTTGAGAGAGGGAGAGTGAGAGTGTGAGGGAGTGAGTGTGTGGGAGTGAGGGATCAAGAGGGTGAAGCTCTTCACCATCTTCTCTTCTCTTCTCTTGCGCGCACGGCTATGGAGGATGGAGCTTGGAGATGGAGGAGGATTGAGGATGCTTGAGCTAACATCGAGAATCGTGGAGCTACCGAGGTGTGCAAGAGAGGAGGCTACTCGCATTGGCATCGAGGTAAGCTCACTACACTTGTAGGATCGACGACACGTCGGCTAGGTGAGAGATAGCCATTAGAGCTCGCTTGAAACGCTTGAAGCAATAAGTGGTCCGTGGGTCTTGGCGGTTGACCGAGACCAACTCATTCAAGCTTGAGCACTTGTGCGTCTCATATCGAGCATAGGAGTAGGGCCTTTGCCCGAAACAGTACTTGAGATAGATAGGAGATTTAGGAGGTTTAATAGTTGGAACAAGTAAGTATTTTGAGTTTTTTGATGAGTGCTTGATTAGGTAAATACAAATTATACTTGGTTTTGTGATTTTTCGTTAGCATTAGGTAGGATAGGATTAAGATTCGAAACTGAAAGGGTAGGGTTTTTTCTCTTGTAAATCTGGTTGCAATAAGAAAAAGAAGGCAAAAATCGTGTTTTTGCGGGGGAAATCACAACGGGCAAAGGCTCTAAGGTTAGAGAGTGGTTGGGCAATGCTATGTAAGGCTGGGGTAAGGGGAGAAGAGCTCATTTGCATTCTGACTTACTTGAGAGAGAGAGAGAGAGAGAGAGAGAGAGAGAGAGAGAGCTTGGGTGACCCATTTCGATCAATCAGTGCGAGGAGTTACGTTGCTATCGGCGATCCCCAGATAAATAGATCTCTTTCCCATCACTCCAGCATCATTCCTGTTGAATCTTGTAGCTTGTAATAATCAATACCTTAAGATTTTTGACGATTTCATGCTCAAAAGTGCGTTCGGGTCGGCGAAATCGGACACCCGTTCCAGTGTCCGATTCTGAGAATCGGACGCTCGAACAACCGTCTGATCGGACCATCCTGTCCGATCGAACCACTCGAACCAACCCATCCAATTTTGGAAATCGGACCACTTGGACCATCCTGTCCGATCGAACTCGGACACTTGGACTCGGACCACTCGGACCCACCCTGTCCAATTCGTAGAATCGGACCCATGGATTAGGACAAGTCAGCAATCGGACCACTTGTCCAATTTTCGAAAATCGGACACGACCCCTGTCCGATTCTGAGAATCGGACTGTCTGATTCTGAGAATCCGACAGCTCAAAATTGGACCCACCTGGTTCGATTCTGAGAATCAGACCACTGGTAAATCGGACACACCCTAAGGCAGAAAAAAGAAAACATCAAAAATTGACTCCCGCGACCGACTGGAAGTGCAACCCGCTCCAGGAAAACATAGCGAACGCCTTGTAGGCAGTTCCCGACATAGGAGTCACGACCAAGGGACAGGGGAACAGTGCTTGAGCACTCCCCAGCGACTTGACGCGTTGAGAACGGATATCCAATCGTAGGACCTGTGATCCACCCCCGAGTGAACAAGAAGAAGCAGCGCAGACCCTAGAATCCGCTAGAACGGCCAGGACTTGAGCGAGAAGCTTATCAGGCCCTCTAACTTAGACCCTCGGGCAGTAATGGCCCTACGCAAGCATGGAGGCTCCCTTGCAGAAGAGCAACCAGAAGCCTGTACTCGAAAAACGGAGACCCTAGCACCTTAACGGGCCAATCTAGCCATCAAGGGCAAAAAGGCCACACCACGAGAACATAAAGAAATTGTGTTCAGACCATGTCTAGTCAGAGCGAAATGCAACATCAGCAAGCTACAAATGCCAAGATGACTAGACATGACACTCTTGACGAGAGATGTACCTTAAGAAACACTGCACAAAAAACCCAAGACATTGGTGGAGAATCCACGTCTGGTCATGCAAGTGCGGACTCAAGGGCATCTGTCAAAAGGCTTAAATTTACAAGCCAAGACCCGGAAGATGAAGACATAGTACCACCTGCTTATCTTAGGGTCAAACTCACCGCGAAAAGAGAGCATACTATTGATGCTTTGATTGATGATGGAGCAGATTTTAACATCTTGACCTATGAATCATGGATCCTACTAGGTCACTCACACCGACTAGTGCAACTCTTAGCCCTTATGAGGGACACCCACAAGCACTCATAGGGAAGTGCAAAATCCTTGCGACAATTGAAACGGAAAGCTTGCCTATCCTATTTCATGTTCCTCCAAATAGTGCTAGCTGCGGGAAAGAAACCCTCCTAGGAAGTCCCTTCAAAACGGTGACCAAGTGTGAGGCCGACTATGTAGCACAGAGGATACACCTGACACTACCGAGTGTAAGGATAGTCACGACCTTTAGCAAGGGTGATCTCATCGAACCTCGAGGGAAAGGCAAGCAAGGTGCTGACACAACAGTCAAGCTTGCTGACGAGAGCAAGGACTTGTTGGAAGAGTTTATACAAGCACAGGTCGAACAACGAGAACCAGTGAGTGAGGCCTTGCCTGAAACAAGAAGGTCAAGAGACAATGCCAAGGACGGGCTTTGGACTTACAAATATCTTAGAAGACCCCAAAGGAAGCCCAAGCCTTATAGACGCAAGCATCGATGGAGGGTCAGCACAACGCCGCGATGGATATCCAAAGCGTTGCTTCGTGCTCAAGGGTATTATGTAGGCAACCAATGGATTTGGGTACCAAAACCCCCTGCTAAACCACCTCTGTCAGAAGCCCCAATTATGTCAAAGGCAAAGAGGCATAGGAGGAAATCTAAACGAAAATCCAAGGCTCGAACCAAAAATATTGGAGTGATTGAGCCCCTCACGATTGAAATCAAGAAACCGAACATGACCTATCAAAAAGCAGATCCTTAGCCTAGCATGCTTAGCAAGCATATATCAGAGGTAATTGTCGAGCGCGCACAAGGTCCACTAGTGCCCAAGGAGCCTTTGACTTCCCAAGAGGATAATGAGCATCACAGGCACAACATTGCTCATGATAAGGCCGATTGCTCAACAAAGCTAATGGCAGAATCACCTAACAATCACGAGCAAATTCTCCAGTCAGTGCCAAGCCCACGTAGGAGTCCCAAATCTCCTACATCATCTTCACCTAAATGGACGCGGGAAGCACGGCAGCAGTAGCCTCATGCCGCTGCTCAACCTGCACAAGTGAATGCGCAAAGGGAAACAAAAGACACTATCACTTCTGATCTACCTAAGGACTTGACACCGCAGTCTACCAATGGTAGCCAGTCCACTGTACTAGCCACCACTACTTCCAATCAGGGACCACAACAGTCACAGCCTTTGGCCATGACAATGCCCCTTGCGGAACGTGTCCTTGGTAGTTTACCTATGAAGGAGGTTTCGCGACCTACCTCCTTAACAACTCCAGTACTTCCAAAGTGCCTACAACCTGGACTGGAGGAGTTAAGCACAAGGGAACGGGCGGAAGAGCTAGACTCCCCCAAAAGGGAGACAGTTGTACCCATGCAATCTGGCACGGCTACTCCGCAGGCCACAATTAGGTCCCATGAGGACCCACTAGAGAAGGGAAATGCTGAGGCCCAACCAAGCACATCAACGGTCGATATAGCTCAGGGTCCTGAGACGTTAGATGCACCTGCACTGACCAAGAAAAAGAGGAGAAAACGGCGAAAACAACAACAGTTGCAAGTGGTTGTGGACCCCAAGAACATTGGGACGAAGAGTGTTAGAGAGCTGATGAATAAAGCATCGAATCCATCCACCAATGAGCCCACTGATGCCTCTCCTAATAGCGGTGAAACCTCAGACACATCCGTGAGCTCCGACAAATCAAAGCAGTCGTTACCATCAATGGCTGCTTGCAACACTCTATCCACTGACAATAGAACTTGCAATGACAAATCAAGAGTGGATACAACACTGTCACGACGGGATGACGAATTCACACCAGTCACACCCAAGGAGAACCATGACGCAATAACGAAGCCTCAAGAGAAACATGGAAACCCCAAGAGCATGAGCAATCCTAGCGTTGACCAATCTTCCTCATATAGGCCTGAACCCCTAGCTATGCTAAAGCCTAGGCAAACTCCCAGAACCTTGCATGAAATAGCAACCGAGCAAGCCCTCGGTGAACATAGAAGTGTCGTAGAATGCTTAACTGAGTTGGAGGCTAAGCTCAAGGTGTTTGCACACATTTACGTCCTTGCGGACATGGGCACAATCCCCAAGGAGCAGCTTGGAGATTACTTGCCCTTCCCTTTAACTTGGGAAGAGCAGGAACACCTTGATGAGCACTATAGCAGGCTCCTACACGAACGCTTGCGACTTATCTCAAGCGAGGAAGCTGACGAACTACGCTTAACCGTCACGTTCAATGAAGTGCTTTGCCAACCGAATCTCATAGACATAGAGCAACTAAAGCGACTATCAGTAGGCCAGAGTCAATTTGAGCAGCGTTGGTGCGAAGGCCGCGTTGCAATGGACAAACTAGGGGCTCAAATCATGACAATCTCTGAGGAGCGATTGGCCAAATAGAGATCCCAAAGAGACCCAACCTATGTGGCACCAACTTCCCTTCAAGTGTGCTGACTGCCATTCGGGGCAAGGACTTGGCCAAACCAAGCCAAGGAAACCCTCTGTTTGATAAAGTTCTGGCTGAGGAGGAGTTACATGTTGCCAGTAGACTCGGACAAGGTTCCATGCTACTCGATGTGGTGAAATATTTATCAGTATTAATTAAGCTACCACGTGTGCTAGATGTGTGTGCCACGCTTCAGTACAATCCCGAGTTCTACCATTGGTTTCTATCCTAGTGAAGCAACAAGGGCTCGGACAAATGTATGTGCACATATATATCCAATGATTTTCGTATTACCTTGTATAGACATTATCAACACACACAAGCCATAACAAGTCAAGTGCAGACAGACAAATCGGGGCTGCCAAGCTATGCTGGGCCGGTTCCATGTTCACGAGATCATGCCCGCCTCCGGGCAAAGAGCATGTGCTCCACATTACCACCATGGTAGCTCTGTCCAACATCCCTAAGGACGTAAGCACGGCGCAGTCTCTCTCTCTCTATGCACAATCCCCTCCCCGGCCTATCCTTCCGAGGAGGGGCCTTCCAAACGCAGAACCACCCACCGATCCAACTCGGCGTGAGTCAAGACCTGCTCGTAGTCAGCAGCCAAAGGGACACCACTACAAGAGTCCAGCATGTTCCGCACTTCCTCTTCTAATCACATACGTTTGACAACCCACACCAAGTCCCTCCTATGGGAATGCTCTTATCCCGTATCAAAGCCTAACTCTTGGATTGCATTTTGCAGGTTTCCAGAAGAAAAACATGGAGAACCACGGTCAGCTAGCATGCAAGGACGCTCTTCGCACACGCCGGGAACATGCGGCACGTGCCCCTCCACCGGTGCGCTACGTGCCCACCCTCAAGAGGTACGCAAAGAAGCGAGGCCCTAAGCAACACCATCCCGGACAAAAGCCAAAGAATCCCCTGGCCAAGAAAGTCGAGGCTCAAAGAAACGCGCAACATGTGGCAACGCCAGCTGCACAGACCCCCAACGCACGCTTGGGCACTAGGTGCTTACGAAGTGACAAGGCGGCCCAGGATAGGGCAGAATTTAATAAATTGTTTAAAGACATTCTAGACACGGTAGCAGCCCGGGACTACACCATTCATGTCCCGGCCGACATGTTTCCTACCCAGCCTCACAGGAACCCCGCACTAGCACCGCCCTGGTCACCTAGCCAACCAGACTCACCCCGCCTTGTACCTATCGACTCAACCCCTATGATGTAGAAGTAGCTCGACAAGTCAGCATGCCATAACTTTTTGTTTTTGATGAGTAAAGGGGCAAGATCCCCACTTGTACACATTTTTGTTACCTCTCGTTACTGTATGCGACCTTAACAAGCAATGAAATAGGCATCCCAATAGACATCATACAATTCTGAAAAAGTATGTCTTAACATGATTGCATTTGTTCGATGTACTTAACGCAAGCGAGCATATACTCTCACGATGTGACAAGTGGATGCAGGATGACACAGGTCTTCGTGCAAACGTGTCCAATGGCCAGGCCACCGTAAGACCACCAACCGCACACGAACCGCAACACAACCACGATGCGAAACGTGAAAAATCACCCCTACGAGTACCCACATCGCACGTACCAAAGAATAGTCATGGGCTCCACTCTCTTCTTGGGCCAAGCGCTATAGTGAGCTCATGACAGGTGTCCCCGCAATCACACCAATATCGCAACAATGGCTCCCCTAACAACGAGGCTCGAGCACAATCATCATTGTCATATTCATCTCCTGAACCTTCCAGGCTTGACATTTCCCAGCCAAAAAGGCTGATAGCCTCAGCAAATTGCAGTGGTTGTACTGTGGCAAAAAAAAAGGGGGACAACAAAGCACGGAGCAATAAGAAGCACCCACTATCACAGCACTGCACCTAGGGGTCCTTAAGTAAGGTGCGTCCAGTGCCCTTGGTCAGCTGGCCCTGTCTCTAATCCCCTAGCCCTTTGTACATCCCCCACAATTGTTCAGGGCACATCAAGGGCAGGACATACCTCGGGAGCCCACCTCGAGGACCTATCACCCTGAACCACTTGCACAATTCTTTTGCACTCTATCTCAATGCTATTACAATCAACAGTGGTAAGCGAGGCATGAAAGACAATGGAAACGTACACCATACTTTTCAAGCACTACAAATAGCCACTAGCTACCAACAGCTAAGACATCAAGGAGCTCAATTATGCTACATTGCCTTGACAAGACCATAATGATGTCTAAAGCATTCTTCAAGTGTACTCGCTGTCTTCATCGACAAATTTTTTCCATCAACTTAGTCCCTTGCTTCACTGACCCATTGCTATACAAGGAACCGGGCCGACAGTCTTCTAACTAAGTAATACCTAAATATGCACGTGTACTCACTTAATATTCACACTATAACCTATACACGGTTTGGGTCCTCAAGTGCAGGACAATACTCCAGGCTTACTTAGAGTTCGACCTGTCTCCCAAACTAATCAAAATATGTCTTGTGCACGATAAAGAAGACTAGCACTACCCCTTAGGGAGAAACCGCATGAGAGATTTTTCAATTGCAGGTATTATGATCCAACGAAGGTGTCGTTCGCTCTTCATCCACACTCAACTCTGACTTCCTATCCTTATCACCTGGTAAGCCTGCCACGAATCATCATGTACAGAATCCTCACCAAACCGCCACTTGTACTCCATCAGTGCAACCCCCCCAAAGAATAGACCTATCACCAACTCCCATTGCCCTACCACCTACCACCACTTAACCCACCAACATGCCCCCAACGACCCTCCTTTCCACCACTACCAACACTCCGCCATGGCAACCACCGACGTCCTTGCCACCCACGTCTTCGGTGCATGCTAACGCCTGCTACCTACGACGATGAGTGCCATGGGATTGGCACTCATTTAGGAGGGGGTAATGTTAACCCTAACAAGAAGAAAGCAAAAGGAAATAAAAAGACGCAGGGAAAAGGCGGAAAAAAGGTAGCTCGACTAAATAAAGAAGAGGGGGAAAGGATAAAAGCGCAAGGGCAACCTTAAAAGCCCAAGGCAACTGGAAAAGGGGAAAGGTGCATTTTAAAATACAAAGAATAGACCTACCATCAACTCCCATTTCCCTACCACCTACCACCACTTAATCCACCAACGTGCCCCCAACGACCTTCCTCCCCACCACTACGAACATTCCGCCATGGCAACCAGTGACGTCCTTGCCACCCACGTCTTCGGTGCATGCTAACACCTGCTACCTACGACGATGAGTGCTATGGGACTGGCACTCGTCTAGGAGGGGGTAATGTTAACCCCAACACGAAGAAAGCAAAAGAAAATAAAAAGGCACAGGGCAAAGGCGGAAAAAAGGTAGCTCGACTAAAGAAAGAAGAGGGGGAAAGGACAAAAGCGCAAGGGTAACCTTAAAAGTCCAAGGTAACTGCAAAAGGGGAAAGGTGCATATTAAAATACAAAGGCGCATCCTAAAATCTTGTAAAAGAGTGCAAGGCGATGGAAAATCTGGAAAGCTAAAACAGAAAATAAAGACAAAGGCCAAGGCAAAGAGAAATGGAAGACAAAGGCGCACAAGGAAAAGCGCAAGTCAAACTATTGTAAAAGAGCGCAAGCGCATCATGGTTTAATTCAAGGAGCGTCGGGCTCTCACCCGTGCAATTTGTAAATGTAGACGGGCGATGGAAAGGAAGCTAGGAAGATAGAAGGACAATGGGAAAAAGGGCCTAGGCTACAGCCGGCCATTTAAAAAAGGGGAAAAGGGGATGACTGCCCAAAAAGGATTTAGGGTTTTGTATATAAAGTTAAAAAGTGAATGAGAAGCTCATTCTTTGGTGTGTGGCAAAAGGAGTTTTCATCTTCTTCTCTTCTTCTCTCCTTCTTGCTTGTGTATGCTTTTGAGAGAGGGAGAGTGAGAGTATGAGGGAGTGAGTGTGTGGGAGTGAGGGATCAAGAGGGTGAAGCTCTTCACCATCTCCTCTTCTCTTCTTCTCTTCTCTTCTCTTGCGTGCACGGCTATGGAGGATGGAGCTTGGAGATGGAGGAGGATTGAGGATGCTTGAGCTAGCATCGAGAATCGTGGAGCTACCGAGGTGTGCAAGAGAGGAGGCTACTCGCATTGGCATCGAGGTAAGCTCACTACACTCGTAGGATCGACGGCGCGTCGGCTAGGTGAGAGATAGCCATTAGAGCTCACTTGAAACGCTTGAAGCAATAAGCGGTCCATGAGTCTTGGTGGTTGAGCAAAAGCTCCCACACCAAGCCTCAAAGAATATCATAAGTACATCCAAGCATGTGGATCAATGCTAAGCATCATTATAACCAAGTAGCATACCCGAAGCATGTGTAGACATAATAGATATAAACTTTTCTTGTGAAGTAGCTTGTTGTCCACACTATTATAACAGGGAAAACCCTACTAATGCTAAGCTACACAAGCTCAAATGTATCCCTAAATCACCTTAATACATCCTCCAAGTATTCATAGCATTCGGGCAATAAGACATGAGCATATGAGCACCAATAGAAGCATAAGTGAGCTTCAAACATTGAAGGACAACTATCCCATACTTGTATATAGCATGCTGGTTGTATATGATAGTAATGACAAAGTCTAGAAAGCTCCAAAATGATACCCAAAAGCAAGTGTCAAATGCTAGGGAACTATCCAATGCTTGCTAAGTGCTTGAGAGCTCAAACAGGAGTTGTAGGTGATGCAACACGTCAGGACAGGGGGCCAACCCTCCTCCACTCATTCTTCTATGTTGGCTTGTAGCCAATGATTCCATAAGAATGGTTGTCTTGTAAATTTAATGTGTTTGATATTAACTTTGATAAAGGAGAGGGAGAGAAAATTAGATCTTATCAAGTTATCCATGGAGGCATTGGCAACGAGTAGATTCACATGGAGATAGTTTCATCATTTTTCTTGAGGCTTTACAATCAAAATGAAATATCTCCTCTACTCATTCGTCTACATCATATGATAGCCTATGAGGCCATGAGGATTATTCAAAATGAAGGTAATGCTCAATGTGATCATTTTCTTGTGAGCCTACAAAAGCATGCTCAAAGTAAGCTAGATGTAAGACATTCATGATGGCCTTAGGAGTGGGTGACCAATTTGAGCTAGAGTCTATGTATAGTTTGATGAGCTTAGTGAAGAGTGGGAGTATTTGAAGCTAATAAAGTTATTTAGGCTAGAATATTACTATAGATTGAAGACTTGGATAGTAAAAATAAAAAATAACCACACAAATAGTGTGGTGCCTAGCACTTAAGGCTAAAGTGCCAACCCTAGAGATCCATAAGGATAAGGAGACCTGTTGTTGTCCTTGATTGGGATGAATATGTATAGTATCACATGCTTTGTTACTCATTGTTATTATCTACTTATCATCATCTACATATACTCTCATGTGTGCTTAGGGTGGTGGTTGTGAAATTGTAGTTCACTTGGATACAAAATATACATGTTTTAGACATTTTCATAGTATCATGGAAAGCCTTCCACACAATACATGGATGTTTATCAAGAAGGAGATGCTTCAAGAGCTCAAGAATGCACCTTCTGATCCATGGTTCAATGCAACTCTTTGCTTTCTTCAATAGCTTATGTTTAAGGTAATAGGGTTTTGTTGCTTTAGTCTCTTCAAAGCATGCATAATGTTTTTATAAGTCATTTTTTGTATGATTTTCTTCAAGATATTTCAAGATGAGTTCCATAATGCTCTTGTAAAGTAATCGAAAGGAATTGATGCTGATAGCACATCTAATGTTGAGTACAAAAGAAGTTGGGAAAGTAGTGAAAGAGTTGAGTTTGCAACTATTATTACCAACCCTACATATAGATAGGATTTATTTAATTTGTACAAATTATATTGAGATGCTTGTAAGTGAAAATTATATTGAGATGCTTGTAAGTGACCAAGTTCAAAGTACAAAATATTGCAATCTCAAAAGTAGCAAGGTGAGTCTATACTTAGAGTCTTTCGATGTTACAATTATATGCTCTTTCATACTTTCCTTTAGTATGAGCATTGTGTTTGTAGGAAGATAAAAAAATTGCAAGTTTTGGCCTCTTTTGTAATAGCACTTCAAGAAAGGATGGGGATGCCACACCAAACATACATTTTTGGCAATACATGGATACCACCTGAGTCCAAATGATTGAGAGAGCAAAGAAACTAATTGACGACCTTGATGAAGCTCAAGTCCTCCCAAATACAATGGATATATATTGTAGAGAGAGGTGTCACATCTAGTTTGCCAAAGTCTTCAAGGATTTAGAGGCTAGCATGTGGAAATTTCGCTTCAATTAGATTTACACAACAAGGTTTTACTAAGTTTATGAAGGGTATCCATCACACCCCATCACAATAAAGTATCATTTATATCAATGATTAGAGCAATGAGAGTAGATCTATAACTCATGGTGATATCTTTATACACCTAGCTAGAGCAAGGGCACCTATTCTTTAATATGGACTAGTCATCTTAAAAATGATTCATTTGTTAGTAGGTTTTTTCTTCATGTCTCTAAGCATTCTTATGTAAGGTTTTTCTCTTCAATCCTATCCCCATGGCTCTTGCAAAGGTTGTGTAGGTAGATATAAGTACTTCAATGATTTCAAAGACGTATGGAGATGTGAGTACAATCCCCCTTAAAATGTGTGCCTAGAGGACCTTACAAAGGTGGTGATAAGTTTTGCAAATGCTTTTCTTATTGAGTAGGGTTAGATGCTCATGTCATGCATCTTAGAGCGTATAGGGGTGTAATGAATCATGCTAAGAAAGACATTTAAAGCTCCCCCATACATGTAGTGTTGGCCTATAATCCAGTCTTCAAATATTTCAAGTGAATCAAGTGTTGGGCTATATGCAATTGCCTCTCTCTTTCTTTGTTCTATAAAATTTAGATGCCTCTATATCCTATGTGAAACCATTCCAATATGTCCTACATGACCCCTGAAGATTAGAACTAGGAGCCACAAACATGGTCCTCTTGCTACCCACACCTCTAGGGGATCGAAACAAAAGGGGTAGAAATTCAATCTCCTTGCCTTGGCTAGAGTTTACATTCTCATCATCCCCACCATTATCATCATCATCCTCCCAAGTCACCATTGTCTCCACCATTATCATCATTCCAATCTTGTTTAGTATCCTCTTCCTTGTCTCATTCTCCCCCTCTTTCTTGTCCACATCATCATGAGATTTCTCTTAGTTCCTATCTTCACTACTTGATTGCATGTCATAAATCCTCCTCAAATGTACTACTAGGATTCTCAATATGGGAAATTTTCCAAACTTGAGATGATTATGCCCTTCCTCTATGCATGTAATACCTCTCCATACCTATTAACAGAAAATAAAACATTTTTAAATCATGGGTGTAAATGCACTATAATAGCAAAGCCTATATCTCTCAACACATTTTTGAAGCTCATATATAGCTACAAGCTTTCAATCAAAAAATCAATGTAATAACTCCATACATGAAATATCATACTTTGATTCAAAAGGGAATAGTATTAAATAAAATGCATACCAACCTAAAAATTTAGTAACAAGGAAAGTTGATATGTAATCATATGTCATACATAACATAATCTCAATCAACAAGTTTGACGTCTTCAACTATCTCCATTATATCTACCTTCTTGAGATTCAAATTAATGCCAAACCATTTGTTTGAAGTGAAATAGTAAGGTACATAGTAAGATCCATGCAATCTAGTATTTTATGGACATTTACTCACAATAAACCAATTGTATAAATGTAATGACTCCAATTGCATGCAAGCATTGTGCTCTACTATGATGCAGAGTCGCCTACATTGGACACCAATATTCTATGCTCTACTTCATTTAAATGGCTTTCCCCTTTCAATTTGCACAAAGAAATATGCTTCTAGATATTAATACCATTATAGAGCATACACCTTCAATCGCATGAAAATACAAGTAAGCTTGGCTCCAATAGGGAAGGAGCCCTCCAATCCATACTTAAGAGTAGAAACTTAACTTGCGCTTTCTACAAATTAAAGTAAACATGCATATGAAATAAATCAGCATACAGTTATACCCCATGTTATAATAATAGTGACCCATGCAAAAGAAGGCAAGTAGTTGATGACATCTTGATGTCTCTATAATTGACCATGCACCAACTAAAATCCATGCAACAAGGTCCTCAATAGGAAAGCATCATTCACTTTAGATGTAGTCTACCATAAAGATAAAGAACATATATGCAATCATTGCCTCACATTCTCATGGTGGTTGATATTGTGGTGCCTTCTTCTTTGCACTTCTATGTAGTAATCTCTTAGACCTAGAGATTAAAGAAATTACTTCTATAGCAATTTGCAAGAAGCTTGGGTCTATAAAAAGTAGCTTTTTTCCCTAGCTAGATTAATTATTGGCTATGGAATTATTTTTTCAAGCACTAGAATAAGAATTCAATTAATTTTTAAACTTGATTTTTTGAAAATTAATTAAGGAATAGGGTCCTTCATTTATTTGAAGACAAACAACTAATGACTAGTTGATTTTGCATACAAAAA
Organism: Lygodium microphyllum; assembly: GCF_053477565.2. Classification (NCBI taxonomy): domain Eukaryota; kingdom Viridiplantae; phylum Streptophyta; class Polypodiopsida; order Schizaeales; family Lygodiaceae; genus Lygodium; species Lygodium microphyllum. Next base: position 56,228,488 of record NC_141137.1, read on the forward strand.
TTCTCTCTCTCTCTCTCTCTCTCTCTCTCTCCATACTTATATATGGTATACACCTTTTTCTTTTTTTCCTTTTTTTTTTTGGTTAGGGAGGGAGGGAGGGTGTGTACATGGTAGAGAAGGCCAAAATTACCTAAACCTATTCATGTGCCACTTCTAGTCAATGCTAAGATGGTACTTATCATGTGATGATAATACATAAGTCTAGCCAATTTCTTTGGAATGGGTTTCCCTTTGATTTGGTAGCATTTTATATCTATTGTAATAACATTAGCCATGCATTGTAGATTTATCTTCTACACACCATCTCATAATGTTCGAAGTCCCTTTGCATGCTAAAGCTCTCTTGCTCTATGAAGACCATTGTGTCAAAGTCTATTCATGTCAATTCACTTTGATGGCATTTTCACAAAATCTTGCTATAAACACATTGCTGAAGCTTGACAATACATATAATATACATGCAAATAGGTTTGTAGGTAAGTTGTACCAATTAACACATGCAAGCTGAGGTTCATAAGTTTGGGTTATCAACAACCAAACCAATTAATTTTCATCCTATTCAAGAAAGGAAGCATAGAGATAGAGAGAGAGACAAAGAGATAGAGAGATAAAGCATTAAAAAAAGTAGTTAAAGTTTGTCTATAATACAATCCACAAATATTGATAGGAGTGATACAAATATGCAGATTAGTGTAAATTGTATAAATTCAAAATTATTTATATTTTAAATTTTATGATCATTGTCTAATATTATTTCCTTTGAAGAGTATCAATTTTTAGTACCAATCACATTAATAGGAACTATTGACCTTTATAATTAGTAGGATAGAGAGAGAGAGAGAGAGAGAGAGAGAGAGAGAGAATTGGTATGCTTTTACTAGAAATGTTCTTGTAAGAGAGTGATCGAGAACATGCAATAAATGTGTGATAGTGGCTAACTAGATTGTCCCCATACCTTACAAGGAGAAAATCCCTCTTAGGGATTTCTTTGAGCCATTGCCTCATATCTATAGTTTATGCATGGATACATATGTTGTATAGAGATTAGCTCAAGCTCAAACATGGGAAATATATTCTACAATTGGATTTCATCTGTCCCTTGGAATTTTGTTGCTTCTTGCCTTCTTCTTTCACATATTTTATTTTGCTACTAGAATGGATTGAAATGGTAGCTTCATAGAGAAAGAACTCTTGAGGTTTCAAGTGATAAGAACACCCCAATATAGGTACTTGGCTCAAAAGTTTTAGCATTCAACGATGCAATGAGCATTGCAAAGTGCAGTAATGAAAGCGTGATTGTAAGGCTCCTATAATTAAGCCCAAACAATATTCTATTCATGGTGGGGATGTAAAATTGGATTTTCCACCAACCTACGAGGTGTTAATACAAATGATTAGGATGGGAAAAAAGTCTAATTCGCATAGATAGACCAAAAAAATGCATCTAGGCCATCAAATTGATGGAGTTGTGAGAGCTACTCATTGCATTTGACTCTTACGAGGTTCGAATATCCACTTTGTCTAAATTCTGGCTCTTTTAATAATGCATACTTTAAAGGGTGTCTCAAAAAACTATGTGCCTTGGAGTCTTTGCAATAGGTGGGACACAAAAAGTATTGTGCCACTTTTGCAAGCTCCATGCCACTTCTATGTAGATTTTTCCATGTAAGGTATACTATGCCATGGCACACAAGGAGATCTTTTTAAGACATGATCCATACAAGGTTACATGTGTATGTTTTCTAGCTAGGGACATTGAAATGTGTCCTTGAGAGAACAAGGGATTTGGAGGTAGGCTATTGAAGGAGATAAGATCCTTGATCCAAAAAAGATAAAAAATGAGCATATTTAAGGGGCTTCTTATGTCTACCTTCTTACATTTAAATGATAAGAATAAAATTAAAAAATGGCATCTATTGAATTGCCAAACTTATTAAAGGAAATGGTTCCCCTTTGTTAAATGGATAGTTCCCCTTGCCATACTTATTAGAGGAAATGGTTCCCCTTACTAAATGGGTAGTATATCAATGTACCTTCTACTAATGTTAAATCATTGTCTATTATTTTACTCTTAACTAGGCGACTATAATAATGGAGGAGAATCCAACATATTGCTAGAGTAGTAGTGTCCTTGATAGCATATGGCTACTAAAGAAGCAATCTATCTATGATTTTTTCAAGGTAGCAAATTTCCAAGATAAGGTAAACCTTGCAAGAAGTGCTTCATCTCCCAAATGTCCACAAAGGGCCCATTTTAGGTTTTGACCTCATCAATAAGATGCAAAGACGTTGTGATGAGGGTCCCATGCGTTGTTGGGTTTAATTTGACGGTACGCAAGGAGTAATTAGATGGGTCAAATTTTCTTGAGATGTAAGTGATCCCTTCTTACTTTGATAAAAATTGTGTTCATTCTAAATCATACATCTCTATCTTGCATTTATTTTGAGTAACCATTTATATGTCTCTTTTTAGAGTTCAAGCGCTTGTGATGATAGCCACATGCAAGATGAAAGGCAAATTATGAAGTCTTAGGTTTTGTTTAGACCATGTTAAACCACTAAAAGAATGCCTTAGAGATTTGTATGGATTCATAGTAGTCAAGGCAAGAGCTAATTGGGCTACAATTAGAAGGCTGTACAATGGGGATGGCAACAATGTGATGCATCTTCAAGAAAGGTCCTGGATTTTCATTGGGAACAAAATCTACATATCCATATTCAGTCTATATAATGGGGGTGGCAACAATGTGATGCATCTTCAAGAAAGGCCTTCAATTTTCATTGGGAACAAAGTTTGCATATCCATATGAAGAGTTATATGCAAAAGAAAAACAACTAGAACAACTTGCTCTAGTTATGTATGAAGAGTTACATATGAACAAAGTCTCCATATCCATATGAAGAGTTATGTATGAAAAAAAAACAACCAAAACATCTTGCTCTCATATGTAAAATAGAGATTAGCTTCAACAAAAGAAGTAACACAATCAAAGCTCAAGTTATTCAAATTTCACCCTAAGACACTCTAACATACCAATAATGGATAGTTTGTTTTATTGGTGGGAAATATGAAGTGCACATTGGAGAGGACATAGAAATGGTACATTTAGAAATTGTGCATTATTGCACTACTTGAAAAGCATAACATCATAGATGATAAGGCCTTTGTGCTTTCAGAACACAACTTGTTATCTACAACACAAAGTTTGACTCCACACAATTATCTTGTAGAGTCAAAGCATAGCAATCAGCTTGTTGGCCAAGGATATAAAAGAGTGGTTGAGTTACACTATGTATGTGTTTCAGACATGACAAATTCTCTATTGCAATGTGCAAAACAAAAAGTGCACTTGCAGGAGAAGCTTCTACTAGAATATTTGTTCAAAACCTTGTAGATAGAGTACAACAGACACAAGCTCCCAACCCATCAAAGGTGGCATAATTGACAAACAAATATGACTAGCAAGCCATTATATTAAGGAAAGGATGTGTTGAAAGGTGACCATGAAGTTGTTTGGAGGAAGTGACAACCTAACTAAAAAATGATATCATCATTTAGAATTTGTATATTAATGAAGATCAAGTCGAGTTGGCCAAACCTAGAAAGATATTCATGGATAAGGGAACTTCTAGGGCTAGTCTCAAAGAGAAGTTTCAAGAGCAACAAGCACCCTCTACTAAATGGGAAATAACAAGGACCATATAGAAGAGTAGAGTGAAATTCTTGGAATGGATTGATTAAATTTAAAAATTTAGATAATGTAATAAGTATACTAGGAAACACACCAACTGTCACAACACTTCCTTTTTGTGCCATCAAGATGCACCCAAATCATGAGGTAACAAGGCTCCATTCATGTGATTTTGATCACTCCAACAATGCAAAGCATCTAGACAAAAACATATGAATAGCTACTAGACTCGCATTGTGTGGCTAGTGGATGTGGAAATAAACTTGATCAATGTTGAAGTAGAGAGACCAATTTTTTGGATGTGAGATTTTGGATCATGTAGCTAAAGTAGCAGCAACATGTGAGGTTGATGGAGAGGTGGTGGTAGTAAGAAAATGAGATGGAGGATATGAATATCAAAGGATGCAAAAAAGAGGATAACCACATGCATTAATCATGGATGAAACTCTTTTGACTCATAGGGTAGTTAAAGAGGGCATACATGAGACTATTGGAATGAAGAGTGACTGCACATAAAACAATTATCAAGTGTACACAACAACCCATCCAAAGTGCACTTGCCTTGATTTTCAAATTTGCACCAAGGAAAATAGAATGTACCTTGCTTGTGAACACATCTATCTTAGCTTTTTGTGTGCCATGGGACTCTATCAAAAGGGAAGATATGTTCATAAACCAACCTTCCATTTCTAAAAACTCTAAAGGATGGCCTTACATGGCAATGTACTTGCATATAAGTACCTTGTATTTTGTTTCTTTAGAGCCATGGCAAGAGCGCATTATATGTATTGCAAACTTATGTGCATGGGTAGTAAAATTCTTGCTATGGAAGATTTTGTGAACTTTATTCTTGGAGTTGGCCAACTTTGGTATGTCAATGTTGTATTAGAAAGGGAATCCTCTTCAAATCCATTTTATATGTTTAATTTAGTATCTTCTTAAAGTGTGAAGTATTAATCAATAATTGTTGTTGAATATGTAATGAATTTGTTGTTCAATGTCTAATATGTGATGAATTGTATGTTATGCATCACAAGATTAGGTCAAAGGCATCCTATGAGAGAGAAAACTCAATATTTTCATTCCTTATCCTTATAATAACTCTATAAATATGAAAGAGTCAATAAGTAACTCTTACTCACTACCTTGGGACTTTGTTGGTGAATGCCTCACATACATTTAGATGCATGTGTTATCTCACAAGCTTTGTGTGTGTGTGTGTGTGTGTGTGTGTGTGTGTGTGTGTGTGTGTGTGTGTGTGTGTGTGTGTGTGTGTGTGTGTGTGTGTGTGTGTGTGTGTGTGTGTGTGTGTGTCGTGCGTGCGTGCGCGCGCGCGCGTGCGCGTGCGTGCGCGTGCATGTGCGTGTGCGTGTGCGTGTGCGTGTGCGTGTGCGTGTGCGTGTGCGTGTGCGTGTGTGTGTGTGTGTGTGCGTGTGTGTGTGTGTGTGCATGACTTCGTTGGTGAATTCCTCATGTATGTTTAAATGCATGCTTTACCTCACAAGATTCAAGCATGCACAAGCAATTACTCACTACCGCATGACTTCATTGGTGAATTCCTCATGTATGTTTAAATGCATGCTTTACCTCACAAGATTCAAGCATACACAAGCGTGCACACACACACACACACACACACACACACACACACATTTATGAGAGAAAGTTTGCCATCATCTCTTCAAAATTCGCAAGAAAAGGCTCACCCAAAAAGTTCTCATTCATGCAATTGATATTACCTCTAAGAGATCATGAAGAGAATCATTGAGAATCTAGAAATCTAGGTACACATTATTGAAATATCTCAATATTTGGGAGAAATCATCTTTCCTTTATAGAATATATAATCCACATCTTTTATGATCACAAGAAGTATCAACCCACGTAACTTTATGATTATAAGGTAATATTCCTCAAGTTACTCCAAGGTTTCAAAATGAAACCAAAAGGCTTTAGATTATTTTATATCACGATGGTATTCAATGATGAAGTGATATCATATTGTTTTGTCTCTTTCTTGAGAACTCTTTACTTTAGAGGAGAGGTATACCAAAAAGTTCCTTCTTAAAAGATGCATTGCATGTCCTAAAGATGCATTACTTTAGGAGAAGTTATACCATTTCCTTCTTAACAAAAAGCAAGGATGATGTTGTGGTTTTTTTTCATAACATGAGTGAGCTATTTTATCTCACACTTCAAGTGCAGATTAACTCCAAATTATATGATCCATTTCATATATCGTTTTACATCCAGGGCATTACATGTGTTTTGGAAGTAGCATATGACAATTACAAATTTCTTGAAACTCAAGATGTGTTAAGGAATATCTTCTTTCACCTTAGTTATTGGATTCACATGCATTAAAGGACATCTTTGTTAACCTACTCATCAACTCCAACTAAATCCGGAGATATTTGCTTAATTTCTACATTTAGTAATCTTCCTTCATACTTGCTTCACTCATGGAATGACTTCATTGACCAACATATAGCCTAACCCACAAATTATTTGGTAGCACCACATTTTGTTGGTACCTACAAAATTACAAAGTTCTAAAGGTTAGGGAACACTTTCGAGAGATTACATTTAAAGATGTTTTCTTTTTGAAACATAAGTATAATTTTTAAAGACCAAGGCTTGAAGCATTGCTTCTTACAAGCTACAACCTCTTGGCATGTTGCATTCAATGTCATCTTTTAGGACTCATTTTCATCTCACCGGATTAGCTAGTTTTGGGGAAGATGCTCTTTCTCCTTGACTAAGCATTGCATGTCTCACATGAGATCGTAGTGCTTGATATTATTTTTGACCACCTAAATTAACAATTAGTCCAACTAGAGCTCTCATTGCTTGGTCTTTTTAGCCTTTTCTAGCCATCAAACATTGAAAAAGCTATACTCTTCTAGCAAGCTTTAAGGATTCCTTTTTAACGTCGACCTATAGTATGAGTAGCTAAAAGTATTTGTGTCCAAGTAGAGCAAGTACCTATATCCATGCTTAAACGCGCTTAACTATCATCAACATGCTCCAATGGTAAATTATGGAAGCATTGGCAATGATTTCATCTCACATCCTCTCACATCTACATGATCTTATGTTCAATTGTGCATATGACTTCTAGATATACATGTGAAGTTTTTTCTTACACTAACAAGTGACTTTTGCATACATCTTCTTAATTCCCTACCACAATGTGGAGCTAAGCTTATATTAGTTCAATGGTATGGTAGAACAAGAGCTTACAAGGAATGTACCTCAAATAAATAAAATAATAGAACAAATTCTTATATTCAGACATAAACACAAATAAAAATGCATAGACCTTCCTTTCTATTCAGAAACATGCTCGACACATATACTTGTTGAAAATAGATGCCAATTCAAGGGAAGCATGTCATTCAAGTTCACAAAATTATTATGGTATCAAGTTCATGGACTAGAGCTGAAGAAAGTGAAATGTTGTACCTTAATGCCAAGAGGAACTAAGACTGTGTTGATTCCATGTATTGACACTGCTGGATAGTTCACCGCATTCACATCTACTAATTTAGCAACCTTGTTGATCATGGCCACATTATTCGTTACACTTATATTGAGTTGTTGTTCTCTATAGAGTGTGTGCGGCCTCCAAGGGTTTAGTCTTAAAGCCGTGTCCATGACACTACTAAAGTCATGAGGTTGTCGAATAAAATGATACTTAGCGAGAGCAAGTGTTGCCGTCTTATTCATGTTAGACCCAACAAGACATCCTTGAAATTTCTAATGTAAGCAAATAGAACAAATGAGTTAGTTTCAGGACATCCATTGATAAGATATTCACTAGGCAAGACAATATAACTATGAAACTACATTAGCACAAAAAGAAAGAGATTATCAAGCTTGCATCACTATAATAAGAAGACATGCATAACATTGCATGTGCGAATGCACATATATCAGCATAGAGACACATCTAAGAGCATTACAACATGAAGCTATAACACACATAAAGACTAAAATACACATATCAAGAGGCTTTTATCAATTAAATTTAGTTTCTTAAAAGAAGAACATAAAAGTAAATTGTCTCATGAGGTGATATCTATTGATCATGGCAATGCATTCTATTATGATTGAAGTCAAAGTGTTCGCATGGATACCTCAAATTACATGTATTCTACTTCAAGGGCAAAGTTTTCTAACTCCTATGTGTGCCTTTAGGAGTGCTAGTAGGTTAAAGCATGTATAGACTAACGTGTATAAGGTTCAATCATTTGTTTCCATGGATTATGTTTGTGAATTGTGCAGTTTAGGCTTCCTACAACTTCTTTATTCATCACTTCAATGGACATACTAACACGTACAAATCAAAAGTGATGTGTAAGTGCTAAAAGACATGTATTACACTTCAAAGTCCTCTCTTTTAAGGTGAGAGGTGTTTAAAAATGTACTTTGCATCAACCATTTTATCACCAAAAGGTGATAGGGAAAGATTTGCCTATTTCCAAGTTTAAATTACCCTGGTTAAAAGCATGGAATATAGAATAGGCCTTAAAGCACCTTGGAACTATTCCCACCGCATTTTATTCAACCTTTTGAAAAGTGCCTATTCTTGCTTGCAATAAATGCTTATAAAATTCAAAGCTTATGGACACATATGAGTCCATATATAAACTTGCAATCATCTTGAGGGATGATCAATATAGTTTATGGTACAACTTCTAATGTTTCCCAATGAAAAGGAAACAAACCAACCCAAACAAATTTTTGGTGATTCACCTTTATCAGTTCAAGAGAATGTCCTTATGCTAGAAAATAATAATAAATGGGCACCCACAAGCTGGGAAAAAAATCACTTTCATGCATAAAAAGAAGTATCAACTTGTAGCCCATATCACATGTAATCTTACTACATTACCATGATCTCCATCAATGTAGGTCTTAATCCCATACAACATTGCAACCACTTCCATATCTATTCCATCTTGGTTCTTCGTGCGAAGCTAAATGAACATGATGCGCCTAACAAACTAGCAAGATGGAACTAAGTACTCATCCCTATTTAAACATGCCTCCCAGTTAAACATTAGATATGAGTCCCTCTCTCTTACACACTCTATTTGTCTCAAGATTCAAAGGACATGGTTCACACCCACTAGATCTTGGGAACGAGAATCCCTTTTTATAGAAACCACCTTCTTTAAACTATGTAGGATGGCATCATTATATGCCCAATATATGGCACACAATGTGTGTCCACGTAACAGATTATTTGGTAGAAGGAGTGCCATTGAACAAATCCACACCTCTTCTTACCACCTATGGACAAAGGTAAGTAGGTATTGCCCTTGGAGATTTTAGCATCACACATGCTTACTATGCCATATGTAACCTAAAGTACATGAAGCATTATAAATGTCAAGTATACTATGAAATCAAGGGGAGATTTCACTCTCTTTTATTGAGATTTTGGGCCTCTTTCTATGATGACAAGCTACACATTAGCCATTACATGGCTTGTGTAGACCACTTCAAAGGAACACCCTAGCTCATTTCCCACTCTTAGATTATAACAACTTTCATGACCATTATGAGAGGAGTCATAGTAGAGGGGACCACACAACTTAGTTAATCAACATGATCAAGACTTAGGGGACTTCAACCCCAACAATCCAAGGTTGCATACAATTATTTAAGTGATCGTTGCAAAACACTGATAGATGTCTCTTAAACGACCCTTCATGTGTCGGAGCACACGTTGAAGCACCCTATGAGGGAGATCTTGGGGCGACCTTTTAGGGCTTCTTATATCTTTCAGTTTTTCATATTCTTATAGTCATGAGTTGTACAAGTTTGCTCTCAATTTGCTACAATTTGCTTTCATTTCTAGTGGTACACACACACACACACACACACACACACACACACACACACACACACATATAGAGAGAGAGAGAGAGATGGATGAAAGGGCGATGCATACCTTGAAGGCGTCATTGGTAGGTGCAAAGAGGGTGAACATGTTGGGGAGGTTGATGAGGGTGAGGTTGAAGACATCCGCGATACTGACGAAGCGCGAGTAGTTCTTGAGGGGCATAATCAGGCCCAGCCCCGGATTGAAGGAGGAGTCCTTGCCGCCATCGCAATGGGCAGGCCGCCCGCCCATGCCCACGCCCACCACCACCACCACCACCACAGCCACCGTCGCTGCGACGTTCATCCTTCCCTGCATGGCCCTCTCTCTCTCTCTCTCTCTCTCTCTCTCTCTCTCTCTCTCTCTCGCGGTAGTTGCTTCCAATTATAAACGTGAAACACCCTAAATTTTAAACGCGAATTTATTCATTATAGTAGAAGGTTTGCAACAGCTTCATAAAGAGCCACGATAATAAATGTTACCTACATAATACTACAACGTTCAATTGAGTTGCATGGTTATGTAAGATTTAGCCCAAACGCTAAATCCATCTACTTCACACCCTCGCTTTTAACCACCATCCCACTACATATCACCTCTTTGCCTCTAAGAACTTTCCATTTCTTGACTCCCATAACAACATTCGTCCACTTATAATATAGGGCTTGTAACAAGTCACATGTTATAGGTCAAACAAAGAAGGCACAATGTGTATGACACATAAACACAATCTAATGAATGCTTAATGAAGAAAGGGTGTATAGAAGAATGAGAATGATTTTACAAAACCCTCCAGCTTTCGTGTCTCAAAAGACTTAGACTAAGATGAGTTGATGAAGGAGTTACCAATGTGGGGAAGAATAAGCTTTTGATGAGTGCAAGTTGGCTCTAAGGTGACTAGAGAAGAGGAAACACATCTGATGAAGGGGCAGAGATGGTGATGAAATGAAAAGGCTAGAATCAAGATTGAGAATGGCAACCCATAAGGTGTTCCGTATATAGAGCTTTTTGAGCCATGTCTCCCACCAAACATTGGAAATCTTTTCCTTTTGAAAGAATTACTTTTAGGCTAATTTTTAGGAGTTAATTTAGGCTAGAAACTATCATAGTCTGAGAGTTAATCCAAGCCTTAAATACTTGCTCAATAGCTCCTTTGAAGCTTAAAAAGATGCCCAAGGAAGAGAAGGCATAGATAGGACATAATTCCGCCCTTATTTCCCCAAAAAGACGAAGGATCAAGCCAAGGGTGTCTACGGTCCTCAAACTCCATAACATACCTTCATAATTCATGACCACTGTCAAGGATCACTACAAGAGAAAGGCCCTATAGACGCGCACTGTACACGCGAAAAAGCGGGCGCGTTTATAAGCACGTGTATCAAAGCATCTATTTACGCTAGTATAGAGAACGCGTCTATATATCCGTGTTTATAAACGCGCCTATAGATGCAAAAATAAACGCACATATTTTTCATTTCTCATAAAGTCCCTAAATATGACCAAACCTCTTAATAGCTAGTATTTGTTTGAATACATTACCAACTTTACTTCTTTCTAAGTATTACAAATATACATCTAATCATTCAAAGCTAATTATATATATGTGATTTCATGCCCTATATACATCCAATCATGCCCTATACAAATGTGATTGGATAGGGCATGATTGGATGTATATATGACATAATTACACCTGGATCACATGTAGCCAATGTGCACATGTCCTCTTTTCATCATCTTTAGCCAATGTGTCCACTTGTTGGTGACTAAAATAGATCACTGTTATGGGAACTTACTGAAGTCAATGGAGCATCCTAAAAATGAGGCATCCTAAAAATGAGAGAGAGAGAGAGGACGGTTAGTCCAGGCTCTCTAGAATCTATGTATACGATTCACGAACATAGAAATGGCGTCGTGTCTGCTATGTTAAGTTCTGAAACTGTTGAATATATATGAAAGGTGGGACAGTTTTAGTAGAGAGAGAGAGAGAGAGAGAGAGAGAGAGAGGTAGAGGTTTTGTTAAAGATGGCTGTGGGTGTGTTCGAGGCTTCGGGAGGGCAAGGAAGACCTTGTCGCCATGGGAAGCTTGTGCGGAACAATGAAACAGCGCAAGTCAGCTCCAGCAGAATATCTTTCTCTTTTCTAATCCTGCAACCTTGCCCTTCGTACCTGCCGTGCCCCCCCCCCTCCCCTCTCTCTGTCTCTCTTTCTTTCTCTCTCCCTCTCAACACAGGTTGTATCCATGAAGTCTAAGCAGAGAGTTGGCCAGCCACAGTCATAGTAAGCATAGATATTGAGAAAAAAAAGGAGAACGAAAAAAGTAAGATTGCGTTCAGCGCCCATGAAGAAGAACAGTGAATATACTGACTGTTTGGTAGGAGATCCCAATTCACAGGGATTGACAATGGATCGCATGTGATGATCCTCTTATGAGAGACATCTGTACATACCATGGACTATGTAAGTCATTTGAGATCGATACGACAACAGCAAGCCGATGGCCTTGAAAGGTGAGAAGGATGGAAGCTTGCACGCGAGCTACGGCGGGAGAGCAAGAGCAAGAAAGAGAGAGACAAGAAATGGGAACTCCAACAGTCACAATGTGTGACCGGGCCTTCCTTTATTCAAACTGTCACTAAAAGAATAAAGAATAAAGTGACGTGACGGGCGCCCGCCACCTGCAGTGTGCAGTGGCGGGTACTGTCAGTGTAGTAATACACGAGGCGGCACGGCGGAGGCGCCTTTACCCCCAACAACCTCCCACTTAAAGGCGAATCTGCCCCAGTGAGAGAGAAAAGAAAAGAAAAAGACAGTACAACTGTACATAGGTACAAGGGATGAGGAAAGGCAACATCTCATCCAATGCCCATCAATCTCCTGAGGAAGGCAAAGCGCTCAGTAGTGAGGCTTTTCGTGAGCAGATCTGCAGGATTCTCGTCAGTGGAGATCTTGACAAGGTCAACAGACTTGTCCTCCACAACACCACGTATGAAGTGATACCTCACCTCAATGTGTTTCGTCTTCGCATGGAAGACCGGATTCTTAGCCAACTGAATGGCACTCATAGAATCCGAATGCAGTGTAGGTATAGCATCAATCCCAAGGTCAGCAACTAGACGGCCTAACCATATGGCCTCCTTGCAAGCCTCAGTGGCTGCAACATACTCGGCCTCAGTGGTAGACAAAGCCGTACACTTCTGAACCCTGGACATCCAAGAGACAGCCCCTCCAGCATAGGTGAATACATAGCCAAAAGTGGACTTCCTACTATCTGCATGTCCTGCATAATCGGAGTCAGTGTACCCCACGACCCCTGTATCCTGGCTGCCATAGCAAATACGCATATCTGTTGTGCCCTTCAGGTACCTCATGATACCCTTCACGGCATCCCAATGTCTGCTGCCAGGTGTAGCCATATAGCGTGCCACAACACCAACTGCATGCGCAATATCTGGACGAGTGGCTATCATGGCATACATCAAACTGCCCACGGCTGAAGCATAAGGGATCTTGGCCATCTCGGCCCTCTGCTCATCTGTCTATGGACAATCGGCCTGTGATACCTTCACATAAGAAGGTAATGGACAGCCAATAGGCTTTACGTCCTGCATGCGGAAGCGCTCAAGGACTTTATGAATGTACTCCCGCTGTGAGAGATACAAAAGCCCCTGATGCCTATCGCGCTTAATGCGCATCCCAAGTATATGTGAGGCCTGTCCCAAATCCTTCATCTCAAAGCTCTTCTTCAGCTGAGATTTAAGAGCATCTAGCTCATCATGAGCTTTCCCTGCTATCAGCATATCATCAACATAGAGTACCAAGATATGCAAACTGCCATCACGGTCTTTCTTCGTGTAAAGACACGGATCCATAGCACTCCTACTGTAGCCCTGTGACTGCATAAAGGCATCAAACTTATGATACCATTCCCTAGGTGCCTGTTTCAAGCCATACAAGCTCTTCTTCAACTTGCACACTAGGTGCTCCCTGCCAGGTTCTACAAAGTCCTTAGGCTGATCCATATAGATCTCATCATGCAAGTCCCCATGTAGAAAAGCCGTCTTGATATCCATCTGATATAGATCTAAGTCAAGCTGTGCAACCAAAGCCAAGACTAAGCGCAGGGTGGTCATCTTAACCACAAGAGAGAAGACCTCATCAAAGTCCACACCATGTTCCTGCTTAAAACCCTTTGCTACCAATCTAGCCTTGTATGCCAGCTTGGGGTTTCCAGGGGTACTTTTCAGCTTGTACACCCACTTGCATGGCAAAGCCTTCTTGCCCTTAGGCAAGGCAACCAAATCCCAAGTCTCATTCTTATGCAGGGAGTCTATCTCAGACTGCATAGCCCTCTCCCAGGAGTGACTCTCACCCCTGCGCATAGCCTCATCATAAGTGAAAGGCTCTCCTGCATCTATAACCAAAACATAATGCATAGAGGGCTGAAATCTGTCAGGTGGACGTCTGTCTCTAGCAGACCGTCTCACCGCAGGCTCTGCTGCCTGTCTAACTGCCTGTCCAATACCCTGGCGCTGTGGAGGAACTGTTGTAGGCTGTACTACTGGTTGTGCTGGAGCTCTAGGCTCCTCCTGAAAGATCACTCTGCGGATCTCAACCACCTTCTCAGGCTGCCTGTGCATCTTGTCTTCATGGAAGACGACATCATGGCTGCGTACTATTTTCCGCGCCTGCGGATCCCATAGGTGATAGCCCATCTCTCCTGACTCACCATAGCCAAGGAATATGCATTTAATGCTCTTTGGATCCAATTTACTCCTCTTGTCCTTGGGCACATGGCAGAATGCCTCACATCCAAAGACACGGAGATGCGCATAAGAGGGTGGCTTACCAGCCCAAACTTCCTCTGCAACCTGGAAATCCAATCCACTGGAAGGCAAGCGGTTTATGACATGCACTGCCGTACTAACTGCCTCAGCCCAAAAACTCTGGGGTAGGTCTGCATGGCTAAGCATAGAGCGCACACGCTCCTGAATAGTCTTGTTCATGCGCTCAGCCAAACCATTCTGGGGTGGGGTGTAAGGGGCGGTCAACTGAAGCTTAATACCCCTGTTATCACAAAACTGCTCAAAAACATGCGAGACATATTCTCCCCCATTATCTGTCCTAAGGCATTTCAGCCTATACCCAGTCTGGTTCTTAACAAGAGCAAGCCATCTCTGAAAAACTGCCAAGACATCGGACTTCTGCTTTATGGGATAAGCCCACACTTTCCTAGAAAAATCATCAATGAAGGTAACGAAGTACTTCGCGCCACCCATAGACATGTAAGGCATAGGCCCACAAACATCAGAATGCACCAATGACAAGGGCTCACTCATGCGTGGCCTACCCAATTTCTTATGCGTAGACCTATTCTGCTTACCATAAAGACAATGATCACACGAGTCAAAACATGCATAATCCAAAGGCGGAAGATACTGCAAACCAGATAACATTTTCATTCCCTTCAAAGACATGTGCCCTAAACGAGCATGCCAAAGTGATACATGTGGGATAGAACCCACTGCCAAAACATGGTCAACTGAGGACCCAGATACAACAAGAGGATAGAGGCTGCCAGCCTTGGCGCCTCTAGCAAGCACAAGTCTGCCACGAGTAATCTTCTAGGCAGAATCCCCAGAACATACATGAAATCCTGCATCATCCAGCTGTCCTGCAGACATAAGACTGCGCGTAAGCGCAAGTACATGACGTACATCCCTAAGCAAAAGTGAACTGCCAGTGGAAAACTACAACTGAATATCACCCATGCCCACAATGTCAAGAGACCTGTCGTCTCCAAGTCTGACTGAACCAAATATAGTGCGGTAAGAGTGGAACCACTCACGGTAAGGCGTCACATGGAAGGATACTCCTGAATCCAATAACCAGCACTATGCATACATACTAGATGTCTCAGTCAAGTGTGAAGCATCAGAAGAACTAGCTGCAAGTATAAACTCATCACCACCATCGGACTCCTCAGTCTGCGTGACATTAATTTCCTCAATCTTGACGCTGGACTTCGCAGGTACTATGCTGCGATCAGAGGACTTCTCCTGCACTTTATCTTTCCCCTTATCCTTGCGCTTCTCATTGCGCAACTCATGACACTATGGTCTAATATGGCCCTTTTTCCCACAATGATGACAAGTGACATTTGCATTGCGCCCACGCGACTTACTACGCGACTTGCCACGAGATTTAGACCGACCCTTCTGCGAGTCACGGCCTCGGCCATTACCACGGTCATACTTGTCATTCCTGCCTCTAACTGTCAAAGCATGACTACCACGAGAGGCATCCAAGTTTTTGCGATTCACCTCTTCCTGAAGAAGAGCACTCTCAACATCTGCCAATTTTAGAGTAGCACTAGAGGCACAAAGAGCAGTGCGGAATACATCCCATGACTCATTCAGAGTCCCAAGCAAGAAAAGAGGAGTTACTTCCTCTCCAAAGGTGATATCCTGCGAAGTCAGGTTCTTCAGTAAAGCATGGAACTGGCTCAAGTGAGCAGACATAGTCGCATTATCCTTCATGCGCAGATCCATAAGCTGCTTCAACCAGTACATCTGACTCACCGGACTTTTCTTATCATAAAGATTCTTGATCTTATTCCATAGATCCCATGCACTCTGTGCTTCCTCAAATACATTATAATGTACCTGTTCAGTGAGAGACAATACAATCGTGGACTTGCATAGCTCATCAAGTTCAAGCCAGTCGTCATTGTCCATAGTTTCAGGCTGCTCCCCACTCAACCGAAGTGGCTTAATCTGAGATTTCTGCACCAAGACCTGCCAAATTTGACTCTTCCAATAAGAGTAGTTGGTACCATCCAACTTTGTGATGTTAAATATGGCATTATCAGTCGAAGAGGACGCCATAATGCAGGCTGGAAATGCACAGACAATGTAAAACTGCTGGCTGTTTTACTGCAGAAAATGCCCAAAAAATGACCAAAACGGGGTCCAAAGGGCAAGCAAAGTGTGCCAAAAGTTGCTGCCCACTTAGTACTAGGTGTGGTACACCAAATCAGGATATTTCAGCATGAAAAGTACACCTCAATCCACCAATAACTGCTTGCTGTAATAAATTGCAGGTATGCAGTCTAGAGAGCAAACTGTCCCAAAATAGGATCCAATGTCAAGCAAACAATGCTAGGTCCAAAGCCGACATGAAACGGACATAAGCAAGGCCAATGACAGTGAAAAGAACATGAGCTCAACACCGAAGCATGTCAAAATAACATCTGCCAGTGAAAGGCACACCCCCAGACACTCTAGGCAAAGTGTTCCTATAACTGCCAAAACCTGACACAAATAGGTGTCTGCTCAAAGAGAAAGATCCAAATATGAGACTCAGCTCATAAGCATCCTGTGAACCAAGAGTACATCAATGCATATCCATAAAGATCGGAGTATGATCCCAAAGTCTCAATGCGTATGTAGCTGCTCAAGACATAAACTGCTCCAAATACATGTAAGTGCTCCAATAGCATGCAACTGTCAAAGGTCAAGCAAGCATGTAAAATGCTCCCACTGGCACAAAAGGCGTACAAAGCGAGCTTAGAAGCTCAAACAACCCAAGAGAAAGCACCAGTGATAAGTGACCCTGTCAATGCATCAAGCGCATCCAAGAGAGCATGACATATATGAAGCACCGGTCGTATTAACCATGAAGCAATACATAAGCCCAAATAAGCTCTCGGTCAACTCAATGACATCCAAATAGCAACCAAGATCAGTGATCAAGTAAGCCGGGAATTTCAAATACATCCAAATCCAAGCTCCAAATGTCGGTATGGCATATAGAACCAAATAGCATATGTCACGAACCAAAGCATGTAATGCAAAAGCCTAACTGTCAAGTAGAGACATGAGGCATAGGCGGTCCACGAGCATGCCAAGTCAGTCCAAATGCCAGTGAAGACGGAGCTAATGCGAAGCTCAAAAGCATCCCATAATCTCATACATATGCTCCAAGTCGTCCCCAAATGTCAGAGACATCATGCCAAAGCTCAAAGCATACATCCGGTATCGGTAGGTAAGTGCCAAAGCATGTAAAGTACCTTCAGCCCACTGTTATTCCAGGATGTATTTACTATTCTAAACAGTAGATTTCAGCCTCGAGTTCAAGCCAAAATCATGCTCAAACCAAATGCATACATCCCCAATACATCCGGGTAGGAAGTAGACCGCATATGGGCATCAAATAGCTCTAATGGAATGAGGTATAAGCAACAAAGCATTCAGCTGTAAAACGTGGAGGTCAAAGTCTGAAAATGGGCGCCATATTCAGCGTGTTGAGGCCTGGAGTGCTGCTGCCAATCACGTGGAGTTATGATGGTTGGGGGGCTCAATGATGGCCCAAGGTAGGCACATACCAAGCCATGAAGGCCCAATGCAAAGGGGAGGGAAGATATGAGCTATGGAGCTCAAGAAGAGTGGCTGCCCTTTGTTCCTGCCCTGTTTCAAACTGAGAATACACTCAAATGCCTGCAAATGCTGAAGCAATACCTCAAGGGCAAGGCCCTGATGAAGCTCAAGAAGGCTGAGATGGAGCTCGGGAAGTCGGGGAGAGTCTGGAGCTCGAGAGGTCGGCTATGGCTGCCGGGATGGAGACCCAATGCGTGAAGCGAGTCGATGCGAAGGTCGGGAAGCATCGAGTCGAGCTCGAGCAAGAGAATGCCAAGCTCTGATACTAGTTGAAAGGTGAGAAGGATCGAAGCTTGCACACGAGCTATGGCGGGAGAGCAAGAGCAAGAAAGAGAGAGACAAGAAATGGGAACTCCAACAGTCACAATGTGTGACCGGGCCTTCCTTTATTCAAACTGTCACTAAAAGAATAAAGAATAAAGTGACATGACGGGCGCCCGCCACCTGCAGTGTGCAGTGGCGGGTACTGTCAGTGTAGTAATACACGGGGCGGCATGGTGGAGGCGCCTTTACCCCCGATAGGCCTCGGAGGTTGGCTCTCTGTGCCAGAGAAGTTTGTGGCGCATGATGGTCCTCATGGCAGACCATTAATCAAACAGAGATCAATGATCGGCAGCAACATGATCATCAACAGCTGCACAAAATTATATGGAATGTATGTGCAGCCCAACAATGAGGCGCACCTCAAGGCGTCCTCTGTGAAGCTTATAATGCAGCCTACAGCGACTGTCAGAAGGTGAGATTCTTCCTAGTAGTTCTTACTTTTGAAGAGAGAGAGAGAGAGAGAGATGACGGCTTCAATTTTTAGCATTTGGTTTGTACCCCGGTTAGATTCCCAACTTTTGTATGCGCATCAGCATGCGTGTTTTACCTTAGTTTTTCCTTCTAAGATGCCAACTGTGACATGCTTTAGAAGTATCACAAGTCACGATGAGCATACTGAGCCATACAAAGAAGCGATTTCCTTCTTTCCAACAATCGACCTGTGCTTGAAGGCTCTCAACAAAGGGATTGTGAGACTTTCAAACCAATCAGGTACGCTGAGAGAGAGAGTGTGTGTGTGTGTGTGTGTGTTTTCTTTTTTTTTTGTAGTTGAGTGTAGTTTTCCATCTAGTCTAATGAACCGGTTGCTCCCATTTATGAACAATGGGATATTCATAGCCCTTAAAAAATTTTGAAATATTTTGTGCCACAATGTGAGTATTAGATTAGGTTAACCTCTACTAGATTGTTTCAAAGTCTTGAAACTAACAGGGACACATGATGGTACATTGCCCTACATATCTAGAAAGTGTAATTTGACACAACTGCTAATTAGTAGTATCAACATCTAAAATTAGCAAGGTTGCCAGAACCGAGTCTTCACAGTTCAAATTAGGCTTTAAATTTGATGCCCAAGGTTGGGCTTCAAGACAAAATCAATGACACTTTTATCCTTTTTGGTGAGCTTCATTTTGACACCTTTGCTCTAAATTTAGGCATCAACTTCCAAGTAGCTTACAAGAGAGAATTCTTAGATGTAACTTAAGAGATAACAATTCTTAATATAAGATGGTAAGGTCCCATAATACATGATACAAAAAAGAAGTATAAACTAGTGTGGAAAATCACAATAAAAACTTTGGTTTCATATTCTTAAGACCAAAAAATTTTCCAAGGTCTAGACTCTTGTACATCATAGTTAATTGATAAAGTTCATCACGATAGAAACAAGGTGAGCAACAAGCAAGAACTACAAATCAAGTAGTCTTCGTGCCTTTACTAGCTCCCATTTCTCATAGACCAAGGCCCATTCAATGCTTTTGATGTCAAGGCCAATAAGAGAAATTTGCATTAATGCCTCAAGAGTTGACACCATCAATCTGCTTAGAGAAGCCTCCTTCACATGCTATTTATGAACTAGGAAGAACCAAAAGAATTTTCCATAATCTCATCAAGTTTGGTTATGTTACTTGCCAATCAGAATTGCTGGAGAAAACACGCCATGCATCCTTCATACTCATTCTCTCTCATCCAAAATATAGCATGTTAGTGAATGCATAGATTTTGTTTCCCTCATTCATATACTCATTCTTTCCCTCCACCACACGTTTTAAAGAAGGATATTTTCTAGTCCATTCTATTTGAAATTTTCTAGAGTACTCTTTTGATGTTGTTGTGGAGTTTCCTGTGTTAGCTGCATTTTCTGAAGTGCTACCCGACATATCAAACATTTCTATATCACCCTCCATTTCATTATCCTCGTCTTCATTTTCAATCTCATTGTCTTCATCTTCATCATGCTCTGGAGTATCGCCAAAGAGTTGACGATGAAGATCTAGATTGACATTTGGATTGTCTTCTAGATAGACATTAAGATCTATATTTGGATTCACTTCTAGGTTGACATTTGGATTAACTTTCTCCTTTTGTTTTTCCTTCCCAAGCATACCAAATAAAGTTCGTTGACTCATCTATTAAACAATGAAAAAGAGGTATTCAATTATGGTTCTCACAAACTTTAATTTTTCTCAAATAATTTGACTAGATGCATACTTTAAAAAATTAGAACTCGTACCTTGATGCCTTTTGGATTCCTTGTAAGTTGCAACTCGTACATAAAAAATCCTCCAAATAAGTTCTATGGCCACCTTTTCCAAAGTGATGCATGTATAGGGCATGATTGGATGTATATACGACATAATTACACCGGATCATAAGGACAAATGTGATTTCATTTGGTATATATGTCATATTCCCTAAATGCATGCATTGATACTTCAACATGGAGGCAAACATTTTGATATTGAAAGACTAGGAAAGTCATGTCATGTTGATCCAAAAACAACCAAAAGCTAGCATCTAATCAGTTTAATTGTTACTGCGCGTTTGTCAGCGCATGTAATAAGTATTATTTGTGCATATACACGTGCAATTACACGCGCTTACAGACGCGCTATGCAAATATTAAAAAAATTTAAAAAAAGTTGTGGCTTTCTTTTCAAACCAGTGCTTTCTTGCGTTTTTTGCGCATTTTCTGCAGTTCGAGCTCGACATCACTAATCATGTCTATCTATCACTTCATGAAGACAATGAGGAAAGGAAATAAGAGTAAAAAGAGGACAGGAGGAAGAAAGAGCCAAAGAGTAAAGAACAAGAGCCAAACAGCAAGGAAGAGAAGAAGATTCAAGCAACTTACCAAGGGAAGGGAGAAGGAGGATAAGGAGCTTGCAACCTAGCCGCCACCCGTCGGAACAAGCAAAGAAGGTGAGTTCTTCTTCTCTCTCTCAATCTTGTTTGCTTTCTCTATCTGTTTCTCTCTCTCTCTCTCTCTCTCTCTCTCTCTCTCTCTCTCTCTCTCTCTCTCTCTCTCTCTCTCTCTCTCTCTCTCTCTCTCTCTCTCTCTTTACATGCTATAGACTGTCATCTATGGAGGTTTTTTTGCGCGTTTTTTAACCAAGTTTGAAAAAAATGGTCCGACTGTGCGCATCTGTCAGCGCGTCCAAATGACAGTGTAGACGCAGGTATAGACACGGAAATAGATGCGCTGACAGACGCACACAGAGACGCAGATATAGACGTAGCATGTAATATGTTTTATCTACACAGGTAATATGATTTTTCTTATGTAGATGTGGAATCCTGGATCTTCTAGCACGGATCCTGAGTTGGAACGCATGAACAACACCTTAGCGGAGTTTTCTGAGGTGTTAGTAGCTTTTTTGGAGGTTTTTCAAACAAGGAGCAATTCATAGGGGAGATGACCAATTATCTTGCTCACCCTCCCACTGCAGAGGAGGTTTTCAGTGCGATGTCTGGGACACCTATCACATCTTTGCCTAGCACTCCCGCACAAACACCAAACCTTGGCACACCTCTACTAATAGGTACTCCATGCACTATGCATACACACAGATCAGCTGATGCACAGGGATCAGCTGAAGTACATGGATCGACCGAAGCACATGCATCTACAGAAGCACGTGCATCGAGTGAGGTAGAGGGTAGTGCCCCTCAAGAGAGGAGGGAAAGTCATGCGGGAGGACAAGGAGGTCAAGGGCTTTGTGGGGGTTGCTTAGGAGGTGGCTCTCGATCACCCTCACTGGGAAATGAGAGAGGTGAGCCTCCACAAATGTACTACTCTGTCATTGATGTTGGTGGTATCTTGTATGACTCTGAGGGGAGGGAAGTGATAGCCTACTTGAGGAGTGTCGTGCATGCCACATATAAAGATTGCATGATTCCCTTCAAGCACCAAAAAAATGGTTTGTGGCAAGAGGTGCTGTGGGCAGTACATATAAGGTACCCTAATCCCGAGAATTCACGATTCTCAGATGATTGGGGATAGTCAAAGGTGAGAGACGCGCTTCATAACAAGAGGTCTCACCTTATGACACGCGCCAAGGAGTCACTGCGAAGACAAGAGCAAGGGCACCCTGGATATGGCCAACCACCCAATTGCCACTGCAGGGAGTGGAAAGAGGCCAAAAAGAGAGCAGCAGAGAAAATGACAAGTCGCCAGCATGCAGAGGCGCGACGTATCCAGATGGCAACCATGGGATCGTCGCATTATGGATCGGGTGGCAGAGAGTCATGGGAGGCTGAGTTTGTGAGTATTATTTGATTTTTTTTAAAATTAAATTTTGTAATTTATTTCACTTCATTATGTAGTATGTTCTAATACGTTGTATGTTCAAATTGTTTTGTAGTATCATATCGTTGGTAGGACACCTACTCTTAGAGAGGTAGGCTACCATCGAGGTCATAACCGGGCATCCACATGGCAGCATTTTTACGAGGAGGGACTCATCACGGAGGAGCAATATAATCATGCCATGAGGATTCCACAACCAGAAGAGGTATGTTTTATTTTTTACATGAAAAGTATAGGTAACTCTAATTTATTGTTTGGAATGGTATTTATATACCTTAATTCTTTGTGTAGGCAAACCCTGATGCAGTTGAGGATAGCGAAGGGGGGACTAGCAGTAGCGGTGGCGGCAACGGCAGTGGCACAGGCAGCGATGGTGATAGCAATGATGATGCCTCTTCTGAGGAGATATAGACGAGCCCCATGCATGCATGCCTCCCCTTGGCTTGTAGTTTTCATTTTTGATATGTATTACTTTCAGCTAGTGCTTGCGACCATGACCATGCTTGAGGTCACAAGCACTAGAACTCATCATGTAAAAATGTTTCATCTATATATATGAAATTTCGTGTTCTACATACATTGTTTTGTTTTCAGTACAAAAATCTTCGAAATAATCTTTCTCTGTTTTCCCTAAGCATACAATTTGATGTTGATGGGGG
Source organism: Lygodium microphyllum (assembly GCF_053477565.2). NCBI lineage: Eukaryota > Viridiplantae > Streptophyta > Polypodiopsida > Schizaeales > Lygodiaceae > Lygodium > Lygodium microphyllum. The sequence goes on from NC_141137.1 coordinate 56,251,803, forward strand.
AAAAAAAACCAGAGAGCATGTGGCTTGCATGCTCTTTGGTTTTTTTTCACGCCCCTGTTTTGCGCGTCTATCAGTGCGTCTAAATTGCAGGATAAATGCGCGTCTATTCTCGTCAAAAACTTGCAGAGTAAACGCTTTTTTAGACGCGCAGATACATGCATGTATAGACACACATTATGAATATATCCACTTTTTTATAAATATGATTATATATTTGCGTAGCACGTCAATATGCGCGTCTATATGGGCATGTAACTCTGACTATAAGCGCGCTTTTAGACGCGAAATTTTAGACGCAGCAGTAGACGCGGTAATAAACGCCCCCGACATATTTTAACACAGTTCAAATATTGCATCTACAAGCGCGTCTATGGAGCCTTTTTGTTGTAGTAGATATTGTCGGATAAATGATGAGATAATGGCAAGATAGTGCTATCAACACTAGAATAGTGATTATTGCCCATGTAGAGGCAAGTCAGCCACTTTGAAGAGGTAGAAATGCGATGTGCTTACATAATGCAAGGCTTTTCACTTAGAAGGATGCCTACAAGCATTGGTTTTCATCCTTTCCAAGAATCCAAATTCAAAAAACACAATGCAATGCATGAGGTAGTACAAATTGGGAAGCATGAATGCTATAGATGGCATTTCAATAGTGCCCCGTAGGGGAACTATTCACATGCTCAAGTGCCCTTTTACAATAATGATGGAAGATTATATAAGGAGATGAGGATGAATAAGTATAATGGCTGAGTCCTTATAAGTTCTAAGCAAGAAACCAACCTCTTACCATTGTAAGGTCAAAGGAGAAATAAGCGCCCCCTCTCCCCATCATGTTGATATTGAAGTGGGAAGGAGAAGGATCTAATGAGGAAGAGTAAAGTATGTATCCCAATTAGAAACTTAAAAGAATTACCTCCATGGTATCCCTAAGGAAGGCTCGTAACTTGGCCTCAAGAAGGGACACCTCCATGTTGGTCCAAGAGAGTGAAGCTCAACGAAGGAAGAAGTGACCATTGGAGTTTCGAACTAAACATGTCTTCAACACGACCAAGACCATTAGGCCTTTGCAATGTGAATTCCACATGGAAATGAAAATAAAGCATAACTACATGCATGACACCTTAGGATTATTGAGCTAAAACATGCTTTACAATTGATTAGCACCTTTAAACAACCCCAAAACATGCTTAATTAATGAAAAATGCAAAATTGGTGCATGGTTCAAGAGAGTTTCAATGGTCTCCCAAAACCTTAATTTTGGGGACACCCTTCAACATCTATAAATAGGTAGACTTCCCACCATTTAGCTTCATCCTTTTTGTGCAGGTTTTCACGCCTCTTTCATTCATTCATCCTTCTTTCTCCTCGCCAATGCTACTCATACCCTTATCATAGGACATTGCAGTTCGTGGTTCCCATCCACCATCTCCACTTAGTATTCTATTATTGTATTTTACTGCTGCATTTTATTGCGGCGTTCTACAACCACGTTTTACTATGGCATTCTACTACGGTGTTCTACTGATGTGTTCTATTGCTGCGTTTTGTAGCCTCACCCACATCGTCAAGCATCGTCCTCTGCAGTCGCCTCAGTCTCTCCTCAGTGTGGTGATCAACGCCTGGTGTTTCCAAGGCTATTGATCTTTAGCTCTTAGAAAAAAGCTTAAACAAAAGAACGAAAAGGCCGGGAGGTATAAAAGAGAAGATGGTCGCCGTGAGTAAAGTGGGGGGAACAAGGGACGAGGGATGGCTGCTGAACGTGTTTCTTCTCGAGATATGGAGCGAGTCAATCGATGTGACTGGCCATTTGCAAGGTGGGAGTGGGTATGTTCCTGGAGCTTAATGGTAGGAGGAGAAGGCCAGAGCTGTCTATGAGTTTAGGTTCTTACTGAATACTCTTCATGCTACGTGAACGAAGACTGTAGTCACTGAAGAGTTGTCCCTGTCAACTGAGAAGGAGTCCAGAAGAGGCTAACAACTGTATGTTATTGTAGCCTATCTATGATGCGATAAAGGCGGTTTGCTCATCATTTGGTCATGATTGCGACAATTCATGTAGGGGCCGGGAATGATGGAGAAAACAAAGTCGAAGGAGGAGCACGTGCTTTCAGGACATTGGATTATCATGAGTGTTGGAGCCTGGAGGCTTTGGTCGAGGATCAGCAGTTCATGATACCAGTCTGAGCCAAGCGACAGTTTTATATGCATTATAGAGGGGCGGAAAACTGTAACGGCACAAATTTAGGGAGACAGAAATGATTCAAGGGTGCCTGCCGGCCATATCTGTCACTCATCACAGAGGATCATGTTATGGCTGCGATGATTATCGAAGTTGATGGTGAACCTATTTACGTAAAACAGATCCAGTTATATGATAATAGGGGGGAAACAATGGAGTAGGATGGCACTGCTTCAAGTTTTCTGCGAGGCCATAAAACCAGACGGATTGCTCCATCATTGTCTACCAGTTTAAAACTTCATTGCTTATCATTATCAGCCTATCATCAATTATCAGTACTCTGTTCTCAGTAGCATCCTGTTGACAATTTATATCATCTTTGCATCACTCTTATTGCTCATCACTTGGAGGCTTGCCTAGCTCTCAGATGACAAGACTACATGCTTGTCCTTCCTGTTGAGGGATGGTGTTGACAGTGCAGAAGGTGGCAGCACGCCATGATGAAAGCATTTCTAATTGTGCATATGGAAGAATAACAACCTATATTTTTATAGAATTGAGGGTCGATGGAGTGCTTGTAGTACATTCTCAAGCGGGGAGGATTTGCTGCTATTTGGGAGTTTCTGTTGGATGATGGATCATTGACATGATAAAGAGAGTACACATGTCGAGTTATGAAGGATGAGGTGCTCAAGTTTGGAGAGTTTGAAGACTAAGCTGCACATGTAGCCTTGCATTTACTTATTATTGCCTCATCACCTTATCAACAAAGGGATGGCTACCACCCATTGTTCTAGATTTTGGAACATTGTTTTACGAAGCTTGTCGAGAAGCTCTTTCGCTTCAAGATAAGTGAGCTCTTAGCTATCTTTTCATTTGTTTCTCATGGGTTGAAAAAGGTTATTTTGGATTTGTTATTGCTAGTATGATGGAATTTTTTTTGCTAACAATTTCTCAAATTTTATGTTGCTCCTTAGAGATTACCCCATTAAAGTGAAGTTTATGATTTTAGTCGAGTGGCTGGGTGGTGGTCTAGGGGAATAAATATTAAATTTTCTGGTCCTTTTGTATCTTGGAAGTAGCTATGCAAATAGCATTTTCCAAATTTCAAGATATAAGAGACTAGCATCAAGCTAGTAACCAATACCGGCACTCCTTTTCTCTTGTGTTTTTTGGGTTGTGGAGAAGGGTTTATCCTTGATCACCACTCATGAAAAAACTTCCAATGATCCATCTCCTTCATCTCAGCTAGGCCTTATGTTGTTAGGTTTGTATAACGCTTTTGAGTCATATGAGCCAAAACCCTCTTCTATTTCTCCTTTTGGTGTGTTGGATCTTGATGGTTTTCAATATGTTAGCTTTAATAGGAGGCTCTCAAAGAGAATATTCTTCATCAAGTATATCTCTACCATCTATTTCATTTGAGCAAGTAAAACACACTTCTCAACTCCCTCCCATCCCATCACTATCTTCTCCACATTCTGATATAGTCACATCTTCATTCCAAAACCTGGGATTACACTCCACTTCCACTCAAAGCACACTAGGGGTTGGATCTTCCCTCTCTTCGATCCTAATACTTTCTCATTCCCCATTCCCCCATCTACCTACACTCCATTCATTATACCTCACAATGCATCATTAAGGGGAATGCCACCCTTTAACAATGTGCCTTCCACATACCCCCACTTTACTACATCCTTCCACTATGGGATGGTTGTGATGGGCATCCCCCTCACTACTCTCAAACACTCACAACCCCCCCACACGATCTTTCAAATATAGGGATATCCATCCTTTGCTTATGGACTATCATACCACATCCCTTAAGTCACTCCTAATATGTAGGGATTTCCATCCTCTACTCCACCTGCCCCTATCCCTCCACCCTGAGCTCCTCAAGCGGCTTCAATGCTTATACCCAATCTACCCAATCCCACATTTGGATCCGCCATGCACACTTCTCGTGTGCATGGTGGGCACCCTGGGATTACTTCCCAAGTGTATCCACTCCCCCACTCTATCCCCCTATCCGCCTTACCCCATTATACAATCTCTCTCTCTCTCTCTCTCTCTCTCTCTCTCTCTCTCTCTCTCTCTCTCTCTCTCTCTCTCTCTCTCTCTCTCTCTCTCTCTCTCTCTCTCTCTCTCTCTCTCTCTCTCTCTCTCTCTCTCTCTCTCTCTCTCTTTCTCTCGGCACTACCACTTCTATTGTAATGGCCAAGAATGCCTTCACGAATTACACATGTTTTAATGGGTCAAATTTCACCACTTCTTTAAACTTCATGCAACAAGTGCTTGAATCTCAAAGACTTTGGGACCTCATCATTGGTACCACTATGCTAAACCCTCAAATATCTCACCCATGATCACTTCTATCAATGGGGAGCCCGCAATGCCATGGCCATAGATCTTTTAAGTTTTTTTTCAATCCGATGCTTTAATTTCATGTTCCATATGAATAGTTGATTCATGCATTTTATCCAAGAATGCTCTTGCAACAATTTCACCAACTTGCTTCTTCGAAGGCCTTCATTGAGTCCCTTTTGACATCAGTGGCATAAGAGCTTTGCAAATGCTTTCCGGGCTTGATCGCAACATATAAAATTTTCTTTATTATCAACTTCTCTCTGAAAGCTAATGGATGTATCATTTACAGAAGCAAGATATTAGCAATCCCATTGATTTTGAATCAATATGATCACTTTACTTACCATTACTAAAAAATCTACAAAGTCAAAAAGTGAGTACGATGTTCAACATGAAATCCAATGTATAAATTGCAAGGAGATAAGAATGGATAATGTTTTTTAATGTTACCATCCTATAAGAGAAGGGGAAAAAAGATGGTGAAAAAAAATCAAAGCTATTGGAAGAAAAAAGTACCAAGCAAGAGATGGAACCAAGGACACCAAATGTGACTCCAAAAGAGTGAAAGCTAGAAAAAAGAGCTGTTTGGCATCTAATCTAAAAAAGGGAAGATAGGGCATGGGAAAAACAATAATTTTAAGAAGATTTGTGGTGGTTAGAGTAGTTCCCAATAAATCTTAAGTTGAGAATGTAGAATATAGTAAAGAAAAATAGATTTTGCCAACAAGTCTAAGATGATTAGTGGAGTAGAGTGATTCCCAATAAATCTTAAGTTTAGAAGGTAAAGTATAGTAAGGAAAAATAGGTTTTGCCAACATTGCCAAAGCTAGGCCATCTTGATGTTGAGTGTTGTTTTAAGACCAAAAGCACTCTTCCAAAATCACAAGATTCTACTCCTCTTAGGAACTCTAGTGCTCTAAGAGTGGGCAATCATGTCCTCCTTGGCAATCAAGAGGGGTCCCTACTCCTTGGCAATCGAGAGGGGCCCCTACCCTTACACCTATCGCTCATCCATCACACCCATAAGATACTCAACCTCATAAATGGATACCCATTCATCGTGTGACCTATGGATCTCCCACTTAGCCCCTTCTCAACTCTAGAAGGGTTATTTGATCAATCTGTCACTCCTTCCATGGGCATTGGTCCTCAACCACATCTTGACCCTATTGAGGGTATATAAGACATGTCCTTGCTTTCTAATTCTAAGTTTCCATGCACTTCAAATATGCAATCAAAAGTGGATGAGCCCACTTTCACATGTGATTAAATCGCACAAGCCCCATGGGTTCAGATGCATATCATATTGACAGAGAGAGCCCGTGTAATCCTTTGACAACTACGGAAACCTATAGAGTACTAAGAAGGAGAGGAACCCCTTCCCAACGTGGATGCCAATGCTAAAAAAGGAAGAGGAGCTTGAGGGTGTTGGTCTTCATGTGGTGTAGAGAACCAAGTGGATGAAGATGATGAAGCATCCCTACTGGAGGAGCAAGAATAGAATGCATCACCATGATAGCATCAAGAGAGATGTTGCACAATCTGCTCTGCAGGAGGGGAAGCTTCCATGCTGGTTGAAGAGCAAAACTCCAAGGAGATGGAACTATGAAAGGAATAGTGCATAACTCATTTCTCCAACTCAGATGGGACTAGTGCAAACCTACATGTGAGTCCCGCATTGAGATATAAAACCCTAAAAAAGAGATCATAATCTGCAAGCACAGAGAGGTGAGTAGTGAGATACTACAAAAAAACAAAACTAAAAGGAATGGAAAGCAAAGCTAAGTGCAATGCAATGAGTATATAAGTATATAGTGAAAGTCTAAAAAGGGAGAGACTAAGTGTGTGGCCACCATCACATATGGTGAGGTGGAGAAGTGGTCCTAGAAGATGTTGTGGATTCCCTAGGAATGGATGCATAAAGTGTAATAGGTGACCCACTAGTAGACCAATCAGCTAATCCTTCAGAAGTGGTGAAGAAGATAGAATACTCAAGTTATCCACATGCTACATGTCCAATAGCCATTAGGGCAGATGGAGCAAATGTTGCAGTAGTGGGGGTAGCATAGCCCCATGGATTGGCCAGCCAGAGTGGCAGCAGTCGCAATAATTTGCTATGGTTTTCTAGGTGGGAGATCTTGGGCCTTGGTATGACACTCCTTGTCCACATGGCCTACCCTTAGTAGTGTGTGCAAAACCTATTTTTCCTAGGAATTTGCTACCAAAGGGGCCACATTTCTTTGGTTCCATCATAGGATAGGGTGTCACCCTTGTTTTGGCTTACCTTTGCATCTTGCGAGTTCTTGCCATTGTTGGTTTTCCCTCTCGAAGAAGAGGCAACCAACCCTCACCCCTTTGAATGGATGTTTGTAGAGGACTTCTTGTGGACTTGATCATGCAACCTTGTGTGGTGCAAGAACTGGCACTCAAACTTGTAGAAGGTCAGCAATCTAGGTAGTGAGATAATGTGCTAGATAAAATAGAAATATTTATTAGGCAACTTATTCAAGAAGAAGGTGAGCTAATCATCATCTAACTTTGGGAAGCTAGTAGTAGCAAATTTAGTGAGTAACCACCGATATTCGGCCAACTTGACGTTTAGATCATTCCCTTCGTTAATGGAAAAGTCTTGAAGCTCAAAATCAAGATCGATACGTTGAGTCTGATCTTGTGCCACATAGTGGTCAATGAGATTACTCCAATGCTTAATGCTCAAATACGAGGGAAAAACATTGTAACTGAGAGTGGAATTTAGGAAGCAACCCCTAGGTCAACTCAACATTTCTCCTTAATGCATACATGAAAATTCTTATTTGTTTTGTGCCTAAATAATTAATGTAATATATGTATGTTGCTCTTAATTAATATGCATGTTCACTTTATGTAAGTATCTAATTTCATCTTGTAAAAGCTATATAGTTTGGCAAGATTGAACAATATATCGCTATGATCTACAAGTTAAAAAGAAGGAAAAATAATCATTGGCATTGTAAAATGGAGTGGGTGAAGGAGTCAAGGAAAAGGTTGTTCAAAACCATTTTGAACATTATCATTGTAAACCATTAACAATTTTTTATATTTTTCATCATTAAACACTTGTAAAATCCAAAGTTAGAACAATGTACTTTTTCTTAGGTAGCTCTCTCTCTAGTGCTAACGATATTGGCTTTGAGTCATGGGATTCATCTTGTTGAACACCAAGAAGGTGAATAAATATGATTTTGGTGATTGAACAAAATTTTTCAGATGGCATATATGAACTAAAACACACACTTGTTTCATCATAGAGTTTGTGAAACTTGTTTGCCAAAAGTAATGAAGAAATACCATTTTGAAAGTGTTGTATCATTTGTCAACATAGAATGAGTTCAACTACGTGTTTTTCTCAAACTTGTAGTAAGCAACATACATTGGGACACTTTACAAGTTTCAATTGTCTTACTACAAAGTTTGTTATGTTCCTGTAACCAACTTCTCCCCAACAATAGTCCCTCTTAACCTCTTTCCAATGTCACTCAAGGCAGGTGACACAACATTTTGAATATTGAAATGCATTCATTTACTTGCCTTCCGAGAGATTCCGTGACCTAGGCATAAGTCCCTCATTATCTATGACAAGCAAGAGCTCCAAGGCATACTAAATAAGACCCAAGAGGAATACAAGTAGTTTGTGCAACAATTTGATTAGCAGTATCGTGACTTGCAAAACCAAATGGAGAAGAAGGAGATAGTGCCAGAGAAAAAACAAGGAGTTGGAGGAGATAAGGGCCTGACTTTACAACCTAGAGCAGGTGTAAAGTCAGGAATAGGAGGCTAAAGAAAAGTTGGCCATACTCATGGCCTAGATTGAAAAGGAAAGAGCAAGGGTGGCATCCCTTACACAAAAACTCGCGAATAGCTCCAAAAAGCTCAAGAGCGTCTCAACTTGGCATTCACTTAGATACATGTTGTTTTTGAAAGTAGCCTCACAAGGGCTATTACTAGGATGGAGGGAGACACAGAATGGGTTGACACTAACATGCTACATCACATGGCCTCACATCTCACAAATGCCCTTTTTGACAAAAGCCACTCGAGGCAGGAGGTCTCCATGTGTAAATACATCATCTCATTTCAACATAAAATATTTGATAAATCAATAATCACCATTGTGAGAAAACTTATTGATGATGAGTTGTTGATTATGTGGAGGACCTTAAGGCCCAATTGAATCTTGCCACCACTACCTTGGAGCATGTAGATTTTGAGAGGGAATTCATAATGGTGACCTAAAAATCTACTAGTAAGGAAAGACTTGTGGATCGCCTTCACCATGTAGGGCATGATGACCATGACCTTAGGGCCATGGGTCTTTGGGTTACTCCTTCCTCATCATCTATTGAGGACCTTCAACTTGAGAGAGAGAGAGAGAGAGAGAAAGAGAGATGTTGGGGGTAAAGGCGCCTCCGCCTAGCCACCCATGTATTACTACACTGATAGTACCAACCACTGCACACTGTAGGCGGCGGGCGCCTGTCACAGTCACTTATTCTTTATTCTTTTAGTGACAGTTTGAATAAAGGAAGACCCGGCCATACATTGTGGTTGTTGGAGTTTCCACTTTTGAGTCTCTCTCTCTCTTGGCTCTCTTGTTGTCCATCCATCATAGCTCTCATCACCAAGCTTCTTCCTCATGGGTTCCACTTCTCTTTCAACTGGTATCAGAGCAAAGGCATTGGAGCTTGCCCGACATTCTCTTCAGTCCGAATTTGAAGAGCTTCAACCCAAGCTTCAATGGCAGCCATGGCACCTTCATTTGCAGGTATGTTTTGATCTCCTGCCTCCTCCCCGAGCCTCCGGACCTTCAACAGCTTCTTCCTAAGCTGCATCGGAACTCCCTCATCATTGCCAAGTGCCCTCGAGGGTTGTAGAAGATCCCCCAGCCCCCAAAAGTAGCCATCGCAAAATGCGGTACATTTTTAGGGGGCTGGGCTGATCCCCTCCTGGCATTTCCACGGCTTCCCGGCATTGCTTGCAACCTTCCCGATCATCTTCGGACTCCCCAGCATTGGATCTTGGCTCCAAGTGCTCGATTCGAGTGCTTCCCCCTTCAACCCTTTGCTATATACACAGTCCCAGGACTATCAAAACACGACAGCACTTGACATTTACTATTTAATGCTTCTTGGCATTGCCCATTTGATGCCTATTGATGCCCGATGATGCACGGATGTTATGGGATGCTATGTCTATGCTTTGGGACTGATTTGGAGCAGATTTGAGCACCGTTTGAGCTTCATATAACAGTAAATTGCTTGTTGTAATACAGTGGGCTGAAGCTCATTTACTTGGTGTATGCATTGGTTCATGGATACGAGGTGCTTCCTGGAGGTTTGAATGATCATACCAATGTATCTGGAGGTTGTCACATGCTTCTTCTTATTCGGAATGCTTTTGAGCTTGGATTAAGTTCTGACTTGGTCTTTCTTCACTGGCATTTGGCTTTAGTTGGCATATTTTGGACCAGTTTATGCCTATTGTCACTACTTGACATTTAGGCTTCTTGCATCTATGCTTTGGTCAGATATGGATGCCACTTGGTTTGCCCATGCTTGACAGTTACTTGGAGCTTCATCCTCAGATATATTTGAGCATTTTGGATCTACTGGGCATTACATTTGGTTGTCAGTTACATGCTCTTTGAATGCTTTCACGCTTATGCTTTACGGGTTTGAGATAGCTTGGGATTCATGCTCCGGATGTACCCTACTAGGATTTGGCATGTCTGATGCTATATATTTTATGTATTAGAGTGTTTCTTGCTCTCTTTGCATCTGACTTCACTTCCAGTAGGAGCCTCTTGGTATATTAGGATGTACACAGAGTCTTATTTACAGATGAGCTTGAGCTTGTGGGACAGTTACATGCATTTGCTCTCTTGAGAGCTTTATGTCTACAGTTTGTCTGTAGTGGGCTGATTTGATACACCTATTGGGGTAGGCACCTATCTTTGTGATAGATTTGTCAGTTTTGTATGCATCTTGGATGGTTATGTATTGAGCTACTTGCTTTATCAGTTGTGCTTGTGCTTGGTCTCTTCTCTTACCCCAAGACCCATTACATGCATGACTTCTGGACCTATTAGATGTCTCTTGCCTGACAGATTATTGGTTTGACAGTTCTTGGTACCTTCTTGCCCCTAGAAACTCACTGTTGGATGTATCTTGCTACCTGGCAGTTGCAGTGACATATGTATCAGTGATTGCTTCATTTTGGGATAGTTTTACATACTGCTGTCATTTATTACAGCAAGCTGAAATCTGCAGATTTTGAGCACTTCTATGAGGATAATGCTTACTATTTGATGTTATCTTGGTCATATTTGGTGGATAGGTGCTTCTCTTGGTGAAATCCACCATTTCAACCAGTTTTAGAAGTGATTTTAGTGCATTTTCTACTAATTACAACAAACATGCAATTTTACTTTTTTGCTTTGATTTGGGACAGTATGGCTGGTCATTTGAAAGATACAGCTCTCTTTAACATTGCCAAGTTGGATGGTACCAACTATGGGTATTGGAAGTCCCACATATGGCAGGTTTTGGTGTAGAAGTTGCAGATTAAACCCTTGCGTTTCAAGAGTGTTAAACTTGAAGATATGGATGATGATGTTTGGATGGAAGTTGATGATTTTTTCACTCTCAGAAGAGGTCCATCATAATGTTGTTGAAGATGAGAATCAGAGTGCATGGGATTTATGAGAGAAGATTCAGGAGCTCTATGCGCAGCAGAGTCCCGTGTCACAAATGTATTGGCTGAAGCAGTTAATGGACCTTTGCATGAAGGAGGGGACCTCCCTTTCATCTCATTTCAGTCAGTTTCATGCTATCATGAAGAGTCTGTTGTCACAGGGTATTGAGTTCAAAGACAACTTGCACCCGTTTTTTCTGATTGGCACCTTGCCTGAATCATGGGATGTCTTCCGTACTGCCATATGCACAAATAAGCTTGATGGGTTGAAAATCAAAGATGTTGAGGGTGCTTTATTGACTAAGGAAATCAACATGAGAAACAATTATGCTTCCCGCTCTTCACATGCATTGACTGTTAGAGGTGGCAGAAATGGCAGGCATAATAATGATCATAAGGGCAGGGACTCTCAGAAGTCCAGGTCCAAGTCACGTGGTCGCAGTAAGTCCCATGGACAGAAGTCTAATCTTACCTGTCATTATTGTGGAAAATTAGGACATATTAGGCCGCAATGCCATAAAATGCGCAATGATAAGTGCAAGGAAAAGGGAAAAGAAAAAGTGCAAGAAAAGTCTTCTGAGTGCAGTCTTGTACCTGCAACCTTACAGACTTCTAAGATACATTCTATATATGCGCAGTGCTAGCTCTTGGATTCGGATGCGTCCTTTCATGTAACACCCTGTAGAGATTGGTTTCATACCTATCGTACCATGTCTGGTTCTGTGCGTCTTGGTGATGACAGGTCTCTTGACATTGTGGGCATTGGAGATGTTAGGTTGCAGTTCCCTTATGGCAGTTCTTTTGTTTTGCATGATGTATGCCATATACCTGCGTTGGCTCGTAGCCTTATGTCAGCTGGACAACTTGATGATGCATGGTTTTTTTATGTCTTTTGGAGACTCTACATGGAAGATTACTCGTGGCAGGCTTGTACTTGCAAGAGGTGCCAAGTCTGGTAGCCTCTATCCCTTACTTGTATCTGGAGCTAATTTGGATCATGTTTTGTATGTGGGTTCTATTCCCCATGTATCCCTTTGGCATGCTCGTTTGGGGCATATATCTCTTAAAGGAATAAAAATACTCCGTGCTTTGCATTATCTTCCGTCTTTTGACTCTTCGCATTTTGATTCTTGTGTTCATTGTTTGTATGGCAGGCAGACTAGAAATACGCATAAAAAGTCTGGTAAGAAATGCATGGGTGAGCCCTTGGCTCTTATGCACTCAAATGTATGTGGGCCCATGCCCTATCAGTCACTTGGTAGGGCAAATTACTTTGTTACTTTCATAGACGATTACTCACGTAAGGTTTGGGCTTATCCCATGAAGAGAAAATCCGATATCTTAGACACATTTAAGTGTTGGCTTGCATTGGCAAAGAACCAGTCTGGAAAAAGGCTCAAATGTCTAAGGTCAGATAATGGAGGTGAGTATGTATCACATGCTTTTGAGCAGTTTTGTGATGAGTGGGATATTAAGCGTCAGTTGACGGCCCCTTACACCCCACCCCATAATGGTATGGGTGAATGCATGAATAGGACCATTCAGAAAAGGGTACATAGCATGCTTAGCCAGGCTGGCTTACCGCAGCACTTTTGGGCTGAGGCAGTTACTACTGCAGTGCATCTCATTAACAGGTCGCCTAGTAGTGGCATTGACTTTCAGGTTGCAGAGGAGGTATGGGTAGGCAAGCCCCCCTCTTATGATCATTTGTGTGTCTTTGGATGTGAGGCATTCTGCCATGTGCCCAAGGACAAATGCAATAAGATGGATCCTAAAAGTGTCAAATGCATTTTTGTTGGGGTAAAGGCGCCTCCGCCGTGCCGCCCCGTGTATTACTACACTGACAGTACCCGCCACTGCACACTGCAGGTGGCGGGCGCCCATCACGTCACTTTATTCTTTACATTCATTTTAGTGACTAGTAAATAAAGGAAGGCCCGATCACACATTGTGACTGTTGGAGTTCCCATTTCTTGTCTCTCTCTTTCTTGCTCTTGCTCTCCCGCCATAGCTCGGGTGCAAGCTTCGATCCTTCTCACCTTTCAGCTGGTATCAGAGCTTGGCTTCCTCTTGCTCGAGCTCAACTCGGTGCTTCTCTACCTTCTCATCGACTCCCTTCACGCATTGGATCTCCATCCCGGCAACCATATCCGATCTCCCCGAGCTCCCGTCACTCCCCGGCTTCCCAAGCACCTTCCCGGCCTATTGAGGCACCTTCAAGGCATTGGTACTGAGGTATTTGATCATTCTTTCAGGGTTTTATTTCAGTCTATAGGTTGCAAACAGCAAGGGCAGCCATGGCTTCAAACCCTTGAGGCTTATTCCCCTCATATTGTGCCTTACTTATCAAGGCTCAAAGAGGCTTGTCATAGGCCTTTGATAGGCCCTTCTTGAGCCCCCCATTACCCCCTTTCAGCCCATGTGGAGCAGCAGCAAGTTTAGCACCAACATGGCAAATTGCGCCATTTTTTCCAGGTTGTTAGCACTCGTCTACTTCAGCTCCACACTTGGCCATTGCTTCTTGCTCTCTACCTTGATCAAGAGGGCTATTAGACTTCATGTTTGATGTCATTCAAGATTTGGGCATTGGTCTTGATCATTCGGGGCTGATTTCTTCTGATTTGGGACTGTCATTTACTATTATACAGTGCTGGAAATAGGGCAGCCACACTTGGCATTGGCATTTGATGCTTATACTCTACTCCGGTTAGCTTGTTTGATGCCCGTATGCGGCCTACATGATGCCTAGTGCCTTGGGAATGTATGCACATGATTATGCCATGATTTTGGCCTGAAATATTGGCTGAAATTTCTCAGTTTTGACTGTCAAACTTGGCTGTAATAACAATGGGCTGAAGGTACTTTGGATACTTTGTCACTTACCTATTGGTACCGGATGTATGCTTTGGGATTTGCCATCATGTATCTGACATTTGGGTACGACTTTGAGCTCATGTTTGAATCTATGGAATGTATTTGAGCTACGCATAAGCTCCGTCTTGGTTGGTATTCACTGGCATTTGGATCGACTTGGCATGCTCTTGGACCGCTTATGCCTCATGTCTATGCTTGACAGTTAGGCTTTATACATTACATGCTTTGGTTCGTGATATCTGCCGCTTGGTTCGTCTATGCTTTACCGACATTGAGATCTTTGCCTTGGATGTATTTGAGTATTTCCAACTCAGTTTGATCATTTACTTGGTTGCTATCGGATGTCATTGAGTTGACAGAGATCTTATTTTGGGATTATGTATTGCTCCTTGGTTGCTTCCATCAGTTGCGTCATGTATGTCATGCTCTTGGGATGCGTATGACGTATTGACTTGGTCACTTGTCACTGGTACTTTGTCTTGGGTTGCTTGAGCCCTTGAGCTCATTTGTACACCTTTTGTGCCAGTGGGAGCATCTTGCATGCTTACTTGACCTTGAGCAGGGATTACATGCTATTGGAGCAGTTACATGTATTGGAGCAGCCTATGTCATTGAGCAGTACAGATGTATTGAGACTTTGGGATTATACTCCCACAATTGGATGTTGCATTGAGTATATGTCTCGGTTCACAGGATGCTTATGAGCTGAGTCTCAGTTTTGGATCCGCTTTCTTTTGAGCAGACACCTATTTGTGTCAGGTTTTGGCAGTTGCAAGTACATTTTGCCTAGATTGTCTGGGGGTGTGCCTCTTACTGGTAGATGCTATTTGACATCTCTCGGTATTATGCTCTTGTATTTTCACTGTCATTTGGCTTTGCTTTGTCCTCTTTATGCCAGCTTTGGACCTAGCATTGTTTAGTTGACATTAGATCCAGTTTTTTGGGACAGTTTGCTCTCATTATTGCAATTCTGAAATTTATTACAACAAGCATTTATTGGTAGACTGAGCAGTATTTTTTATGCTGAAATATCCTGATTTGGTATACCGCACCTAGTACTAAGTGGGCAACATCTTTTGGCACACTTTTCTCACCATTTGGAGCTCATTTCAGCGGATTTTGAGCATTTTCTGCAGTAAAACAGCCAGCAGTTTTACATTGTCTGTGCATTTCCAGCCTGCATTATGGCATCCTCTTCGACTGATAATGCCATATTTAACATCACCAAGTTGGATGGTACCAACTACTGTTATTGGAAGAGTCAAATTTGGCAGGTCTTGGTGCAGAAATCTCAGATTAAGCCACTTCGGTTGAGTGGGGAGCAGCCTGAAACTATGGACAATGACGAGACTGGCTTGAACTTGATGAGCTATGCAAGTCCACGATTGTATTGTCTCTCACTGAACAGGTACATTATAATGTATTTGAGGAAGCACAGAGTGCATGGGATGTATGGAATAAGATTAAAAATCTTTATGATAAGAAAAGTCCGGCGAGTCAGATGTACTGGTTGAAGCAGCTTATGGATCTGCGCATGAAGGATAATGCGACTATGTCTGCTCACTTGAGCCAGTTCCATGCTATACTGAAGAACCTGACTTCGCAAGATATCACCTTTGGAGAGGAAGCAACTCCTCTTTTCTTGCTTGGGACTCTGAATGAGTCATGGGATGTATTCCGCACTCCCCTATGTGCCTCTAGTGCTACTCTGAAATTGAATGATGTTGAGAGTGCTCTTCTGCAGGAAGAGGTTAATCGCAAAAACTTGGATGCCTCTCGTGTTTCACATGCTTTGACAGTTAGAGGCAGGAATGACACGAATGATCGTGGTCATGGCCGTGGACGTGACTCGCAGAAGGGTCGGTCTAAATCTCGTGGAAAGTCGCGTAGTAAGTCGTGTGGATGCAACGCTAATGTCACTTGTCATCATTGTGGGAAAAAGGGCCATATCAGACCACATTGTCATGAGTTGCGCAATGAGAAGCGCAAGGATAAGGGGAAAGAGAAAGTGCAGGAGAAGTCCTTTGATCGCAGCATAGTACCTGCGAAGTCCAGCGTCAAGATTGAGGAAATTAATGTCACGCGGATCAAGGATTCCGATGGTGGTGATGAGTTCATACTTGCAGGGTGCGTCCTTCCATGTGACGCCTTACCGTGAGTGGTTTCACTCTTACCGTACTGTATCTGGATCAGTCAGACTTGGAGATGACAGGTCTCTTGATATTATGGGCTATGGAGATATTCAGTTGCAGTTTTCCACTGGCAGTTCCTTTTTGCTCAGGGATGTACGTCAAGTACCTGCGTTTACGCGCAGTCTTATGTCTGCAGGATAGTTGGATGATGCAGGGTTTCATGTCTGTTTTGGGGATTCTGCCTGGAAGATTACCAGAGGCAGACTTGTGCTTACTAGAGGTGCCAAGGCTGGCAGCCTCTATCCTCTTGTTGTATATGGGTCTTCTGTAGACCATGTTTTTGCAGTGGGCTCTATCTCACATGTATCACTTTGGCATGCCCGTTTGGGGCATATGTCTTTGAAGGGAATGAAAATGTTATCTGGTTTGCAGTATCTTCCGCCTTTGGACTATGCACGTTTTGACTCGTGTGATCATTGTCTTTATGGTAAGCAGAATATGTCTACGCATAAGAAATCGGGTAGGCCATGCATGAGTGAGCCCTTGGCTTTGGTGCATTCAGATGTTTGTGGGCCCATGCCGTGTATGTCTATGAGTGGCGTAAAGTACTTTGTTACCTTCATTGATGATTTTTCCAGGAAAGTGTGGGCTTATCCCATAAAGCAAAAGTCTGATGTCTTGCCAGTCTTTCAGCGTTGGCTTGCTCTTGTTGAGAACCAGACTGGGTATAGGTTGAAATGCATTAGGACTGGCAATGGGGGAGAATATGTATCACGTGCTTTTGAGCAGTTTTGTGATGACAAGGGTATTAAGCGTCAGTTGACCGCCCCTTACACCCCACCCCAAAATGGTTTGGCTGAGCGCATGAACAGGACTATTCAGGAGCGTGTCTGCTCTATGCTTAGCCATGCAGGCCTACCACAGAGCTTTTGGGCTGAGGCAGTTAGTACAACAGTGCATGTCATAAACCAATCGCCTTCAAGTGGATTAAATTTCCAGGTTGCAAAGGAAGTTTGGGATGGTAAGCCACCGTCTTATGCACATCTCCGTGTCTTTGGATGTGAGGCATTCTGCCATGTGCCCAAGGACAAGAGGAGTAAGTTGGATCCAAAGAGCATTAAATGCATCTTTCTTGGTTATGGTGATTCAAGAGAGATGGGCTATCGCCTATGGGATCTGCAGGTGCGGAAAATAGTGCGCAGCCATGATGTAGTCTTCCATGAAGACAAGATGCATAGGCAGCCTGAGAAGGTGGTTGAGATCCGCAGAGTGATCTTTCAGGAGGAGCCTAGAGCTCCTGCACAGCCAGTTGGATAGCCTACAGCTGCAGTAGATGCTCATGGTCAGGGTGTTGGACAGGCAGCTGGGTAGGCAGCAGAGCCTGCAGTGAGACGATCTGCTAGAGACAGATGTCCACCTGATAGATTTCAGCCCTCTGTGCATTATGTTTTGGTTACAGATGCAGGAGAGCCTTTCACTTATGATAAGGCTATGCGCAGGGGTGATAGTCACTCCTGGGAGAGGGCTATGCAGTCTGAGATTGACTCCTTGCATAAAAATGAGACTTGGGATTTGGTTGCCTTGCCTAAGGGCAAGAAGGCTTTGCCATGCAAGTGGGTGTACAAGCTGAAAAGTACCCCTAGACACCCCAAGCCGGCATACAAGGCTAGATTGGTAGCAAAGGGTTTTAAGCAGGAGCATGGTGTAGACTTTGATGAGGTCTTTTCTCTTGTGGTTAAGATGACCACCCTGCGCTTGGTCTTGGCTTTGGTTGCTCAGCTTGACTTAGATCTATATCAGATGGATGTCAAGACGGCTTTCTTACATGGGGACTTGCATGATGAGATCTATATGGAGCAGCCTAAGGGCTTTGCAGAACCTGGTAGGAAGCACCTAGTGTGCAAGTTGAAGAAAAGTCTTTATGGCTTGAAGCAGGCACCTAGGGAATGGTATTATAAGTTTGATGTCTTTATGCAGTCACATGGCTACAGCAGGAGTGCTATGGATCCGTGTCTTTACACGAAGAAAGCCCGTGATGGTTCATTGCTTATTTTGGTACTCTATGTGGATGATATGTTGATAGTAGGGAAAGCTCATGATGAGCTAGATGCTCTTAAATCTCAGCTGAAGAAGAGCTTTGAGATGAAGGATTTGGAACAGGCCTCTCACATACTTGGTATGCGCATTAGACGCGATAGGCATCAGGGACTCCTCTACTTGTCACAGAGGGAGTATATTCATAAAGTCCTTGAGCGCTTCCGCATGCAGGACGTAAAGCCTATTGGCTGTCCATTGCCTTCTTATGTGAAGATATCACAGGCCGATTGTCCGCAGACAGATGACCAGAGGGCCGAGATGGCCCAGATCCCTTATGCTTCAGCCGTGGGCAGTTTGATGTATGCCATGATAGCCACTCGTCCAGATATTGCCTTTGCAGTTGGTGTTGTGGCACGCTATATGGCTACACCTGGCAGGAAACATTGGGATGCCGTGAAGGATATCATGAGGTACCTGAAGGGCACAACAGATATGTGTATTTGCTATGGCAGCCAGGATACAGGGGTCGTGGGGTACACTGACTCCGATTATGCAGGACATGCAGATAGTAGAAAGTCCACTTCTGGCTATGTATTCACCTATGTTGGAGGTGCTGTCTCTTGGATGTCCAGGGTTCAGAAGTGTACGGTTTTGTCTACCAGTGAGGCAGAGTATGTTGCAGCCACTGAGGCTTGCAAGGAGGCCATATGGCTAGGTCATCTAGTTGCTGACCTTGGGATTGATGCTATACCTACACTGCATTCGGATTCTATGAGTGCCATTCAGTTGGCTAAGAATCCGGTCTTCCATGCGAAGACAAAACACATTGAGGTGAGGTATCACTTCATACATGGTGTCGTGGAGGACAAGTCTGTTGACCTTGTCAAGATCTCCACTGACGAGAATCCTGCAGATCTGCTCACGAAACGCCTCACTACTGAGCACTTTGCCTTCCTCAGGAGATTGATGGGCGTTGGATGAGATGTTGCATTTCCTCATCCCTTGTACCTATATATAGTTGTACTGTCTTTTTCTTTTCTTTTCTCTCTCACTGGGGCAGATTCGCCTTTAAGTGGGAGGTTGTTGGGGTAAAGGCGCCTCCGCCGTGTCGCCCCGTGTATTACTACACTGACAGTACCCGCCACTGCACACTGCAGGTGGTGGGCGCCCGTCACGTCACTTTATTCTTTACATTCATTTTAGTGACTAGTAAATAAAGGAAGGCCCGGTCACACATTGTGACTGTTGGAGTTCCCATTTCTTGTCTCTCTCTTTCTTGCTCTTGCTCTCCCGCCTAGCTCGCGTGCAAGCTTCGATCCTTCTCACCTTTCAATTTTCATTGGCTATGGAGATGCAGGAGAGATGGGTCACCGTCTATGGGATCCGCATGCGCGGAAAGTGATCCATAGCTATGATGTCATCTTTCATGAGGACAAAATGCATATGCAGCCTGAGAAAGTGGTTGAGGTACACAGAGTTATCTTTCAAGAGGAACCACCTGCTCTCGTTCAGCCTGCTCCACGGCTAGCTAGATAGCATGCGGCATCACCTGATGCTCATGGACCAGATGCTAGACGTACTGATGTTAGACACGATGTCGGTCAGGCACCAAAGCCTGGATTGAGGCGCTCTACTAGAGATAGACGACCTCCTGACCGTTTTGCACCCTCTATGGATTATGTACTGGTTTTACAGATGCAGGAGAGTCTCTCACTTATGTTGAGACTATACGCAGGGGTGATTGTCACTCGTGGGAGAGGGCTATGCAGTTTGAGCTTGACTCCTTGCATAAGAATTAGACTTGGGATTTGGTTTCCTTGCCTCGAGGTAAGAAGGCTTTGCCATTCAAGTGGGTGTACAAGCTAAAAAGTACTCCTAGATACCCCAAGCCGGCATACAAGGCTCGATTAGTTGCTAAGGGTTTTAAATAGGAGCATGGTGTTGACTTTGATGAAGTCTTTTCTCATATGGTCAAGATGACCACCCCACGCTTAGTCTTGGCCTTGGTTGCACAGCTTGATCTGGACTTGTACCAAATGGATGTCAAGATGGCTTTTTTACATGGGGACTTGCATGATGAGATTTACATGGAGCAGCCTAAGGGCTTTGCAGACCCTGGCAGCGAACACCTAGTGTGCAAACTAAAGAAGAGTCTATATGGCTTGAAGCAAGCACCTAGGGAAGGGTACCATAAGTTTGATGCATTCATGCAGTCACAGGGCTACAACCGCAGTGCTATGGATCTGTGCTTGTACACGAAGAAAGCCCATAACAATTCTTTACTAATTTTGGTACTCTATGTGGATGACATGCTTTTAGTAGGGATAGCTTATGAGGAGCTAGATGCTCTTAAGGCTCAGCTCAAGAAGAGCTTTGAGATGAAAGATCTGGGACATGCCCCTCATATACTTGGTATGCGCATTACGTGCGATAGATCTCAGGGACTACTCAATCTATCACAGAGGGAGTACATTCATAAAGTCCTTGAGCGCTTCTGCATGCAGGATGTTAAGCCTATTGGTTGTCCATTACCTTCTGATGTGAAGGTTTCATAGGCCGATTGTCCACAGACAATCGAGCAGAGGGCCAAGATGGCCAAGATTCCCTATGCATCAGCCGCCGTGGGCAGTCTTATGTATGCCATGATAGCCACCCGTCTAGATATAGCTTTTGCAGTTGGGGTTGTGGCACATTATATGGCTACATTTGGCAAGAAACATTGGGATGTCGTGAAGGGTATCATGAGGTACCTGAAGGGCATATCAGATATGTGTCTCTGTTATGGCAGCCAGGATATAGGAGTCGTGGGGTACACTGACTCTGATTATGCAGGACATGCAGATAGTAGGAAGTCCACTTCTGGCTATGTGTTCACTTATGTTGGAGGGGCTATCTCTTGGATGTCTAGGGCGTAGAAGTGTACGGCTCTTTCTACTACAGAGGCTGACTATATTGTAGCCAGAGAGGCTTGCAAGGAGGCTATCTGGTTAGGCCGTTTGATTGCGGACCTTGGTATGACAGATGCTATGTCTACATTGCATTCGGATTCTATGAGTGCCATTCAGTTGGACAAGAATCCGGTCTTCCATGCGAAGACGAAACATATTGAGGCGAGGTATCACTTCATTCGCGAGCTCGTAGAGGACAGGTCGGTTAACCTTGTCAAGATTCCAATTGAGCAGAATCCTGCAAACTTGCTCACGAAAAGCCTCACTACTGAGCACTTTACCTTCCTCAGGAGATTGATGGGCATTGGATGAGATGACATCTTTTTCCTCATCTTGTTGTACATGTTGGACTATTTTTTCTTTTTCTCTCTCTCTCACTGGGGCAGATTCGACTTTAAGTGGGAGGTTGTTGGGGGTAAAGGCACCTCCGCCTAGTCGCCCGTGTATTACTACATTGACAGTACCCACCACTGCACACTGTAGGTGGCGGGTGCCCGTCACAGTCACTTATTCTTTATTCTTTTCGTGACATTTTGAATAAAGGAAGGCCCAGCCACACATTGTGGTTGTTAGAGTTCCCACTTTTGAGTCTCTCTCTCTCTCTTGGCTCTCTTGCTCCCCATCCGCCATAGCTCTCATTGCCAAGCTTCTTCCTCCTGGGTTCCACTTCCATTGAGAGAGAGAGAGAGAGAGAGAGAGAGAGAGAGAGAGAGAGAGAGAGAGAGAGAGAGAGAGAGAGAGAGAGAGAGAGAGAGAGAGAGAGAGAGAGAGAGAGAGCACCTTCCATGGATGACTGTAGGGAGTGAGTATAAAGGGGCCACCATAGCCATGTCAAAAGATACATGCTAGAGGAGAGTATACCATGACTGGATTGTGCATGAAGAGAGGCCTACTATGTTGGGTGTGTGCTCAATTGTTGCTGCCACCATAAACTTTGTAGGGAATAGAGTTGCAAGATAGGTCGTCATTGCTTTGTCATGATATGTGCATAGTGTAAGAGGTCCAAGTGTAGGCCATCGTACCTTGGATTTGATGTTGAACATTGTAGTCACTTTTGACTTAATAGATTTTTTAATAATGGTAAGTGAAGTGATCACATTGATTTAAAATCAATAGGATTGCTAATATCTTGCTTCTGTAGAATCTCAACAATGTGGCACTAATAACCAATATCTTATAATAAGCAATAGTTCTGAAAGATAGATTGTGGTAATGTAATTACATTATCAACAGAAGTACATAACTTCAATAAATTAATGTTAACCAAGTACTTTAGAAATACAATATTCATTTTTACATCTTGAGAGCATATATTTACAATCTTAAGATTAGATTAGATGAGCCTAAGGTCACGATGGGTTGAATAGAATGAAATTGTAACAAACTATGCTTATATAAGCAATAGAATTAAGACTTTCGCACCATATTCCTTAAAGACATGGAGATTAATGATCTTGTCTCATGCTTTTTTCATGCTTGAATTCATTAACCCTTTAATAGGGAAATGATACATCTGTCACCTACTTGAGAGAGAATTTGATAATGAAGAAAAGCTTACACGTTGCGATTAGGTCCCTAGAGCATTTTCAAAGCTCTTATGCAGCTTATGTCAAGATTGACTCGATGATGAAGACCTTTGAAGAAGAAAGTCATTGACATTGTTACAATAGTGTTCTTGGGTAAAATGCACAAATCTCTTGTTCATATGGAACATGAAATTAAAGCATGGGATTGAAAAAAAACTTAAAAGATCTATTGTTCTCCTTAAATGCATGTATGAAAATTCCTATATCCTTGTTTTGTGCCTAAATAATTAATGTCATATATGTATGTGGCTTTTAATTAATATGCATGTTCACTTTATGTAAGTATCTTGCATCTTGTAAAAGCTATATAGTTTGGAAAGATTGAACAATATATGGCTATGATCTACAAGTTAAAAAGAAGAAAAATGGAGTGGGTGAAGGAGTCAAGAAAAAGGTTGTTCAAAACCATTTTGAACATTGTCATTGTAAACCATGAACAAATTTTTATATTTTTCCTTGTCAAACACTTGTAAAATTCAAGGATAGAATAGGGCACTTTTTCTTAGGTAGCTCTCACTCTAGTGCTAATGATATTTGCTTTCAATCTTGGGATTCATATTGTTGAGCACCAAGAAGGTGAATAAATATGATTTTGGTGATTGAACAAAAGTTCTCAAATAGCATGTATGAACCAAAAACACAGCTTGTTTCATCATAGAGTTTGTGAAATTTATTTGGCAAAAGTAATGAAGAAATACCATTTTGAAAGTGTTGTATCATTTGCTAATGTAGAATGAGTTCAACTGCGTGTTTTGCTCAAACTTGTAGTAAGCAACATACATTGGGACACTTTACAAGTTTCAATTGTCTTCCTACAAAGTTTACTATGTTCCTGTAACCAACTTCTACCCAACAATAGTCCCTCTTAACCTCTTTCCAATGTCACTCAAGGTAGGTGGCACTACATTTCAAATATCGAAATGCATTCATTTACTCGCCTTCTGAGAGATTCCCTAACCTGGGCATAAGTCCCCCATTATCTATGATAGGCAAGAGCTCCAAGGCATACTAAATAAGACCCAAGAGGAATACAAATAGTTTGTGCAACAATTTGATTAGCAGTATCATGACTTGCAAAACCAAATGGAGAAGAAGGAGATAGTGCCAGAGAAAAAACAAGGAGTTGGAGGAGATAAGAGCCTGACTTTACAACCTAGAGCAAGTGTAAAGTCAGGAATAGGAGGCTAAAGAAAAGTTGGCCATACTCATGGCCTAGATTGAAAAGGAAAGAGCAAGGGTGGCATCCCTTACACAAAAACTCACGAATAGCTCCAAAAAGCTCAAGAGCATCTCAACTTGGCATTCACTTAGATACATGGTGTTTTTGAAAGTAGCCTCACAAGGGCTATTACTAGGATGGAGGGAGACACAGAATGGGTTGACACTGACATGCTACATCACATGGCCTCACATCTCACCAATGCCCTTTTTGACAAAAGCCACTCAAGGCAGGAGGTCTCCACGTGTAAATACATCATCTCATTTCAACATAAAATATTTGATAAATCAATAATCACCATTATGAGAACACTTACTGATGATGAGTTGTTGATTATGTGGAGGACCTTAAGGCCCAACTAAATCTTGCTACCACTACCTTGGAGCATGTAGATTTTGAGAGGGAATTCATAGTGGTGACCTAAAAATTTTCTAGTAGGGAAAGACTTGTGGATCACCTTCATCATGTAGGGTGTGATGACCATGACCTTCGGGCCATGGGACTTTGGGTTGCTCCTTCCTCATCGTTTATTGAGGACCTTCAACACGAGAGAGAGAGAGAGAGAGAGAGAGAGAGAGAGAGAGAGAGAGAGAGAGAGAGAGAGAGAGAGAGAGAGAGAGAGAGAGAGAGAGAGAGAGAGAGAGAGAGAGAGAGAGAGAGAGAGAGAGAGAGAGAGAGAGAGAGAGAGAACCTTCCATGGTTGACTATAGAGAGTGAGTATGAAGGGGCCACCATAGCCATGTCAAAATGATACATGCTAGAGGAGAATATACCATCACTGGATTGCCCATGAAGAGAGGCCTATTATGGTGGGTGTGTGTTCAATTGTTGTTGCCATCCTAAACTTTGTAGGGAATAGAGTTGCAAGATAGGTCCTAATTCCTTTGTTAGGATATGCACATGGTGTAAGAGGTCCAAGTGCTCTCCAAGTGTAGGCCATTGCAAGAGAAAAGAAGAGATGGCTACTATGTGAGGGTGTCACCGTAGCCAACATCTAGCATCCAAGGAAAGAGATGCAGAACATGAAGCTGAATGTATGGCAAGATCTACAGGCTACCAATGGAAGCCTTTGATTTGGTTGCCTTTATGGGCATTGCATCCAAGAGGAGGTTTCCTTTTGGAGGAAGACAAGATCATCCTCTTGCAAGGGACTATCCTTCAAGATCAATATTATGTGCTCCTCAACCTTAATATCTACATTGTCTATGTAAGAGAATTTTCATGAGCTCCTTTGTGGGTTGGGAAGTGGATAAATGGAAGGGATGAATGATGATTAGCAAGGTTTGCTCATCCACATTGCCTAAGCCTAAAAAAGTTGTTATTGAGATTGTGTGGTGAAACCTACTCACGTCCTTTGATCTTAGTAGATGTAATAGATAGGGTAGACATGATGGCAACCCATTAGTTCCAATACAATCAAAGGTAGTCTTATTTTATGCTTGTTCAAGCTTCTTTGATTCTCTCATTCCCCATCAAAATAATCCTAGAGAAATAATGTGTGACATAGACCTACATAGAAGCTTTTTCACAACAATTTACTTGCCTTTTGTTATTGATGTATAGAAGCTTTTCCATAGTACTTCACCCACAATGGCTTGTTGTTGATGGATGGAGAGAGGAAGAGAGAGAGTGTGTGTGTATGTATGTGTGGCCGACTCGATTGACCACCACACGAAACCAATTTCCCTCGCTCATCTCCATTGACCCCTTGATAGCGATAGAGACTCGTTGCATAACCATCTTCATTAACCCTCTACCAAAAATAGAATAGAACATGCATGTTACATACACATGAGAGAGAGAGAGAGAGAGAGAGAGAGAGAGAGAGAGAGAGAGAGAGAGAGAGAGAGAGAGAGAGAGAGAGAGAGAGAGAGAGAGAGAGAGAGAGAGAGAGAGAGAGAGTGTGTGTGTGTGTGTGTGTGTGCATGTGCATGTGTGCCCTCACACCATGGATGATTGTAGGTCACAGGTATGGAGGGGCCACCATGGCCATGTCAAAAGGGTACATATTAGATGAGAGTATTACATGAAGGGGTTGCCCATGAAGAGAGGTGTGATGATTTGCTATGGTGGGTATGCAATCAATTGTTGCTACAATAATTAAATATGTAGGGAATAGAGTTGCAAGCTAGGTCCTCATTGCTTTGTCACAGTTTACATGCGGTGTAAGAGGTCAAAGTGTGGTGCATTTCAAGCAAAAAGAAGAGAGGACTACTTGTGAGGGAATCACCATAGCCCAACATCTAGCATTCAAGAAAAGAGATGCATAATATGAAGTTGGGTGTACAACAATATCTAAGAGTTGTCAATGGAAGCCTTTTGATTTGGGTGCTTTGGTGGGCATTAGATCTAGGAGAAAGTTGGCTTCTAGAGGAAGGCTAGGGCATCTTCTTATAGAAAATTATTGTTCTAAATCAATATAGAGTACTCTTCAGTCTCAATATCTACATTGGTATACTTGCTATGCAAGATAAAATTTCAAGAGTTCCTTTATGGGTTGGGAAGTGGATATGGAAGGGTTGAAATGATGATGAGCAATGCATGCTCATCCATATGACCCCAGCTTGGAGGTCATTGTTGTTGACCTTGTGTTAGGAATATATAGGTCTTGTGCCATATGAAAGCAACCATATAGAGAGAAAGAGGGAGAAAGAGGGGTATATCTATGCTCCTCTAGAGCTTTGTAATGCAAGAGCATATCCTCAATCTACCTTACCCTACCCTCCACCCTCTAGGACCTTCATAATAGCTTGCATCTTCCACTTCCTCTTCCCACACACACACACACACACACACACACACACACACACACACACACACACACACACACACACACACACACACACACACACACACACACACACACACACACACACACACACACACACACACACACACACACACACACACACACACACACACACAGAGGCTTTTGCAAGCGCAAGAGAGGTCTTGTGCCCTATGACAACAAACATATAGAGAGAAAGAGGGGTATACCTATGCTCCTCTAGAGCTTTGCAGTGTGGGATCATATCCTCAATTTGCCTTACCCTACCCTCCACCCTCTAGAACCTTCATAATAGCTTGTATCTTCCACTTCCACTTCCCCAAAACACGTTGCACACACACATACACACACACACACACACACACAGAGAGAGATAGAGAGAGAGAGAGAGAGAGAGAGAGAGAGAGAGAGAGAGAGAGAGAGAGAGAGAGAGAGAGAGAGAGAGAGAGAGAGAGAGAGAGAGAGAGAGAGAGAGAGAGAGAGAGAGAGAGAGAGAGAGAGAGAGAGAGAGAGAGAGAGAGAGAGAGAGAGAGAGAGAGAGAGAGAGAGAGAGAGAGAGAGAGAGAGAGAGAGAGAGAGAGAGAGAGAGAGAGAGAGTTTTGCATGCATACATTTACAAAGCTTGGCCAAACTTCATCTTTGGCTATTATTGATCAGTAAAATTGATGCACACAATTCTCTTCTACAATGATGATAGGAATTCAAGGAATGAAATTCGCTATCATGAATGCATGCTCAAATGCCACCATGGTACGGTGGACTAGTGTGCATTATTTCTATCGTGGTCATATATGCGTGCGTGCACACACACACGCACACACACACAGACATCTCCCTGCCATGTCTCTCCCCCCATAGCTTTGACAACCATAATGCAATTACCTCCTTAGCACCATCATTGGTCAACACAAATGACACTATTTTCCTCTTCCAACTTGCTATGCTTCTTGTTGAGGAAGGGTTTTAAGCTCAACTAAACATGCCATTCTCAACATTATCGTCAACTAAAGTGACAAAATGCAAGCAAGGAGCTTACTGAAGTACACATTGTCCATGACCTTTCTTGATGATGTCTATTGACTTCAATAGGTGATTAACCAAGACCAATTTTCTTGACCACTTCTAGTGGGTTGTGTAGGTCAAACTCCTTCAAGTCCCCACACTTGGTGTAAGCATCAAAGGTTGCATAACATGACTTGTAAGCCCTATTGTGTTGGCACTACCATTGTTAGGAAGTGCTAAGTAGATGTGCACAAACGTGCTCTTCTTGTATCAGACCTTCTTTGGAAGACATCCCTTTCAAGCTTCCTCTGGTTGCCTTTCGAGAGCTCTTAGTCTTGTTTGCATCACATCCATGGAAGACGAAGAAAGTGGTACATGGTATGGCCTCCTTCTCTCAGCCTTAAGTGCAGGCTACTACAAGCTTATCAGAAACACTTTTTACATCTCTTCCTTATCTACATCTTCCATGAGAGGAGGTTGTGGCTACATAGGAAAAGTAGGTAAAGTTGTAGGATAAGTGTTGAGAAAAGTAGGTAAAGTTGTAGGATTAGTGTTGAGAAAAGGGCAAGAGAGAGAATGAACTTAGCTAGCACGACATGGGCAATTGGTTGTGTGAGAGAGAGAGAGAGGAGTTCATTATAAATATATATTTTTATACTTTTTAAAAAATTTTATTTCTTGAAAACAAAAGAGGAAGCTTAGGAAGCATTGTATGAATGAGGCGTAAAATTGATAGAAGATTTGTAAAATCTGTCAATTATAACATAATATAAATAAAGACACTAGCGTGGTTCTTGCCTCTCAACTAATTAGGTGTATTTGATCCCCCATAAGGCTAGGTACCGAAAACTGCTCACAAGATGGGGCTCATGTAATCGACGTTCCAATTGGGCTGCCCTTCTAGGGAACATAGCATATTGTATTCTTGCTTGGCAAAAGGGCCAAAAAAAAGTTCTGACGTGTCACCGCGAATCCGTTTGACTCTAAGCAAGCTTGCTCACGCAAGTATAGAGACACGTCATCCTCATGGAGCTCCGGAGTTCAGCGAAATTCCTGCCGACGGCCGACTATTCTTCGGAGTCTACTCCTCTCCTCCTCCTCCTCCTTCTTCGTCGTTGTCTTATCTCTCTCTCTCTCTCTCTCTCTCTCTCTCTCTGTGCGCTCATCACCTCTCTGGAACATCTCCCTTAGACGTTTCTTCGCGTTTCCTTCCATATCGAGCACCACCTCCAACCTGCCAGATGTAGGTTCTATCGAATGTAATCCTAGCGAAATCACCTCGGATCGGCTGTCTCCATAGATAAACGGCCAGCTTTGCCATAGAAGATGCCAACATCCTAGCACCTCAGTGTAGGTGCAATAATGTGGAAGTCTCAGGAACCAGAATACAGCTCGTTTGACGAGAAGGACGGCGAGTACCTTCCAATGGCAGAAGTTCAGTTTACTACTGAGCCAGAACGAGACAGAATGCAGGGTTTGTTGTCAAGGAGAGACATTCTCGTTTATGGCGTAGGCCACATGTTGAATGATCTCACCGCGGCCTGCTGGTTCACGTATCTTCTCATATTCTTGACAGACATTCGCTTGTCTCCAAGGTAATTTCGCCTGGTTTTTGCTATGTATTGCTATGGCTTTTTACTCTTGCGTCATTTCCAATGTCACTTGCACTTTACGCATTAGGCAATTCGCTTTCAATCGCGAGAAAATTTGTTGCAGTTTAAGCTTCTAGCTTCTCTACAGGATTTTAACGCGGTGCCAATGTTCACTTGGCATACTCTGGATGAAAGGTTGAATTATTCTTTCGATCATCCAGAAATAGCAATAGTAAATGAGCATTCATTCTATGTGAATCAAGAGACTACACCAGGATTGGCGTTCATTGGCCTACCATAATCCCGAAGGTCGTGTTTGCCAATAAAACTGTTTTATCCATATGAGCAACGGAACATCAACTGACAGCATACAATGCGATTCTAGAAAACTGATTTTTTGGAGTGGTTTCTTGAAAAGGAGGGAGGAGTGAAACATGAGTATAGTGGACCTTCAACATTCATAGTGATTGTGGTGAACTTTCCGCCACAATATTGCGATCAGCCTTATACGGAACAGAATTATGTAGATATACTAGACGCACTGTACAGATATGGACCTGGTTGCAGCATCCATAGTTATTGTGGTGCACTTTCCACCATAATATTGTGATCAGTCTTTAGCCTACCATCTTTGTATTACTTCGACTACTAATAATTGGCTCTCAAGAAACACAAACCACATTAATCCTTGGCTATTTTCCTAGCACAATGCAACTAGTGCTAACACATACATGTGCAACAAGTCACTATTATGGGGCAAATAGAAATTTAACAACAATAATATAATTTACAAAATAAATTTGATAATAGCAACCTGTTTTCATAGAAATCAACCAAGTTAAAGATCATAAAACTATCTGGGGGTAAAAAGTAATTGTCCTTAGTTGATCAAGAACAAAAAAAAACATTATGGGTGATTGGTCACATTCTACTGTTGTGCTGCCTCAAGTACTAAAGCTGTATATCCACTATGAAAATACGGATCTGTGGATTTTTCAAACATTATCTCATGTGGTGTATTTGTGTTTGATCTTGGATTACATGTGATTGTGAGTGGCATACACATATTAGATAATCATAAGTAATTGGAGTAAGAGATGAGTTTTGAATCCATGGGGAGTCCTCAATAGAATGATTTTGATACTTAACCAAATATGTGTCATACTCAAATTGGGATGAACTTGAGTTCCAAGGTGGAGAAGATGGTTAGGTTTTGAATGACCTACATGTGGCTTTTGAGTACACTTGTCAAAATGGTTGGACTTTTAACAATGTTGATAGTATCTATTTTTCTCGGGAATTTTTTGCGAACTCAATTTCTATCTAGGAGGGGAATTACTTTGTTCCTCATTATCTAACTTGGTCTTGTTACTGTTCTCTCCACCCTTTGCTTCGCCTTTAGTTTGGTGGAAGTCAAAGTCCCCTTTCAATACGGCAGATGGGTTTTCTTGTGAACATGGTCGAACAACCTTGTGAAACACAAAAGTTGACATTCAACATCATAGGAGAGGAGCAACTGGGACCGTGAGATAATTTGCTACATAAAACTAGAACATCTATGTGGCAGCTTGTTCATGAACAAAGTGACGTGATTGCCATAAAATGGCCCTTGAGAGTTTGTGTGTCCCATAAGCAAAACGCTAATTTGGGAGGATCCTTTTGCATCTCTAGTCTTCATCAACTGTAGCCTTCACTTGGTGACCTGTTATCTGTTGCTGCCAGCCACCAGGTGACCCTTGAACATGCTGCATTTGCTACAGATCTACCACATCAGCCCTGCTGTCGAGTTTTCACCAGTTTACAGCCAGTGTTTATCTGCTGTGCAGGCCACCCTGATCAACACACCTTCAGCCTGCTATCACCTACTGTTTACAGCCTTGGTGATCAGCTTTCCAGCTTTTGATGGGTGGTACATTGCTGCGTTTACCACATTCAGCCTCCAAACTGTTGTGTTCTGGTGACCCTTGTACATTCAGCACTCTTTTAGCTCCAATTGGTCGTTACAGTAGTCGGGATCCTCTTTGGTGGGTGTTACACTTCGACTACATCCATTGCTTTGCCTTTGGAGTTTGAGCATTTTGTACTCTCTTTCCTTCATTTACATAATTGATTCATTCACTTCAGAGTTCTCTTCTTTCTTTGTTTGTATTTGTGTTTTACATTTAGGGTTTTTGCACTATTACTTGAGTATCATGTTTTTAGTCATGTTTGTACATTCTGTCTTCTTAGTGCAAATCCTAGCTTATCTTCACACGGTATTAGAGTCACTGCTCTTATGAAGAGTATCTTGGGGCTATCTTAGAGAGCTTGGTTTTGGGTGAGATATACGAATGATACATGACCAATTCACAATGTCTTAAGACTCCTCCTTCTTGGGATCTTACTATGTCTTATCAGGCTTCTCCATCATTGGAGGCTCTAAAGTGGCATTATGGACTTGATGAGGAAGACGATGCTTCATCTTTACTTTCTTATTGGTGAGATACATGATTCATACAAATGAGGAGTTTCAAAAATACTTGCCTATTAGGTATGGTTGCAGCTACCTCTTTTCCAACTCTTGAAAACCTTGCTCCTAATACATTCGGATTGGCTGATGAGGTTGACCACCTCTTCGATCAAGGAGAATCCACAACATTTGGGACAGTTGATGATCCATCTTCTTCATCACAATCAAGCATAGTGTTATTATTTGAAGTAAAACCCTCCCCTATTTTTCCTTTTGGTTTGTAGTATTTGGATAATGATAGGTTTAAGAATGCAAATGTAAATCGAGGAGACTCTTGAAGTACATGTACTTTTATAGATATATTTGACAGTTTTCTCAAACTCCTTTCATCCCTCCATCTTTTGGTTAAAACAAAAAATTTCTTTCTTTTGCTTTCAATAATTTCGGATTACACTCCACACCTACACCCAATACACTAGGGTTGGGATCATCTGTCTTTGCTCCTAGTTCTTTGTTTTTCTCTACACCACATGTCACCTATCCATAGGTGAATGCCACTTGGCATCCTAGTACATTGTTAGCGGGCACGCCACTCTTTGACATTGTGCCTTATCCCCATCTGCAAGTAAGCCCATCTATCTATCCTGGGATGAGTGTGATGTGTATCTCTGTCACTATCTCTAGACATTCACTCCCTTGTCCATCGACCTCTTAATACAAGGATTTCCATCCTCCGTCTATGGTGTATCATCCCTCATGACATGGGTCATTCCCATGTAGGGATATCCATATGTTGCCTATCGTGTTTCTATTCCTTATCCTTGGGCTACACATGCACCTACTATGCCTATGCCTAGTTAGCCCATATCCACTTTTGGATCCACTATGCACACATCCCACATGCATGGTGGGTACTCTGGGGTTGGCTCCCAAGTGTACTCCACTTCCCCACTCTACCCATCCTACCCATCCTATTTCTCATTTGACACTACCACTTCTATTGATATAGCCAAGAATGCCTTCATGGATAAGATTTGCTTTGATGGGTCAAATTTCACCACTTGGTCTAACTTTATGCAACAAGTGCTTGAATCTCAAGGTCTTTGGAGCTAGTCATTGATCTAGAACCTATGCTAGGTCCTCAATTGGCAGTTTGGCTCACCTTGATCACATCCATCAATGGTGAGCTTAAAATGCTATAGCCAATGTTGAGTTAATGTACAGATTGCTTCCTACGTTCCATTCTCGGTTACAACACTTTCCCCTCACATCTAAGCATTGGAGTCATCTTCGAGATTGCTACATGACAAGAGATGGAACTTGGTGTATCAATCTCAATTTTGAGCTTTAAGGGTTTACTATTAGGGAAGGGGACAACTTGAAAGTCAAATTGGTTGAATAGAAGCGATTACTTGCTGAGTTCGCAACTACTAGCTCAACGAAACAAGATGACAATCAAGTTACTATCTTTAAAACAAGCTTCCTGAAAAATACTTCCATTTTATCTAACACATTATTTCATTGCCTTGCTTGCCAATCTTCTATGAGTTCAAATGTCAGTGCTTGCATTACATTAGGTTGCATGATCAAGTCCACAAGTTCGCCCCACATTCTTATTTAGAGAGGGTTTTGGTTGCCTCTTCTTCATAAGGGAAAACCAACGGTGGCAAGAACTCTCAAGATGCGAAGGCAACGCAAAACAAGGGTGATATCCCTTTCTCATATGGAAACAAAGAAATAAAATCCATGTGGTAGCAACTTTCTAAAAAACTAGATTTTGCACACATTGCTAGAGACTAGTCCATGTAGATGAGAAGCGTTCTAAGGCCTAAGGTCTTGCTACTAAGAAACCATAGTAGACCATGAATACTTCCACTTTTGTTGGACAATTTGTTGAGAACCTCTTCACCCTTCATTCGTAGTTTGCGTTTCTGCATTTTGCGTTTTGCATTTAGGATTTGCAGCCCCAAAAAGGGGCGCCATCCTAGACTGACTGTGCCTATTTATAGGCCACTCTTTCATTCATTCCTCACGGCTGATTCATTTACTCCGTCACCTCTTTTCTCTAGCCTCTCCATTGTCCTCACACCCCTTCAGGAGGACATTGCGGTTCGTGGTTCGTGGCTATCTTCATCATCTTCCTTGTGCTATGGCACCCTTGGTCCCTTGTATCACATTCACTCCATGATTCGGAACTTCATTATTCCATTCATCAGAGTTTCTTCACTTTTTCTCTTCTCCACATTTGTCAAGTTCACTCCGTGTTTCTCCTCGCCAACCCTACTGTCTCGCTGGTACGTCATCTTTTGACATGGTATCAGAGCTGGATCTACTCACCTAGCAACGAAGATCCTCCACTCTAGTGAAGGCAAAGATCGGTGGTGGGTTCGGCATCCACTTCTCTTTTTCCTCCGCTGCATTAAAATCCCGTTTTTGTGGATTTCAGGTGTTTCAGCCTGCTGTCCACACCCCGTTTGCGGAGGACATCTCAGCCGAAGCTGTCCATTGCTGTCTCCATCAGTTGGCGCTTGATTTCCAGCCCTCTTCATGCAGTTTGGAGCTGATTTCAGACAGGCGGCTGCTGTTCTTGTGCAGGCCTGCTGCCGTACAGCCTGCCACGTCATCACAGTCCTGCTGCCTGCGTTTTTAGTCTTTCTCTCACCTGCTGCCTACGTTTTTAGTCTTTCTCTCTCCTGTAGGCTGTCCTCCGTGCATTTTTGGTCTTTCTCTCTCCTACAGGCTGTCCTGCTTGCGTTTTTAGTCTCTCTCTCGTCACTTGCGTTTTTCTATTAGTTGCAACCTCTTACTGTTGGTCACATCCTCCTCCCATTGGCAAATCACTTCCAGCCCTTCCACTACCCTCCCACCCCTTGAGGCGGACATTGCGGTTCATGCTTCACACTGCCCTCACACCCCTTGAGGCGGACATTGTGGTTCGTGGTTAATGGTGGCTGACCTCTTCCTTCTTTAGCAAGGCACACTGGTATCCATGGCTTCTTTACCCATAGATGACCAGACTACTGGGTGCTCCTACTGTGGCATCACCAGACACACCACCAAAGCTTGTCGACTTCGACCCTTGCTCCCCACCCCCCCGAAGTATATGCGTCGTCCACCATGCACTCCTTGTGCCACCTCTCCTTTTTGGGCCATAGAGATCATTCTGCATCGGCTATCAGAGTACTATGCTCAAGGCAATAAGATGCATCTGATGCACACTAAGTCCTTTCGAGCACATGGAGGATCGATTGGCGCTATGACCTCCTGGAGAACGTTGCAATGCCAGCGGCAGTCTTCTCCCACTTTTTTTCAGGTACAGTGGCTTTCACGACCTATGGCTCTGCAGTCCTCTCCATCGAGAGACAGTGATTGCTTGATATCGTCTCCTCGTTGGTCTGCTCCTTTGAGAGACAGTGGCTGCTTGACTCCTTCCTCTTCTTCGACTACCCAGTCTGCTCCACTGAGAGACAACGACTGTTGCCCACCTCTTGCTCATTCTGAGCCCCACCCTTCCCTACCCTCGACTACTCAGGTTCGAGAGGCTACCTTTGGGAGCTCTTCGGCACCCCAGATATCTTCTTTAGCACGACCGATGGCACTTCCTTCGTCATTAGACATTTTGGAGTCCGTGATCCATGAGTTTTTGGATTCCCTATCTACTTCAGAGGGGGATGTTATTTCTTTGCTCTTAGAGGGGGTATCTACTTCTTCTTCGACTTGAGCGGGGGCCCCTCCACCTCCCACCTTAGAGGGGGAATCTACTCCACGTGAAGTTCTTCACCCATCCTCTACTTTCTTGGGGTGGCTGTCTTCAACTAGTCATCTCTTCTGTTGATACCCAGGATCTTTAGGTACCACCTAGATCGGGACCTCAGAGGTTCAACCGCGACTTGGTGACGAGGCCTTCGTATTCCTTCCAGCATGGATGCACGGAGCTAGTGGCTTCTCTCTCGAGTTTGAGTTCCGGGTTCTCCAGTTCACTCTGTCTACTGATCTTTACTGCAGGTTCCCTTTCTGGTGGAAATCTTGGATCTTAGGGGTCCTCTACATCTTCTTGCCTTGGCCACTTGGTCAGCATGGAGCCACCTCGTGAGATTGAGTACGGGCATATCCTTATGGTTCTCGGTACCACACAAAGTCCGACATTCCTCCTATGCATTGCATGTTTTCATCATCTTTGTACTCGGGCACTTGGACAAGTGAACAATTTTCCCTACAAGGGACATTGTCCAATTGGTACCTGCTGCATGAGCATTCTTCAGCATGTAGCATTGCATCTCCACCTCACTCTTCTCTTGTTTCCCTTTTTGGGCCTGAGAGGGGGTGTTGAGAAACTCTTCACCCTTTACCCTTCACCCGCAGTTTGCGTTCTTGCGTTTTTGCATTTCTGCGTTTTGCGTTTTTTCTTTTCCCTGTAAAATGTGGCTGGTTCACCCGCAATTTGCGTTTTTGCGTTTTTGCATTTCTGCGTTTTGCGTTTAGGGTTTGCATTTTTTTTTCCCTGTAAAATGTGGCTGGTTATATTACTCAAAAAAACTGATTACAATGGACCATCATGCTCAATAGACAAGCTGGAGCTGATGAAAGTCCTAGATACATCATATATACAAGCCTCTCAATGCGGTCTAGGGGGGATGGGGGCAAGAAGCCATGGAGGGGGGGTGTATCGCCATCTGGAGCTGCCTGCCTGCATCACGAAGAACAGGTCCTGGCCGCCCCAAGTGCGCATGAAATGACATCAGAGCTCCTGACAAGCCCTGGACTCGCCTTGTACTTGATCCCATCGGCCTCGAAGGGAGTGGATGATGGAGGTCCAGAGCTTTGCTAAGGTCGCCTGTACTGAAAGTCTCCGCCGAAAGCCACCTGACACCTGTTAGCAGTCCTGTTTGTCATGCCTTGTCATCTCCTGCCTGTGAGTCTCAGTCTGAGTCAGACGGGGACATTAGGAGCTCTGACATGTCTGTCATGTGTTATGATGGGGGAGGCTAGTCACTCTTGATTGGCTGTCTTAGGATGTGTATTTCTTTTTTGCCTCTTTTAGTGGGCAGCCACTGGCTGCCCGGCCACTTTTTGGTCACTGTTGTGGGGCGCCCATTTTAGGGCATTTTTAGGGTTTGCGCCCATTTTAGGGTTTGCGCCCATTTTAGGGTTAGGGTTAGGGTTTGTCCATTGCCTATTTATAGGCAGCCCCCTCCCCACTTGGTCACTTGTCTTCTTGCAGATTCCGACACTCCTCCCCCGTGGTGGTGCTGCCATCATCATCAGCCTGATCTGGTGCCCTCACTGACGCTGTGGGCTGCGTGCAGGGACTGATCAGTCCATTTCAGTGTATTCAGCATTCATTTCAGTCAGTGCAGATTTCTCTTCCTTATTTTCTGCTTTCTCTCTCTCTCTCCCTCCGTGTTCGTATTTCCTCTTCCGCAGCGCACTCTCACATGGTATCAGAGCCGAAGGAGAGTACACGGAGCTGAGTTCTACACGGGAGAACACCCACAACCTTGCGTTTGCTGGTCAAGACGTCTCCAACAGCAGAGGCGTCACTTTCAGCACCATCTCCTTGATCAAGGCGGCCTGTTTTGGTGTCCATCTATTTGCGTTTGCTGTTGGCGTCATACCCAAATCTGCGTTTTCAGCCTGGGCGGTCCTCCTCTAGCTGGGCGACACTCCACCAAGCTGCGTTTTCAGCTTCTGTGGCTGCGTTCAACCTCTGGCGGCACTCCTCCAAGCTGGGCGACATCTTCCTTACTGGCGTTTTGAGGCAGGAGGCTGTTTTTCTGTGGTGATTGCATCGTCAGCATTTGCGTTTGACATCATCCTTGCGTTCTGTGCAAGGCGGCCAGCTCAAGAGCTTCTGGTGTTTGTGTTTCGGCACCGGCAACCTTTCCTTGTTGTGTTTTGGTGTTTGTAGATATCGAAGATGTCTTCTGATCAGTTTACGGGCTTTGATGACTCAGATGACGAGCTTTTGTCTCGACACTCATTTGAACGGAGGCGTGATTTCTATCACGAGGACCGTCGTCCGGAGTCTATTCCTCTTTCCCGTCCCCCTTCTCTTCATGTATCTCGGCGAGCCTCTTCCAGTGGGCCGAAGATGCAGCCTTTGGTACCCCCTGTACAGGTACCCGTACTTCCTCAGCTGCCCAAAGAGGACCGGTTGGATGGCTCCAACTTTTCTCTATGGTCCTGCAAGGTGGAGTGTATCTTGGACTCCTTCGATCTTTGGGAGCTTGTTTCTGTTCCTATTCCCCGGCCTAAGGTGGATTCCGCAGATGGGACATCTATGGATCGTGCAGCCTTATGGGATCGGCTTGATTCTAGAGCCAAATCTTTCCTCTTTCTGAGTTTGCAGGATTCTGTCCTTGTTCATGTTCACAGGTTGAAGACTGCAACGGACGTGTGGAGAAAGCTCGCGTCTCTCTATCAACAGAAGACGTTTGCCCACCGGATATCTCTTGAAAAGAAGTTGCGGATGCTCGCTATTGATGATAGTCCTTCCATGAAGGACCACATCAACAGCTTACAGGATATGAGGGATGAGCTTGCATCCCTCGGTCGGACGATATCTTCTGAAGACATGGCTATGATTCTCTTGACTCAGTTGCCATCGCCTCGGTTTGATGTCTTCTACACCAGCCTTCTTACATCGAGGACCCGTGAGAAGCTTCTATGGGCGGAGCTATCCACGCTTGTCTTGGAGCATGACGAGCGACTCAGAGAGATTAGTGCTAGTGGATCCGACTCCACTAGAGCCTTTGTTGCAGGTTTGGGAGGACAGAAGAAGAAGAAGAAGTCAAAGGCTAAGAAGAAGGACAGTTCTTCAGGCTCTGACTCAGATTCAGAGAGACCGAAGTGCCCACACTGTGGGAAAGGGACACATCCCGAGGAGAAATGCTGGAAGAAGTACCGTCACCTTTGTCCGGGAGCGAAGGATGGATCTACATCGGAGCCTTCTTCTACCTCTACACCAGCTGTTACCCATGAGTCAATGTTCCTTCATATCCATGCTTTGGAGGAGGATCCTTCTTCCGTGGCTGCAGTGTCTTCTGCGCAGCCTTGGTTAGTGGACAGTGGTGCTTCGAGTCATATGACTCCCCGAGGTGATTTGTTACAGGATCTCCGTCCATCAGAGGGTTCAGTCACTGTTGGTGACATTTTATCGGTGCCTATTAGTGGTGTTGGCACATTGCCTTTGTTTACCGACCGACCTTCGAGCTCCTTTTCACAGGCCCTACATGTTCCGGATTTGGGCCTTCCCCTCCTCTTAGTTTATGGCCTTACGAGGCTTGGCACACGAGTGATCTTCACCGAGCATGCCGTTGTTATTGAGGATTCTTTTACAGGAGCTGTCTTATCTACAGGTTGGCAGGAGAGCGGGCTTTACAGGCTCCTTTCCCCTTCTTTGATGCAGGGTCCTCCGAGGCAGTCTATTGCTACACCCGCTTCCGCTTGTGCACCTTCTATTCCACAGGTTCCTTCCCATCCCCCACCTCCTTCGGTGGTTCCCTCGTACCCCCCATCCCTTTCAGAGGGGGACGATCTCGGTGATGCGGCTGTGGATTCCCTGGCCCCTAGTGTTTTAGAGGGGGATTCCCAGGATCGTGAGGAGCTCCTTCAGCGGCGGTAGTCTACATCGACGGACTTCATCGACATTGGCATTCCTCTTGCCACCCCAGGATCTATTTCTTCTTTGGCCTTCAGCCACATCCAGGATCTGAGAGGGGGTGTTAGCAGTCATGTTTGTCATGCCTTGTCATCTCTTGCCTGTGAGCCTCAGTCTGAGTCAGACGGGGACATTAGGAGCTCTGACATGCCTGTCATGTGTTATGATGGGGGAGGCTAGTCACTCTTGACTGGCTGTCTTAGGATGTGTATTTCTTTTTTGCCTCTTTTAGTGGGCAGCCACTGGCTGCCCGGCCACTTTTTGGTCACTGTTGTGGGGCGCCCATTTTAGGGCATTTTTAGGGTTTGCGCCCATTTTAGGGTTTGCGCCCATTTTAGGGTTAGGGTTAGGGTTTGTCCGTTGCCTATTTATAGGCAACCCCCCTCCCCACTTGGTCACTTGTCTTCTTGCAGATTCCGACACTCCTCCC
The DNA here is from genome assembly GCF_053477565.2 of Lygodium microphyllum. NCBI lineage: Eukaryota > Viridiplantae > Streptophyta > Polypodiopsida > Schizaeales > Lygodiaceae > Lygodium > Lygodium microphyllum. Next base: position 56,291,801 of record NC_141137.1, read on the forward strand.
CCGTGGTGGTGCTGCCATCATCATCAGCCTGATCTGGTGCCCTCATTGACGCTGTGGGCTGCGTGCAGGGACTGATCAGTCCATTTCAGTGTATTCAGCATTCATTTCAGTCAGTGTAGATTTCTCTTCCTTATTTTCTGCTTTCTCTCTCTCTCTCCCTCCGTGTTCGTATTTCCTCTTCCGCAGCGCACTCTCACAACACCGCGCCTTCCAGATATGCCAACCAGTAAGACTCCCTACGATTTCCCATACCTTAGAGCGGTCTGCTGTGGGCTCCAGTACCTGGCGGATGGGTAGAGCCTTTAAACCCACCAGTGCGCACGACCCTGCCTCGATAATGAATATCGTATCCTACATCCCGGCCTCATACAGAAGGTGAGCCCTGGCTGACCGCCTGCCAGCAGAAAGCTCCCCAAGAGATACATCCAAGGCTGGGTGCTATGCGGCGAAGGATGCGGCATACTCGAGCTGTGCCGTCTCACACGACCAAAGGCAGTGCTTTGGGGTTTCCATAGATTGCTGTGTGTAGCGCTTACAAACTCCCTCTTGCATCTGGGCAAGCTAGCTTCCCACCGCCAAGCCTCCATGTGCCACCAGCCATAAAAAATACGATATCCTCCTCAGCCTCTAGCTGTCCCATAGGCGGCGCCAAAAGGTCCGTCGGAATAGCTCCGTGATGCTGTGCTCCGCTCAGTGCCTGCTACATGACGGTGCCCAATCCATATCCTCTTGCATCAGTACGTGTTTGCCAATCTTGGCGGTGTAGGCCGTGGAATCCCTGGAGCGGTCTGACCCGGACCAAAGGAAATTCCGCACTAGATGGCAAAGCTGCATTATGCAGGAGGAGGTGAAGCACTAACACGAGGCGATGTACCAGGCTGTCGCTAGGAGGACCTGGTTAACCACCAGGGCTCGGCCGACTAGTGAGAGGCGAGCCGTGCTCCAGTAGGTCAGCTTCCTCCGAATAGAATCGAGGACTGGAAGAAACTGGTGGTGGGCGGGAGTGATGTCGAGTCCCACGTGGAACCCTAGGTACCAGACGGTCTGTCCTCTACTCACCCATCTAAATCCCAGGTGGACGCCCCACTCCGTGCTAGAGTCCGGGCCTGTGAGGAAACCAACCGACTTTCGCCAGTTAATTTTTGCTCCCGATGCAGAACAGAGCATCTCAAGAGCGAGCCTCTCTCTTCAGCATCAACTCGTCATCCTCTATGTAGAGCGCTGTATCATCTGCATACTCTGAGTCTAACAACTCGGTCTCCTCTCTTACTGGAAGTCGGAGGCCACGTAATCCACTCATTGAGAAAGTGAGACATCGCCTTTGCAAAGAGAAGGAACAAGTACGGGGCCAGGGGGCAGCCCTGTCGGACCGATCTCTCCAGCCGAAACTCCTCCCCTTGCCTCCCTCCTATGAGAACCCTGTTGGTGGCTAATCTGTAAAGTGCGGAGACCCCGCAAATCCAAGCTTGGGGGAAACCCAACCTCACCATGGTGCCCTCTAGGAAATCCCAGTCCACCTTGTCATAGGCTTTCTCAAAATCCAAGAGTAGTACGGCTAGGCTCTGCCCACTGTGCTGGGCCCACTCTGTCGCCTCAAAGAAGGTGAATACATTGTCTAGGATGCTCCTATCCTGGACAAAGCCCGTCTGTGTATCATGGATGATGTCTGGAAGCACGGGGCATAGTCGCCTACCAATCATCTTTGCCAGCGCCTTATAGGCCACTGACAATAAGGTGATCCGTCTCCACTGGGGCCATCAATAGGGGGTCCTTCACCACTTCTTAGAATGTAGTGAAGAGAGCCTTAGAGACGCCATCCTCTCCCGGACATTTCTGCCCATCCTGTGTATGGAAAGCCTCTAGTTCCTTCTCTGTGAAGGCGGCTAGGAGGGAGCGTCCCATCTCCTCTGTGATGAGGGACGGGATGTTATCCCAGACCTTCTGTCTACATCGCTGTCCTCTAGCTGAGGCTCTCCTGCTAGAAGAGGCGAGTGTAGTAGTCGGTGGCAATCTCCATCACCTCGTTTGGGCTAGAACGGGTCCTCCCATACTGATCTTGAAGGCTGCGTATTTGCTCTCCTGAGGTGCGAGGCTGGTGCACTTGGAAAAACTCCCTACATATCGTGTCCCCTTTCCGCGCCCAGAAAGCTGCCGAGGTGCGGAAAGAGAACTCTGAGCGCCTGTCCTCTAGGCCAGCAATGGCTGCTTGTGCGCGCACCTCCTGTGCGTGGAGAGTGGAATCCCCTAGTGCCTCCTGTAATAATCTCCGCGTGGCTGCAAGGTCCCGCCGGAGTGCTCTCTTCTCCTCCTAGCTCTGTTGCCTGGCCTGTATGGCTGCCTCTTGGCAGATTCTGCTTGACTCAGCTAGGACCTCTGCAACCCCCTCTGCGATCTGGTCCCTCTTGCCCCACTCTCTGGTCCAAATTTGCTCTCTCTATCTCGTCACCTCCTTCCTCCTATAGATCGAGTCAGGGATCCGACAAAATCGTGTATCTAGGGCAAATGCTGGGGGATCTAGTATCAGGAGAACCGCGCAATGATCGGACAAGGTGGTGCCCGCCAACTGCCCAATCTGGCCTCCCTGAGAGCCTCCCCACTCTCCCACATAAAACCTATCCAACTGCTCCAGTAGGACTCCACCTAGCGGCCTGTATTCCCAAGAGAAGTCCAGCGACCTCTCCCTCCTGTGGAAGGCAGGGTCTCTCCAGGCATTGCGTGCTCCTACTGCCAGTAGAAAGACCTCCCATGCCTCCTGCTCCTCCCCGCCATGCCCTGGTAGTTTCTCCCTTTGCCGTGCTGGTCCTCCAAAGCCTCCAAGTTGTTGAAGTCTCCTCCAACAATCCAGGAGTCCACCTCTGGGAGTCCTTCCGCAATCTCCACCCAGAACCTGCTGCATGTCCTCACCTATTGCCCCACCTCTAAGGTCTATAAGAAAAAACATTCCATCAAGTCCTTAGAGCCATGCTGGCTAAGAGGAAAGAAGAGTGGCCCACCTTCAGTATCTATAAGAACAAACACCCCATCAAGTCCCTAGTCACACCTAGAGGGAAAAGGGTGGTTCAAGCTAAAGGCAAGAAAGATTTGGAGTTAAGGAAGAAGGAGGTGTTTCTCAAGCAGTAGATTCCCTTGAGTGAGAGGACTGAAGAAAAAAGGCGTAGTTTGGTCCATTCAATGGTGCTAGTAGACAGACCTTGCCCCTCCTTGACTTACGAACCACGAAGATCCCCACCTCTAGAGGTAGTGGGAACTCTCCGCGCTCCGCAACTCTCAAGTAGGACCATGGGCCATTGCGGAAGAACTCCTGTGGCAACAGGTGTGTCTGTCTTGGGAAAGTGTGACGGGCGGCAGGGGTGGATGAGCTGGTGGTTGTATGGGAGGGGGAGGACTGCTGGTGCGAGGAGGATGCAGGCGTGTGTGGCTCATCACCTCTTGTGGGAGGAGAGGGGGTGGGTCTGGGGGGGATCGCCTGAACCAGGTGCGGATCAGGGGGGGTGCTCGGTAGGGGGGGTGGTGGGGGGGAGGATGATTGAGGGATGGTGGGATGGATGGAGGTACATGGCGGGTGTGTGGGGGGGCTGGTGGCCCTGGAAATGGGGGGACTCTGGGTCAGGGTCAGTGAGGGGGGGGGGGACATGGGATGTGGGGGGAGGTGGGTGTGGGAGCTGTGGGGACTTAGGAGAGGTAGTCTGTGGCGTAGGCGGTGGATGTGGGGGGTTGGAATCCTGCCAGGTGGGGCGGGCAGGGGGGTCTGTGGAGTGCTCTACCAAGGGGGCGTCGCTCGCCCACTTGCTCCTTGCTCTGCTGAGGCTGAGTCTAAGACGTTGGCTGCGCCCCCCCTTGCCATCTCCCTCTTTGTCGTCTCTGGACCCATGTGAAGCCATCAGCGTCCACCTGTGGGCCTGTCGGCGGAGCCACCTTGGCTTCGAAATGCGTGCAACCTACTGCCTGATGCCCAAAGTCGTGGCAGCGTAGGCACTGCCCTGGCTGCCCCGTCACAATGACGTGTTGCCTAAAGGAGTGCCCGCCCACCTCAATCTCTAGGAACTGCGGGATATTCTTGACCTCTTTCATTGCCACCCGTACCTTTGGGACTCCTGTAGCTGTCACTGTATCCGCGAAGGACGCGGGAAGGATAGTGCCGAAGAGTCGTCCAAAGTCTTTCACCAACTGGCGATACTCTATCGCCAGGCCGGGGAAAAGAAGGGTGACTGGGTGCCAAAGAAACCTGTTATGGAGTGCAAATGCCTCCACAATAAAGCCATTGTACCAAGGGACCATGTATATGACCCCCTTCGTGGACGCATATGGTGGAATTGGCAAGCAACTCGCGAGCTGCGTCTGTCGAGTTGAGCTTGACCATGAAAATCCCTTGGCCCATTAGGACCGCCTCCACGATCTGCGCTATGCCGATGCGCAGTGTCACGAGGACGTGAAAATTTGATGCTTTGCTTATGTTTAATTGACATTTGATTAAAGGATTAATCAAATGTGCAATTAAAAGATGCACATGTGTTGCACATGTGAGGTGCAAGCTACTTTCTCACAGTTGAAGACCGAAGGACCTTGTGAAAAAGATGGGTGTCAAAGGCAAAAGTTGTAACAAGTTACACTTGTTAGATTCTAGGTGAATTTTGGTGTGAGTTTGCCCCTAGGACCATTAATTGGCCATTAAGTGTCAGTGGTGACACTAGGGACTAGGCATTAATTTATGGATTAATGCTTGTCCAAGGGTCAATTAATGCATGGGACCACTTTGGGTTGCAATGGCCTAGCCAATTAATTTTTGGATGGGCAAGGTCAATTTTTTGGGCATGGATTAAGGGCTGAATTAATTTTCAGAATTAATTAATTCTGAAAATTAATTAAATGGTTGGAAATTGCTGAAAATGGATTGAGAAAGCTGCCACTTGGCAAAACTTTCCCATGCAAGTGGGGGAAAGGCTAAATAAGGCTGAAGGGAGAGGGAAATCTCGTTTTTTCATTTTGGAGCTGTTGGAAAGAGGTGTTGGACTGTTGCTGCCAGCTTTTGGGGCCAATTCCCAGCCATTGGAGACCATTTTGGTGATGGAGATTGCATATTCTTGGCCTTGGGAAGCTGACAATTCCTGCTGATGCACTTTCTCCTGAAGATAACAGTCTCTGATACTCCTATTGTTGTTGGTGCATCCGTTTGGGGCTGGTACAGCAGGGCAGCAACTAATTTTGATCAGTTCTTCGCGACAAATGTCAGAATTTTCTCTCTACAGCATTCTCTCATCTCCTTTAGCCTATGCCCAGCCATTCTCAACAATTCTTAGCCATTCGGAGGAGATCTCAGCCATTTTTGGTGGGCTGATCTGTAATTTCTGCGGTAGCAGTAAACCCTAATTTACAGCAGAAATTAGGGTTTAGCAGCCACCTTGGGATCCGTGCCAAAGATTGAAGGCTCAAGGGACTGAAATCAATAGCTGATAATTGAAGATTATCAAGGGATTTCAGGAGCCAGCCCATCCCGAATTGATTTGGAGCAGCATTTGGCCAGCCAAGGGTCAAATTGGAGAAGAAGTCCTGGGTGAATCAAGGGGCAAATGACCCAAAAGGCTTGTTGGTCATTTATGACAGCAAGAGCAATTGGTTAGCAGGAGGAGATTGAAGAATCTCAAGTTGTACTCCTTCCAATTGAATGAAAGCTAAAGAAATACCGCAAGGGGCTCCAATTTTGGGGCCAACAGGGTGTCTATTGTCCAAGAATGTTATGGTAAAGTATGTATTTCATTTTATGTGCATTTATTTATTGCTGTAATTAACTCTTAAATCAGGTTATTACCACCCATTCCAAGAAGGAAGGTTGGTTTCACGCAGTGTGGAGTGAAGCCAGTCCCGAAGCTGGGCCCTGACTGGGAAATGTCCTACTACCTGACCATAAATTGTTGTTTCCTTTAGCTCCAGCTCCTTAGCTTGGACGGCTAAGAGTTACTCCTCAGAGAGTACGACATGCAAGGTGTTTGACTGGGGGGGGGCACTCGTTGAGTGCGCCGGCGTTTGACTAGAGGTTCCCATTGCACGATCCTTCTGAGGAAACTACCAATTACCTCGCGGTGCTACTTGAGGGGGAAAGTTGCTGCAGGGGAGGGAGCAACTTGGACGGTGGGGGAAACAATGGCGGGGGGGAGGGCTGTTGTTTTGGGTAGTTGGGGGGGGGGGGGGGTTTGTTGGATACCGCGGACGGGACTGCGATCCGAGACAAAGGCAGCGTGCCCGGAAGGGGGCTGGATCAGAGGGTGGCTTGCCGGGGGGGGGGTTTTGTTGGATACCGCGGACGGGACCGCGATCCGAGACAAAGGCAGCGTGCCCGGAAGGGGGCTGGATCAGAGGGTGGCTTGCCGGGGGGGGGGGGGGGGACGAAGAGGGCGGGTAGGGGGGTGGGGACAACAGGGCGGTCGAGGGGCTAGGGGCTAGCAAGGGGGGGGGGGGGGGGAGGGTGGAGTAAGCGAAAAAAGCGGCCGAAGCCGTTGGTTGGGGGGGGGGGGGGGGCGCGGGTGGCGAACTGTTGGGGCGGAGGGGAAAGGGGGATCGGTGGGGCGTGGGCTATCGCGAGCCGTCAAGACGGGGGAGGCAGCTACGTCAGCGCGAAAGATCTGGCACGCGTGATCAGACGTGACGGGGGGAGGGGGCGCTTGCGACGTGATGGGCGTGAGCTCCATTCGATGATAAATTTGGTTAGCTGACCTTTTCTCAAAATCATCAGGAATCACAAACTTCCTAGGGTTTACGTTTAGGATTTGCAGCCCCAAAAAGGGGCGCCATCCTAGACTGATTGTGCCTATTTACAGGCCACTCTTTCATTCATTCCTCACGGCTGATTCATTCAGTCCGTCAGCTCTTTTCTCTAGCCTCTCCACTGCCCTCACACCCCTTCAGGAGGACATTGCGGTTCGTAGTTCGTGGCTGTCTTCATCATCTTCCTTGTGCTACAACACCCTTGGTCCCTTGTATTACATTTACTCCATGATTCGGAACTTCATCATTCCATTCATCAGAGTTTCTTCTCTCTTCTCTTGTCTTCTCCATGTTTGCCGAGTTCATTCCGTGTTCCTCCCCGCCAATCCTACCGTCTCGGTGATACGTCATCTTTTGACACAATTGACTAAGGCTATGCCTCCAACTAGTGCCCCATCTACTCCTCTTGGCATAGCTATCATTGGACATGTGGCACATAGATAACCTCAATAGCCCTTGTCTTTCAATACTTATGAAGGATTAAGTGATTGATTTGCTAATCTCTCACTTATTGCACTTTATGCATCTCTTTCAGGGTTTCATCTTGCACCCCTACCTAGGACCATTTCCTTGTCTCGACATGAGTTTCATTGGCAGCGACTTGCTGATGGCTGTGTGATGGTGACTACACACTTAGGCTAGTACCCCTAGGATACACAACACTAGACTCATACTACTTAACACTCTTAGCTCTTCAAACTACTAAGATTGGGTCCATAGATTACTTTGTCCTTAGGCTTTTTTTCTTTTGTTCTCTATTGCACATACTCTCTATATGCGCCACATTCGCATCACGATTACTCGGTACATAGGCAGGTTGGCGTGATGACTCAGTTGGAGGTAGCTTGCAAAGTCTTGGTGGATTCCATAGACCGAGGGAGAGAAACCCTACACTCTTGATCTTTTAAACTTAGGTCTTTTCCCAACTTTTTCAAAATTTTCAGTTTCCATACATCTCATTCCAATATACCATGTAAACTTACATATAAATTTTATCTCTTCTTATTTGATGAGAGATGATGATACCAGTTGTATTGGTTATGGTCTCATAGGCCACTCTGGCCTTTTAGAGAGGTTAATAGAGCTTTCTTTCCTTCTTTCTCTTGTTGTTGACATCCATTTTTTAGCCTACAGTCTACCTTCATGAGCTATCTAGCCTTCATTGACTGTATTCCTCACTTGGCAATCAATTTTTTGTTGTTGCTAGCAATTGGGTGATCCCTTGATGTCACGAGGATATGAAAATTTATTGCTTTGCTTAGCATTTGATTAAAAGTTAACAAATTGTGCTAATGTGACTTGCACATGTGAGATGCAAGTTAATTATTTCATAATGTGGGACCTAGGATTTGGAGACATTAGTTAGTGCTACAAGCAAAAAGTTGTAATAAGCTATGCTTGACAAGTACTAGGTGGTATCTAGTGTCAGATGTGGGACTAGATCGATTTATTGGCTTCTAATATCGGTGGTGACATTAGAGACTAGTTAGTTAATGCCAATCTAAGGATCAATATCTGCTCAGGGATACTTGGAAGACAAATTGGTCTAGCCAATTTAATTATTGGTTGGTGGAATTATTTTTTTGGGCACTAGAATAATTATTAAATTAATTTTCAAAATTAATGTTAGAAAATGGGATTAGAAGGCTGCCACTTAGCAAAACTTGCTCATGCATGTGGGAAAAACGTTTTTGGGTGTTGGTGTGTATCTATTTCAACCATTGTCAGAGAGATGGAAGCTTTTAGGAGCAAGAAGATGTTGCTGATGTGATTTGTAACCACACGAGGACTAGTTTTGTAGTAGGTGACAACAGTTTGGAGCCCTTGAGGTATAGGTGATAGCAACCCAAGGTCCTTCTGGTATAGTGATAGCATATAGGAGGGGGCGGCAGCCTTTCTGGTGGTTCTAAGCTGTAGGTGACAGCTTCCATGGTTGTTTCTGAAATTTCTCTTTCTATAGTATTCTCTCTCATCCTTCAACCATCTCTTAAGTTCTCGCAGCAAAATCTAGTCATTTTAGTCATCAAAGGTGGAGATATTGGAAAATCTTTGCTATAAACCCAAATTTATAGCAAAATTAGGGTTTGATAGCCACCTTAGGATGCATACTCAAAATTGAGGGTCTAGGACTTGAATTCCAACATCTGAAATTTAAGAATTTTAGGGAGATTCAAGAGGCCAGTGCGAGTAGCCCATGTTAGATTTTGGGCTTTAATTTGTCTTTTAAGGAGTAGGGTAAAGGACAATCCCCAAGCAAACCAAGATCGGTTTAAAGGCTTGTTGGTTAGTTTTGATAGCAAGAGACACTTGGATTAGCGGGGCAGATCAAACAATGTCAATTGTACTCATCCATTTGTAATAAAAGCTAAAGAAGTACATTAAGAGGCACCAGTTTTGGGGCCAATACTATTGGCTGTCCATTGTCTAAGATTAAGTGGCATTTTCAGTTTATGTTAATTTAATACTTGTGGTAATTAGTGTCAAATTAGGTTATTTACCACCCTATCCAAGAAGGAAGGCTGGTTTCACTTGAACATGTTGTGATTGCTGCAGACCTGCCACATCAGCCTTGCTGTCCAATTTTCACCAGTTTATAGCCAATGTTTACTTACTCTCCAAGCTTCCCTGCATTGGCACACCTTTAGCTTACTATTGCCTGTTGTTTACAGCCTTGGTGATCAAGTTTCTAGCCTCTCTAGTGGGTGGTATGCTGCTGCATTTACTAGATTCAGCCCAAACTGCTGCATTTTGGTGATAGCGTGCTGCCCTTCTATATTCAGCACTCTTTCAGATTGTTCCAATTGGTGCTTATAGCAAATGGGATCCATCTCTGGTGGAGTCATACTTGGTTGGCTTACAAGAAGGCACTGACATTATGGCAAAGTATGTGGCCACTAGTGAGATGGGTAGGATGTGAGGGGCTTGCTATGCATGGGTGGGATATCCTTGCATGTAGAAAAACATAACATATCTTTGAAGATCATGCACATTAAGTATTGGAAAGTTGTTGGTACGTGATCAATCCAAAGAGCATAACAATGTATGCAAACACAACCCATTCTGTGGCAAAGGTCGCTTTCTACTAGTCATTTGAATGGATTTGTACTTGGTTGTAGCCTGAAATCCACTAAGGAAGTTGTATGTCTCCTTTCTTGCCACACACTCAATCATATACTTGATGTAAGGCAAAGGAGAGTGGTCTCTCTTGATGGATCCATTTACCTTTTTGTAATTGATGTATACTCGAATCTTAGTGTTTTTTTAAAGTATGACAATGATGGGGGATACCTAGTTTGTATGCTTGATTTTGTAAATGGAACCTGCTCTGAGAAGTTTATTCAGTTATTTCCTAAGAAGATGTGCGTATCATAGGTTCTTTGGATATGGTCTTTTCTTGGTAGGCTCAATATTGGGATCGATTGGGATAGCGTGCGTCAATACATGTGGGGGGTACTCCTTTGAGGTGAGTATAGGTCCAAGTGAACACATCCTTGAATTCTCTAAGTAGCTTAATGAACTCTCTCCTCTTTCTCTGCAAGATCCTTAGCTATATATAGAGGCTTGAGCCTTTTCTCTTTCTTTGTAAGGTTCATCTCCTTGACCTTTGCAGGTACTTCAATTGGCTCATAGGACTTTCCTCTTTGCCCCAAGCATCACAATGACTCGATCTTCTTTCTTGAATGTGACTTGCTTGTGGAGGTCTTGGGGCTCTCTTGATTGTTTTCATCAAAGTCCTCGTTCTTCTGAGCATCCTTCAAACATTGTCTTTATAAATGAGTTGAAAGATTTTTTTTCGCTTTTACACTCCTTGGTTGGTTGAGTAATCTCATGATCAATATTGATGCTACAATCTAATTTTGAACTTCGTGTATTTGACTCTTGAGGAGTATCTATATCCATATTCTTGCCTCCTCCTATTGCAAGGACCTCGGAAGTTGGAATGAGTTCTATGGTCTTGCAACTTAATTGTTTATGATCTAGGATGCCTAGATGTACCCACTTAGGCACTTGGGCTGTTCGTTAGGGGTAAATTTTTTAACCAAGAAGTTGCTTGAGTGAATTTTGATGGATTTCCCTTGCATTAAGGGCACATAAACAGTTAGGTCGCTTGTATCTTGGAGATCACTCAAACCATTTGGTTTCATGCTTTGAGAGAAGGATTCTATGCCATTGGGCATCTTTTCGTTCTCCTAGAATCATGTTTGTACTCCAAAAAGAATGGGTGAACGAGTTGTTTTAGATGTGGAGACACATATGATTGCTCTTTGATTGATTTTGTTTTAGGCTTTATGTGTCCTGGACAACAACCTTGGGTTTTGATAGCTAGGTTCTCCTTGAAGAACATGGCAACTTGCATGGAAACACTAGAATTCAAGCTTCATGGCAGCATGTGATCAATGTTGAGCAGCTGATTTGCCTCAAATCTTTTGGGCTCTTGACCCATTTCATAATTAGAGATTCGTACCCATGAAGTCCTCTTGCCTTCCCCTTGTAGATCGTGAACAAGCTAATTCTTTGCGAGCTGAATGGCTGGCTAATTCGAGGCTTATCTCACAACAGAGATCCATGTTGAATAGAATGCCGCGATTGGGGCTGATTAGGGTCCTAAGATGCCCTTTCGCCTATGCGATCCATTGTCATGTCTTTCAGGTCAATTCAACAATTCTTTTGTGTTCCAAGGGACTATTGTTACTTCTAGAAAACTATTTCAGATTCTCTACATTTCTTGTAGCCGTTTCACCTTTAAACCTAGATACCCCTTTGAAGGATTGGACACTCAATGGTAGACTACGCTTGGATAGTGCATCGATGAATGTTTGTATGAGACAAGGATTGGTTGGTGCTGAAGGGAAATCATGCTTGGGTCTTCGCCTTTAAATCCAGATACTCCTTGAAAGATTCGACACTTAATGGTAGATTACGCTTGGATAGTGTATTAGTGAATCAAATATATCACTTGCTTGTAAGAGACAAGGATTGGCTGGCTCTGAAGGGCAATCATGGTTAGGGTCTCCACCAAGGCAAGGCTTGGTGGCAAAGTCACGAGGGATGCAAGGGACGTGGGCTTGGAATGCAAGGATCCTGTCCCGAAATGCAGGACCCATCTTCGATGCGTCTGGAAAAGGGTGCGTTTCCATGCATCTGTCCATCATAGGGGGGCGTGTTTCGGGATGGGGGGACTGTAGGGAAGTGTGGGACAAGACTTAGGGGATGCCATGTGTCATAGGGTTTGTACTATTTGCAGCATTTCTTGTAGTCTTCAGTCCACTAGTTTTATTGTTTTTAGCTTGTCCTGTTTCTTGTAGTCTTCAGTTTGAGGACACATTATTTAGTGGTTACTGTTGGACTTTAGTTTATGTCATATGGCATTTATGATTCCTTATTAACTTTTAATACATTTCTCAGTTTGTACTGTTTCTTGTTCAGTGTTTACTATTGGGCTTTAAAACTTTAAGTCATATAACATTTCTCAAAAAAGTTTCATTAAACGGTGCGTGGTCCTAGAGAGTTTTTGTGTCCCACAAGCAAAACCCTAATTTAGGAGGATTTTTTTGCATCTATATATAGACAGGCTGCCCACCATTTAGTCTATCCTTGTTTCGCAGGTTTCCACCTTCTACACCTCCTCCATTGGCTGGCCAGCCTTTGTAGACAGTTGCCACATCATCATCAGCCCTTGGTGCGTGTCCACCATTGCTGCCACTCACTATTCCCAGCCGCTAGCAACTGCTCCTACAGCCCTAGACAGCTGCATTTTCAGATTTTGCAAGCCACCCTCCTATTCAGCTATCTCTTGCGCATCATCTAGTTGGCGTTTTCATAAGTGCAGGCATGCTTGACATCTGACACACCTTCCTCAGCTGTTACCTTGCTGCCTACAGCCCGAATGACTAGATTTCAGCCGCAGATTGGTCGTACACTACTGTGTTTAGGAGTTTCCAGCCTCTAGATTGCTGTGTTTTGGTGATCGTCTTGCCGCCCTTGGATATTGGATACTCTCTTGGCTCCTCTTAGTGGTTACAAAAGTTGGTATCCGTCTCCTGTGGGTGTCACACTCTAACTACTCCCTCAGCTTGTTCCCACAAGAGCCACTGATTGTTAGACAACTCTTGCCTTGACCATTCTATAGATTCTCTTATTCATTTGCAGCATTGATTCATTCACTTCAAAGTTCTCTTTCTTCTTTGTTTGTGTTTGTTTTTTTGCATGAGTTTAGGGTTTGCATTTATTGTAATATTGTTAGATTTATTGTGGTTTAGCCATGTTCGTACATTCTATGTTTTCTTTGTGCAAACCCTAGCTTATCTTCACATGGTATTAGAGCCAGTGCTCTTTTAAAGAGTATCTTGTGGCTATTGTGGAGAGCTTGGTTTAGTGTAAGCTACACGAATGATATGGAATTGATTCACAATGGCCTAAACTACTCCATCTTTAGATTCTTTATTGCTTCCTCCAACTACTCCTTCAATGGAGACCTTGAGGAGGTATCATGGTTTTGATTTGAAGGACAATGCTCCATCTTCTAACTTTTCTTTTAGGGATTATTCATAAGTTCCACTCATACTAGCACTTGGTTGATGAGGTTGATCCCCTCTCAGTTGAGGAAAGACTATTCACTTGGGACATAGCTAAAAGTTTAAATTGTTTTTAATCAAGCCCAGTGGTAGGTTCGTACAATTCATTTTTGTGTAAGGGTAAGTTTGGATTTGAAGATAATTCTATGCTCAGACATGTTCCGCAAGGTAATCCTCCATCTTTATTTCATTTGAGTGTGAGTTTGGTGCTTCTCATTGATCTTCACATTTCTTGTCTTTCCCTTCCACCTTTACTTCACATTGAGATTCCTCTTTTTTCAATCTAGATCTTTACTTTAGACCTACAATAGCTCATCTAGTCTTACCACACATTGTTTTTGATGCACATCAAGGTTTTAGGCCATCACTAGACACTTAGAGGTATACCACTCTACACCGTGGTACATTGGTAGTGGGAATGCTACCCTTTAACACTGTGCCTTATACCCACTCACAAGCGTGTTACTCTCTATTCTTGGGTCTTGTTGTGTGGGGAATCCCTCTCTTGTATATTGTACCACTCTTGGTTGCTTAAATGCATGAATCCCCATCTGGTGCTAATGAATCACTTCCTTTGAAGGACTTGGGGACTGGAAAGGTATCACCTACACATTTAAACTCAATTCCTCCTTCCCCGATTGACCTAAATATGAACCACGTTCTTATGCCAATAGTGGTCAACCTCCTTTGAAGAAAAAAGGGAGCGATACACTCACACCCTCACAAAGACCCTCGTGGCACTTCTTGCCTAAAAAAAATAGGTTTTGTACATTTTGCCAAGAACTCGGTCATGCAGATGACAATTGTTGCTCAAAGGCCATGGGTCTTAGTACACCCAAAATCACCTCATCCTAGCTAAGGGTCTTCTACCTACACCAAAGCTAAATACAATCCTCAATTCCTAAACAAACCTCAGTCCCTTGTGGTAGTGGTAGTGCCACTCCAAAGAGGTTAAGAGGGAGTCTTTCAGAGGGAGTTAGCATAGTTTCTTCACCCCCTAGTATCCATGCTCATTAGTGGCTAGTGACCGATGCAGTGGATCCTCAAGCTCCCCCTTAGTCAGTGCCTCATAGCATCTTTAATTGGTTTGGTCATCACCTTTCACTAGGCTAGTCTCTTAGAAGTGCTAGGTCATCCTTAGGAACCTTAGGCTAGTTTCTTTTGGGCTTAGCCATACTTTTTCAAGTCTTTCGTTGCTCACTTCCTTCTTTCATTTCTTATGCTGTATCTCACTCTTCACAACGTCTAAAGCATCTCAATATGAAACATCTGGTATGCGGATATTTTTATTGATCTTTTCATATCAAGTTTTATATTACAGTTTAGGACTAACATTGTAGGTTCTAGTTGGAGTGAAGGTTTGTTTTTCGGTTCTTGCCTTGGTGACTATTGCCTCCATCAACATGGAGATGAAGATAGTATCTCCTCTCCTGAGATTGGGTCTTGCGCATCCTTCTTCTCTTGGCAGCCGTCTTTCTTTCCTTTCAATTGAGGTGGTTTTTATAATTTAAACATAATTTTCTGTACGTGTAGTCTATTTTTTTATGATAGGTGGACTACTACCTTGGTGGTTGTGCATTCGCATGTGGCATTCTTAACTGGCATAGGAGCCATCTCCTGAGGTTGAGTTTCAGGCATGTCTATGACACTTGGTTAGCATTGGAGCCATCTCTCTTGAGATTGAGTGCGGGTACATCTCAACTATCTTTGTGGCAAACTTTTCCCCTCTCTTCCAGTTGGGGAGGGTTAAGTCTTTCCCCTTCATTCATTCGATCTATTTGCATGGTGAACTACTAGCCTAGTGTTTTTTTGATCAACATGGAGCTATCTGCTGAGGTTTAGATTTGGGCTTGCTTGCGCCTCTTGATCAACATCGGAGCCCTCTTCCAAGATCAAGTATGGGCATGTTTTGTGTATCTAAATGGTTGATTCCCCTTTGGCTTTTATGGATAAGAGGTGTCAGATGTATCTTCATCATCAGATTTTCATGGTTCTTGGCACCACACAAAGCTTGACATTAGTTTCCTCTTCCTTCTTTGGCATCGACTTCGATGGTTGAGAGGGGGTTCCTACCTTCATTGGTATTGTACAAGTTTCAGCATTTGTTCTCCAAATTGGCCTCCCTCCCTTGTTGCACCTCCTTTTCATTGCATGATTATCATTATCTTTGAAAAGGATGCTTAGGCAAGTGAGTAATTTTGTCATGAGAGACATTGTCCAAGTGGCACTTACTACATGCACATTCTCGTCATGCACCATTACTCTATGCATCTCATTGTGTAGAGCACCCTCGAGCGGATCGTGAGTTGTTTTCACCAGTGGTTCTTCTATCACCTTATCACTACACCTTTCACACTTCTTCACTTTTTCCTTTGTCATCAACACCCTCGAGTGGTTGGGATAGCTTGTTTATTTTGTGATGTGGTGGATCTAACCATCCCTTTCCGCTCTCCCCATGGGGCGCATTTTTTACCAAGCTGCAAACCATCTGTTCTCCAAAAAAAAGGGGGGGGGGGTGTTTCAATGTGGTTCCATCCGCCTTTGTGTAGGCCATTGGGCAGTTGATGAGTACCCCTTGTGTCAAAAGATGACGTACCAACGAGACAGTAGGCTTTGCGGGGAGGAACACGGAGTGAACTCGGCAAATATGGAGAAGAGAAGAGAAGAGAAGAGAGAAGAATTTTTGATGAATGGAATGATGAAGTTCTGAATCATGGAGTGAATGTGATACAAGGGAACAAGGGTGTTGTAGTACAAGGAAGATGATGAAGATAGCCATGAACACGAACCACAATGTCCTCTTGAAGGGGTGTGAGGATAGTGGAGAGGTTGGAGAGAGGAGGCGACGGAATGAATGAATCAACCATAAGGAATGAATGAGAGAGTGGCCTATAAATAGGCACAGTTAGTGTAGGATGGCGCCCCTTTTTGGGGCTGCAAACCTTGAACACAAAAATGCAAAAATGCGAAGTGCAGGTGAAGGGTTTCTCAACAATCGCGAACCACAATGTCCGCCTCAAGGGGTGTGAGGGTATTGTGAAACACGAACTGCAATGTCCGTTGCAAGGGGTGGGAGGGCAGTGGAAGGGTTGGAAGTGAGCTGCCAGTGGTAGGAGGATGCGACCAACAGTAAGAGGTTGCAATGAGTAGAAAAACGTAGGTGAGGAGAGAGAAAGACTAAAAACGCAGGAAAAAACCAGTAGTAGCAGTTAGCATGCTAAAATCAGTTTCGAACAGTGTGTGATAGGTTGGAAACAGGCACCAAACTGTTGTAGACAGTAATGGCCAGCTTGGATCTCTCTGTCCTCCACATCTGGGTTGTGGGCAGCAAGCTGAAATGCCTGAAATCTGCAAAAACGAGATTGTTTTCTAAACAGTCACTTTGCAATAAACAACTGCAAATTGCAGGTGGAAGGTTGGAAATAGGCGCCAGACTATAGATGACAGACTATAGATGATAGCAAGGGACAACTGAGACTGTGATGTCCTCTGCGAAAGGGGTGTGGGAAACAAGCTGAAAATACTTGAAACCTGCAAAAAAGAGATTTTGATGCTGCGGAAGAAGAAGAGAAGTGGATGCCTCACTCGCCACCGGTCTTTGCCTTCACTGGAGTGGAGGATCGTTGCCACTGTTTGAGTAGATCCAGCTTTGATACCATGTCAAAAGATGACGTACTAGCGAGACAATAGGGTTTGCGGGGAGGAACATGGAGTGAACTCGGCAAACATGGAGAAGAGAAGAGAAGAGAGAAGAAACTCTGATGAATGGAATGATGTTCTGAATCATAGAGTGAATGTGATGCAAGGGCCATAGCACAAGGAAGATGATGAAGACAACGACGAACCACAAACCACAATGTCCTCTTGAAGGGGTGTAAGGGTAGTGGAGAGGTTGGAGAGAAGGGGTGACAGATTGAATGAATCAGCCGTAAGGAATGAATGAGAGAGTGGCCTATAAATAGGCACAGTTAGTCTAGGATGGCGCCCCTTTTTGGGGCTGGAAACCCTAAACACAAAAACGTAGAAACACAAAAACGCAAACTACGGGTGAAGAGTTTCTCAACACCTTGTGCGATGCCTTGACCTCGTTGGGGCAATCGCTTGGGAGGACCCTTCTGGATTTATAAATAGATAGACTACCACCATTTAGTCTATCCTTGTTTTACATTCCACCTTTAGCACCTCCTCTAGTGGCTGTCCAGCCTTTGTAGACTTTTGCCACATCATCATCCAACATACCCTGCTGCCTATATCCTCAGTGACCAGATTTCAGCCTCCAATCGGTGATACACTGCTGGCTTACCAATTTCCAGCCTCTAGACTGCTCCATTTTGGTGGCCAGCCTGCTGCCTTTTGATATTCAGCACTATTTGAGCTCCGCGTGGTGGTTAGAACGCTTGGGATCCATCTCTGGTGGACATCACACTCCAACTAATCCCTTAGCTGGTTCCCGCAAGAGCCACTAGTTGTTTGACAGCTTTGCCCTTGAACATTTTATACATTCTCTCATTCATTTACAGCATTGATCCATTCTGTGTGTTCTTTGTGCAAGCCCTAGCTTATCTTCACATGTTGTTTTCCACTTTCTATGCTATTGTGATCGTTGACACATATGAACTACTTAGAATGCCTTCATTTTTTATTTTTCTTTGGAAACACATAGACATGTTGCTTGTTTGAGAGGTTTTCCTCATTGGCAGCTTAACATCATTCGGATAGTAGATATTCTCCCTAGACATGATATGCTTCCTTGGTGCACATTGGTTTCTTTGGTCTCCTTGTTAGTCATATAGATTGTCTGGAATTGTTATTGTACATTTGAACTCGTACAATTGTCAATTATTGTTCTTTTGAGAGAGAGAGAGAGAGAGAGAGAGAGAGAGAGATTGGGTCAAGTGTGGATATCTTGGCAACATATTACTACTCTGAAATGGTTGGGTGGAGTTGCTTTATTGGATGTTAATCTTCACATGATAGCTCTGGGAATGGTGCTTTTGCAAGCCCTTTGCATGCATAGTCATTGTTGGATTGATGTTGCAAAATTCTTTATCGAGGAGACTAGTATCTCCAATGGTTGCATGGT
The DNA here is from genome assembly GCF_053477565.2 of Lygodium microphyllum. NCBI lineage: Eukaryota > Viridiplantae > Streptophyta > Polypodiopsida > Schizaeales > Lygodiaceae > Lygodium > Lygodium microphyllum. The sequence goes on from NC_141137.1 coordinate 56,310,218, forward strand.
TATTTGGGCATCTTGGTGGCATGTGTTGAATTTTGCAAGACCTCTTAGATTGTCAAATTCATTTCTTTTGATTCATTTGATTGCCTCTTGGCAAGAGATACTTCGTTTTACAGTTTGGTGTCCTCCTAGTCTCCGAAAGGAGACTAATCATTACAGGTAAGTATTGGCCACATCTAGGATGCTTCATTGGCCAGATAAAGATTTGCAGCAAGATAAATTTAATTGGATGGCTCATTTGGGGCTGCAATAGGTACAAGATGCTGTCATTCCTGGACAGTTTCATCTTTATTCTTTCTGGTGCATACGCGAGCACTTTCGGATGCCTAGAGGCTATAGCTATATTTGGTTGACCTTGTAGGACCAGCTTTAGTGGTATAATCCATTGCTTGCTTTTCAGCTTGCTTCACTGTGGCAGGATTGGATATTTGTGAAACCAAATGATTTTTAGAAAAGATTGGCAAATGAGATCTACCACAAGATGATAGAGGATAAGCAATGGGTCATTGAGAAAGTAGATAAAGTCTAGCGTGCTCGGGATATTAGAGAGAAGTGGCGGGATAGACTTCTTCAATTGTGAAGGTCAAAGATTCCTTATCAGGAAAAAGTTTTTGTGTGGAGGTTGCTTATCGGTGGTTTTCCTATTGGGGATGTCCTACATACCCACAAGATCTCACGGGGCCAGTCTTTTGTATCACTTGTGATGAGACACCAATTCACCTCTTTATCACTTGCCCTCTGGCGAGACTAATTTGGAGCATCATGTAAAAAATGAAAAGTAACTAATTAATTCTAGTAAAGAACTAGCTCATGGCAATATATATGCATCACTTCTTCTCATGCATTAGGTAGTGGATATACAAGAAGGTAAAGACCCTCTTCATGCACTATGTGCTAACCAAAAATATGAAACCTTGAAACACACGAAACATTTTGTTTCATTTCACAAAATAGGTCGTGAAATGAAACTTTTTAAAAAAGGGTTTCTTTTATTTAGAAAAATGTGTGGGTGGTATATGTATACTTGTATGTTGGTGGATGTTAAAAAAAATGTGCAGGTGGATATACATCAGTTTATACTTGTATTATATGTATGTTGTAGCCTATACATTGTTATTTGAGAGTTGTGAATGCTAGTTTCTAAATGAGTAGGTGAAATGGGCTTTTTTGTTATAGGATCTAGGTGGAATGAACATTTTTGATTTATGAATCTACTTTCTTCCTCTAATAATGCTATGTATGAATCTTTTTCCCTCCCTTTAATTGTACTAATATATAGTAATATTACTTATTATCAATAATATTTTTCGAAACCTTGAGACCTCAAGGTAGCTAACGAGACAAATGTGAAATGAAACCTCAAAACCTCAAAACAGGATGAAACGTTTCTTCAGACCATGCACTAAAACTATTAAGGCTCATGTTACTCCAGGAAGTGGTGCTAAATATGACCGATGTTTTGGTCACTCAAAAGCAAATCTCTCATAGAGAAAGGTATGCGGTTGTACGCAGTTGGCACTTGGCTTGGTTATTGCAGAGGACCCTAGTCCTTGTGTTAGATGTGGGGTGTTAGAGGAGCATGGCACAATGGAGCCTGTGATTGTGACATGAGGGACAATTGCATGGGCTTGAATAGAGCACTAGCTTGTGGATATGAGGATGTAAAGGAGACTCATGCCTATCTCATCTTGGGGCAGCTCTTGAGCAGGATTACCATGCCAAATCTTTCAGTGTGTGTGGAATCAGGGGCAATGCTGTAGATGGGCGCTCATAGCCAGCATAATTGATTGGTATATTTGGACCACTAGATGTGGCCACTCTATAGACCATCCTACTTTCTGTGGGAGATGGGAGAGGATAGAGACTTTCCATAATTTCTATCCATACTTTCTGTGGGATACAGGGTATTTTGGAAACTACGATGAGGAGGAGAGATGCTTTTTCTAACCTTTTCTTAGGATGTGGGATTCTGGCAGTTTCTTTCATTGTCATCCAAACATAGTCTAGCACCAGACCTCTTGACTGGTTATTTGATGAGGCCTTGTGCAAAGAAAGTTATGTAGTTTTTGCAAAATGAGAAGTGAAAAGCTCTACCCTGGAATTTTACATATTGTATGGATCAGATTTAATATGCTTGTCTTGTATAAGTGCATATAAAGATTATAGCATGATTGCTAGGGTTTTGACAGTACTTCATGTTATGATGCAGTGAAGCTGCTTTTGTCATGCTGTCAGGACAACTAGCAGATGGAGTTGCAACTGTTTTTGTGGGAAGTTTGGTAAAACACTCTCACATTGCATTGATGTTTTTGCAATCTAATGTGTTCTGTGTTCTCTTGACCCTTAGCTTTTGAGAGAACATTTTGCAGCAACAAATCACAAGGATGAAAATGTTGTAGGACGATGTTTTGCACATACTTTTCACATTTGGAAGATATAACTAACCTACTTCAAGTACAGCCAAAAGAACTAAGGAACACAAGGACCAAGCATTAGTGTCCAAGCCAACTATGCTGTCTATGACATTCATGCATCCCTGAAGCTTCCAGTTTTGTTAGGTGAATCTAAGATTCTAAATCATGAGTCAATTGCTCCGCTTAATGCAGATTGATCGGTTTGGACATTACAAGCTTTGGCATGCGGGTGGTTCTATTCTGGTTGCAATTTCATTCTCTTCTGTGTTTGGGGATTGTTGGGCATGTACCCTGCTTGGCACATACTCAGAGAAAGCAAATACAATTGCCTACAGTATATTCGCTGCCATCTTCAATATTGGATGGGCCGCAACACAAGTATCACACATGTATGTTTGTGTTTCTCTGATATATTTCAATGTAAAGAAAGTCTTTTGGTTAGAAATTTCTGCTATGTGAAACTGTATCACGAAATGGTATTGGAATGTGTTTTAATACTTGTATAAGTTCTGACCATAGACAGTAAACAAGATGCAGCCATTTTCCTTTAGAAGGTGACACTTCTATCAAAGCATCGAACCACTAATCTCATGGTGCATTTACAGGATAGAATTGTACAATTCCTTCAGCTTACCACATAGCAACAATTCTCTTGATCGAAGCTCCACCTGTGTCTCTGCCTATAAAGATATGCTTTGATCCCCTGCCTTGATCTGATGCTTTTCATACCTCCTTTGCTTGACTGGTCCACTTGCATTTGCCTCAATATCTACTTAGCTTCCCTCAATTTCTTCTTAATCTCCTTGGTACTCTTTGCTCGGTTTGATAGTACTTGTAATTGTTCCTTTCTGTGTGCTGGTTTCATGGATCTGGTCCAAGTAGCCTGCTTGTCTTTAGCCCTGTTCATGATCTGCAACTATCGAAAGAGGCAGAAGATAAAGGAATTTAGATGCACAATCCCTTCTTCAAGCCTTGAGTGAAGATTTATGGAAAAATTTTCAGCCTGTGGTACTGACACTCATGTACAACTTGGGTATTCTTCCAGCTTGTCTGAGAAAGGGAAATTCTGTGAGATTGATGTCATCAGTATCTTGCCAAGGAAAATGAAATTTGCAAATAAGGTAGCACAATGTACCAATGTGCAATCTTGGAGGATGTTTTGTCGACAGTCTATATTGTGCAGGAATTGCTTCAGGATGCATAAATACAAAGAGAAGTTGCTGGATTAACTTTGAATTTTCGGGTAGTGGTGGCAGACTTTCCTGTGTTTATGCAGGTGTGCTCTTCCTGGACAGGCAGCAACTGGGAAAGTTAGCTAATTTTGTTGGCCAATGAGCAACAAGAACATATTATGTATGCTTTGACACACTGACATTTCAAGTGCAATTGAGGTGGAAGGAGTCTAAATGGGTGCTTAGTACGTTGAACTGAAATGGGATGACATTATGCTAAGTGTTAAGTTTGTCTAGTTCTATGGCTTGTTGAACTATCAGAGTCACTAACCTCCAATAACAGTTGCAGCAGCCCACAGGCTACAAGAACATTCTTTTCCAATGAAGACACAGGAAGCTCCACAGGCTACTAATTATGGATAACATTCTTCTCAGATGCAAACAAAGTGTCTTTATGCTTTCCTCACAAGCACAGCATAAAAGTAAAATGGCAAATCACCTGGTTGAGATGTTTCATGTCATTGTGAAGAGAGATCTATGAAGTAAAATGAGCCAGAGAAGGAAAGTGAAACTGGCAAGGATATTTGGTCTCTTCTTCCTCAGCCTCCCCCGTCTGCCCCTTTAGCTGCACAAGCCTTCTCAGCTCCAGCATGCCACTCAGCCTGTCTTGCCAAGTATGCTCCCCACAAGAAACATGAATCCTTTACCCTAGGATATAGCTGGACTCGAATCTCAAAAGGTGGTTGAAGAGAAGAGGCTGTCTCATCTTCTCTTCAATTGTGGGCCGGAGCTGGTTAGTGAAGCTTAGATGAGATAGATATCTAGGCTCTAAGGATGGGAATGGTGAATGGTGAAGAAGTTTGTTGGCCCTGATCTCTTGGAGCATTGAATAAATGCGATGCTGCCATGGTCCTCCAAGTGCAGGTGTAACAGCCTCTAACCTCCTTAGCAGTAGCTTCTTCACGGCTCCTTGCTTGGAAGATCTGTAACAATGAGCTTTACCAGTGAGGCTCTACTTTGGCAATCTTGTTCAATGATCCCCAAACCTTCTAGGCTACATGATGACATTCTAATCCACCTTTGCTCAGAGTGGGCTCTCATATCTTCTTGACTGAATGTAATTATTGATGAGGTGCTTCACTTGGCCCATACCTGACCTAGAGAAGGCCCAAAAGGAGGCAATGTACCGCAATGCAACCTAATTAGCAAGCACTATGCTTTGAATTAATGTATATCCTCATGTGAAATCCAATATATCTCACTAAGTTCCCTCAAGGAACCAAAGTGAAGTCCTCATGAGGTCTTTAGTCCAGCTGTGAGGATGTACCAAGGTTTGGAGAGAAAACACAATTTGCAAACATGATTAACACGATGAACTCATGAAAAATGCAAATGAAGAAGAAAATGAATGCAAGGTGAAATTCAATTGACAAGTTAGGATGCAAGGTGTGATACAATGGATGCTCAAGCAGTGGAGGGCTCCGCAACACGCTTTCTCATGGGAGTGGGCAGAGGGACAATGCCGTTTTCTAGAATGGATCCTGCGTACAGCAAACCATCTATGCTTGATTCCGGATGTTGATGAAGAAGCCATGGCAGTAAGGATGGTTGGAATGCATGCCAGATGCAGCAGTTGCTAGGAGGCAGAGGCTGAAATGCAGCAATATGGAGATGGCTACCACTCAGATTATGCCAAGCAGCAGGGTAGCAGTAAAAGAGTTGGCTGAGGGGAAAACACAGCTGTTGCTGGAGGCTGGTGATGCAAACACAACAATAGAATATGGTTGAGATGGAAACATGTTAGTGTCTATGATGGTGATTGCAAATGCAGTTTTACAATGGCTGAGAGAGGCCAAGGGCAGCAGGATGACAGCTCCTGGACTGCTGGTGGACAACAGGGCAGCAGCTTACTAATTTAGAGATGAGAGAGATGATGATGATGACGATGATGATAGGGGATGGAAGGAGAGCTGGCTTTGATGGGACGTGATTGAGGGGTGAGAGTGGCGATGACAGCGGTTCCCTTTTACAAAACTTATGAGCTAGTTGTCCTACCAAAGTTCTAGAATATCGTATTTAATGACGTGGAAGGAGCCCATTGTTTGGTGGGATCTCAGGTTTGGCATTTATATAGTCTCACTTGAGAGATTGTCTCATATAAACTTACGAGCTTTAAGCTAGGACAATGTTGTAGAGCATGAAAGCTAAACAGATAAGAGTTCTCTTATCGAAGTTTATTGGATTTTGGCCAGGAAGACGGCTATCATGTGTCTAGAGTTCTTGCAAGCTCATACTTAGCAACCTCCAAAATACATGGTAACATGGGACAGATTTTGGGAATGAGGATAGAACGGGAAGAGGGATGGTTTATGGACAGGAAGCTAGAAAATGGCCATCCCATGTTTCTATGTCAAAAGGCGAGATCCGTAGCTGTTATGATTAGATGAGCAAGCTATAGGGTATTGCATCACATGGAGGAGACTTGGAACTGTTTATTGTTTGTGGCAACAAAGACAATGAGGTTACTCTCTCATGGAGCCCACCACAGATTAGAAACTTGCATCTTTGAAGGTTACGATGGGACGAAGTATTTGAGTGAAGTGGCCTGCTGAAGGATTTAGACATGGTAATATGGGACAGATTTTTGGAATGGGGACGGAACAGGAAGAGGTGTGGTATGGGGATGGGAAGCTAGAATGTTATGTTGAGGGAAGATGGCCTGCTGAAGGATTTTTTTCTCAATTTCTCGCAGGTGCTGAATTAGCTGTTGTTGGTGGCCTCTCAACAGATTTCAGAGAGTGAAGATGGCCTGTTGGATACTTTCCTCAATTTCTTTGAGGTGGTGAATTAGCTGTTGTTCATGGCCGTTCAATAGATTTCACAAGAGGAAGTATGTCCAATCTCTTTGTGGAATTGATTTATTCTTTTCCAGTCGGGTTGGATTTTCAAATGTGCAGTTAGTGGTAGCTCTTTTCTGATGCATAAAGGCACTGGCAATGATGATTAGTAGCAGACACCATTCACCTTACCATCATCCATCATACTTAGACTGGGTTTGTTAATGTCAGGAGCATTTTAGACAATATCTTCAGCTTCTTTAAATTAGCTGCAATTGTTTCTTGATGTGTTTTGCATTTCTGCAGGAGCTTGGATAAATTAGTGCTGAGTCAGTTTGATTTCCCACGGACCAAGGGGCCAGTTGAGGTTGGAGGGGGATGCTATGTTATTTGGGGTGGTTTGATGTTGACCTGGATATCTAGCAGCCAAGCAGTTTGCCAGGGTGATGACCTTTTGAAGCTTGATTTGCCATTTGATGGAAGGGAGCTAGGTCCTTGGAACAGCTTGGTATATAGCCCTTTATGCTGGTGTTTTTCAGACTGTTGTATAGCACAACTATTCACAATTTCCATGGTCCAGATCTCCATAGAAGTAGGGATTCTTGAAGCAAAGTGGCATGTTAAATTTTCATTCAGCTCCAATTATAGAGTGAGGCCTGGCTGGGTAAGCATGTGATTTGTAGATAGCTACTTATGTAGGAGTGAGAGAGTGAGGGAATGCCAACATGTGGAGAGTGGAGGCCATCCAGGTGGATCTTCACTACAGCTCTACCAATGACACCACCCCCTTACTTGTAGAAGTTCAGCTCACTGGTTCTTTGGCAGATGGACAGCAGGCCTTGATTGATTTATGCTCCCTCTCCTTAACTTCTTGCCTTCATTGTGCTGATTGGGTCAAGAGGTATTAGTTGAATATGTTTGGGATAGCACTTCTTTGGGGTTTTTTTTTTTGGTCAGGCCTGGTATTGGAGCCTTCTGTATCTAATGTTTCCTTTATCAGTAGCATAATGCCTCTCTTTTCTTGCCCAGCAAAGGAGAAAAACTGTTTGAGGTCTTCTGTGAATAGAGAAGCAAGTATTATAGCACAGTTAAGATCATACAAAATGAGGTGGGGGAGAGAGTGGGCACTTCATTCAATGCTTGATCTGTGGGTCTATATGCTCAATCTTGTAACTTTTGTTTGCTCCAGGTCATTGGTAAACTGCTTATCGTCAAATTCTACAAGCAGAGTTGCACTTACCAGCTGCCGCAATGCGTTTACAATGGTGTGTTCTTACATCTCTCTGCATCTTTTCAACTTCAAATAATCAAGAAAGCCTCCTCGAACTGTTCTTTTGAAAATCCCGTATTATGCTTTTAGTCAGTGAAACTCGGTTCTTTCACTGCTGATGTTTGTTGCCTAATGTATTTTTGCTCCAATTGAATCTCTTGAATAGATTGCAAACTTGTGCCTTTTTGCCATTGCCTACATGATATTTGGAGCATTTCCAGCAAAAGATCCTCTTGATGTAGAAAAGCAAGTAAGCAGATGTTTGATTTCAGTATTTATGGATGAAAATGTTGCTTTAGATGATGACGAGATGCATGGTGCCAACATAGCATTCTTCTTGAAAAGTTGAGATTTTTGTTTCCCATTCTGGCAGTACCGTTGGATCGCACATATATCTATCCTTGTTGGCAGTTGCTGCATCCTGATCTTTTTTGCAGGTGTAAAGGAGCCAAGGTATGTTATAGCAACTTTCTGCCTGGAGCAATTAAGTTATCTCCAACAGTAAAGTAGTCTTAGGGTGTTCATGGATGGTTTTTATGTATACAGCTGTAGGGCGTTACATGCTGAAAAGTTGGATGAAGTCTTTTGCAGACTAGATCAAGATGGGGAATAGTTTTATGCCACAGTTTAATGTACACATTTTGTTTAGTTCTGGGATTCTTCTCATGTGTTTGTGGGTTCCTTTTAATGCTTTTTCATTCTAATGCAGCACCTGGTTTCCAGTGACGTTCTCCACAGATAATAGAATAACCATCTCTGCTTGAGCCCATGCTTGGGGGTTCGGGGTTTCATCTTGCATGATTAAAGTAGTTTCATGTGAGAGTTAGTTGTGTTATTCTTTTGAGAGTATGAGTTTCTGCTTTAAACGTTTCTGGGGCTTGTTTTTCTGAATTTCATGTCAGTCAGAATTTTGTAGCTGTTTCAAGACAGTCATGTTTTGGCTCTCATGCCGTATTCATGCATTTTTTCTCTGATACAGGCTAGATCATCTTTTAAAGCCTAAAGAATATCCAAAAACCTCTTCCTTGTCATGGTTCAAGAAGGTGCTCTATCATCAAGTTGCCCTTGTATATGTTTTTACTCGTCTGGCAACGAATGTGTCTCAGGTAATTTACCGATTATAGCCTGCACGTCTTTTCTCTGATTTGGTCTTGGTCATTTTACACATTTGTAACGTTGAGTTGAATTCATTTACATGTCACTCTTTATATCCAAATAGACTTATGTTCTCTTGCTCCTCAAAAAATCTTGTATCATTGAATCAACAGGGTGATTTCAGGTCATATGTTGTACTTGTTATTTATTGATTTGGAAATTTGGCTTTTTTTCTTCCATGATTCAAAGATATTAGGGAGGGCTCTAATACAAGGGCTGAGTGAACAGCCAATCAGGTGGTTTGTAGTGCCAAACCATATGCCACCCTAAAGTGGAAGGTGCTTGAGCCTTGAATCCCAACTATGAAGAAAGGCATATCTTCTCCTCGTGCGCTGGGAGTCACCCTAAAGTTTGTCTCATCTCGTGGAGAATGTGAATAATCTCTGTTAAATCCTAGAAAGAGTCTCTGCAATAGGAATGTCCTGCAAATTTATGACATATTTTATCTTGTAGTCCAAATGAGCTAAGCAGTAATACTAACAGAATTGGGAACATGGTTTATAAACTATATTTGAGGTCTTAGAGGATTAAGGTAAATACATTACAAATGTGGAACATATTGCGGAGATAATTATGTATGTTTAGAAAATGACTTTTCCAGTTTGTGTTTTAGTCTGTGCTCTTCAAAAATATCATTGTTTAAACCCTCCATTCTATGGATAAGGCTCTGTAAGTGTCATTTTTTTTGAGCATTGCTGGAGGTGGTGCGCTTGAGCTTTGTGCAATGTTTCCTGTTTTTGGTATATGAATACTTGTTCCCTTCACCATGTACCTGATCAGCCCCCTCTTCCTCATCCTCCAGAGCCTTGTCCCATTGCTTTGTCTTTTTTTCCACACTACCATGGTGTGTGGAGCTATTGACTGCCAGAAAGCTGGCAGAGCATAGGACCATGATGGATTAGTGACCAAACATTTTACACATTCTAGGGATCTATTGGCTTCCTTGCTAGTACATGTTTAATAGAGCCCTATGATGGGTTTCCCCTAGTTGGGCCAACAGTATAATAGGACCAGTCCATAAGGCAAACAAGCCTACAGAGCCTAGCAACTACAAGAGAATCATGATTGGTCATTCACTGGCCAATAATTTTTGTTCAGCGTTTGAGATGAGTTGAGCTCATGAGTTGAGAGCCATGGGCATAAAGTGCATGAATCGGCTGGTTCTAGACAAGAATACTCCATCCTTGATTACATTTTTACCTTACGGACCATCATCAAGGAGGGTCAGGAGGGATAGAGATAGAAGATGTATTGCTGCTTTGTAGATTCCCCTAAGGGATTTGACATAATACTATAAGCCAGGTTGCTACATTGACGCCAGGACATAGGAGTACCATCAGAGATGGTATGGGGGATCCTCACACTTTTATGAGTCAGTGATAGGCATGTTTTGGGCACCAGGTGAGATGTCTAACATAGTCCAAAGCATGATTTGGCTGATGCAAGGCTGCGTTCTCTCACTCATACCTGTTCGATTATACATTGATGAGATCACTCATTTCATCGATAGAATTGGCGAACTGGGGGCACTCTTGTAGGAGACTTGATCCTCACCTTACAATATCCTGTTCTGATTTCATCATTTCAGATCCTCAAGTCGAGGAATGATTATGCCATCTTGATGCCCTGTGTGTTTTCTGCACAGAGGGATTTATTTGTGAACCTAGGGAAGATGAAGATTGTGATCTTTAATACCTTAGCTAGTTGGATTGCCGCATCAGCACCACATTTTACCTACCAGAGCGGTACAGTGGAGCTAGTAGCATCCTATCATCTATGTTTTACCTTGAGGTAACTTGTCACTTTCTTGCACAGCCATCCCTGCCTTAGAGAGATACTGGGGAGTTCCAGTTCCAGGAGATAAGGACAAAGCTATGGCTTTTCAATACAGTTGTCACCTCAGCCTTGACATATGGAGCTGCTCGTTGGGGACCTAATCTTCACATTGGATGGCAGAAGATGGAGAGACCACTGGTTATGACGATTGCTAGATGATATGTGGCAAACCATCAGTATTACGTTTAATATTTGAGCAGAGCTAGCTGTCGCACCCATGGTGGATAAGGACTTCTTTCAGGTGGTGGTCTCATGTATGCAGAGTATGGAGCTGAATCCTGATAGGTAACCCAATCGGCAACTATGCTCCTCATGTTAGGTTACTATGGGAGGAGAGATGGGATGTTGGTTTGCCCAAACTACTACATGACTGAGAAACCATGTGTCCTAGATAGATGCATTGCCACCATTGCGATACAACCTAGCTGCGCCATAGTTACCAAGAACGGGGAACGGAGAACGGGGAACGGGACCCCTTGGAACGGGGGGAACGGCATATATATATATATATATATATATATATATTCAATCAACACATTGAAAATGCTCCAAATTTGGGGACATTGCAGCCAATGCCATGCCCCAAATCCTTGCTGAAAAAGCCCCAAATTTGGGGCAATGCTTGATCTGAAATACCCCAAAATTGGAGACATTGCAGCCAAGTCCAATTCCTTGCATCTTTGCTGAAAAAGCCCCAAATTTTGAGCAATCCTTTTGGGGACATTGCAGCCAATTCCATGCCCCAAATCCTTGCTCTAAAAGTCCCAAATTTGGGGCAATGCTTGATCTGAAATGCCCTAAAATTGGGGACATTGCAACCAAGACCATTGCCCCAACTCCTTGCTGAAAAAGCCCCAAATTTGGGGACAGTGCAGTTTGATTCTAGGGAATGGCCGTTCCAAACAGGGAACGGATGCTGGAACGGCCTGGAACGGGGTTGGAACGGGTAGGAACAGGGCTGGGAACGGGCAGGAACGTTCCATGGGCGTTTTGCTGGTAGACACATGCCGGAACGCATTAATCCGTTCCTAAGGTTCGAAACGGGCGTTCCCTGTTTCTATGAGCTGCACCTATGATGCAGCTCAACCATGCGGGCTGAATCAACTGGAGTCATTGATATGGACATCACCAAGATAGACATTAAGAGGACATGGATCTCACTAGTATCACCACTTGGTACAAAAATGAGATTTACCACAGGTCAGATCTGGACCTCCTCACACCAGCTCTGAGTTGAGACATGGAGATATGCTAGAGTTGTAGAGGATAGGCTATGCTAGAGATGCTAGATGTAGGAGGTGAAGATAGAGTAGCATTACTTATCCAGATGCCTTGCCTACTATGAGATACAAGGCAACAACGAGATTGAGGGAGAGTGGTGGATTGCATGTATATTTATAGAAAGTTTGGGGCACCCAAATTAGGGTTTTACATGTGGGACACAATAACTCTCTAGGATTGTGTTTCTTTTTAAAATAAGATGGGTTTTTCATTAACTAACTGTGTTTTGGGGCTGTTGAAGTCATGCTAATGTAATTTTAGCTCAACACCCTCTAGTTCAAATCAGGCCGCACAATAGAGATTGTAGGTGGAGTGTCCTCAACAGTACCCTAAGGATCCTTTGGCACACCTTTCTTTTGATCGTAGAGGCAAGGTGATCACCTTGTGGGATCGTCAATATCCTCATTCCTTGTGACAAATGGAAGTAGTCCTTCCCTTGCGAAACCTCTCGCACGGGACAGAATGCTATTGTGGTTTTGACAGATTTTTTTGATGAAGGAATTTTGGAGACTTCAGCTAAGAAGATGCAAGTAAGGTGTGAGCAGCCTTACCCATGAATTCGTTGATTTTGCAAATGTAGATTGCCACGTGGAATGTCTGTGGGTTTTGTTCCCATAGTAGGCAACATGGCATGTGGCATATTTTGTATGAGAACCGTTGGGATGCCTTGTGTGCAGTTGAGCACAAAAGCCATGATGATGGTGGTTGAGGGTGTTGGCTTGTTATAGATCCATCTGTTTTATGCTAGTTGCAAGGCTAATCACTATTTGAGTGTCCTCATGGTTGTACATGAGAAATTCCAGCCAGTGCTTGTTAAGAATGATGTTCATGGACACTTTTTGGTGATTGAGATTGTGTTTGAAGGGCATGTCTTATTCGGGATTCTCTGAGCTTGGGAAAAGTGGGTTTGCTTATGGACGATTTTAACATGTGTGTTAACATGGACTGGTTTTGCTTATGGACTTCAGAATATTCTTTGATGGATAACCTAGAAAGGTAGGGTGTGGGAGGCCTTTGCCATGGATGTCCTAAAATAGGATCTTTGGTCTTGGCTTTCTCCATCATCTTCAAGATTTAGCTTTCACTTGTCTCAATAAGTGACCACGTGGTCCCAATTAGACCGCATCTACGCTATGCGTGAAGACTCCTTTTTACCATAAATTTTGGAGATGTAAGTCTTGCAATACTATGTATTATTTGACCATTTTCCTTTGCATCTTGACATGATTAAGCAGCTAATGGATGCTTTTGTTCGTCTCGTAGGTAGGCCGCCCTTGAGAATCAACTCTTCCTTTTCAAGTCATGCGGTTTTCAAGGGCTACATGACCTAGCTGCCAAGTGTGTCTATTGGAAATCTCAAGCTTGGCCATTCCATGTGCATCTCAAAATAGTCGAGACCATTATGCTTCCTATGCTCACCTACTTCTTGCCATTTTGTTGTGGAACAATGTTGTCTTGAAGAATCTTGTCCGCCAATTCCATTTCAATTCTCTGCAGAGACAGTTATATCTTGGATATCGTGGAGTCATGTTTGCACCACGAAATCCATGGGAGATGGGGCTGTTCTGGATGTAGGGACCCATATGATAGCCCTCCATTGAACATTGTTTCTATTCGTGAACAACCTTGGTTACTTATTACTTGTGCTTTCATTGAAGAATGGGGCCTTTGGCTTGGCAATACAAGGATTCGGGGTTCTTGGCGGCATGTGCTTAATGCAAAGGCTTGCTTTTCTATGTTTGCCTAAGGTCTTCTTAACCATTTGGTGTCTTCATGGAAAATTGTCCTTTCTAAGGCCCGTTGGCATCCAACAGAGGACAGAGACTAGCGGTTAATTCATTACTGATGGAAATTCTAGTGGTCTTGCCGATTCTTTCGTGGGAAGGCAAATCAGAGGAGAGACCTAAATTTAATCGCATGGCACGTCTTCGATTGATCTCAGTTGGGTTGATGCCACTCTCTTGCCCCAAGGCACCTTGATGTCCTTTTTCCTACATTGGATTCCGATTGCCCTTGGTATGATTGGGATCTTGCAGGGCGTTTGACCCTTTAGTCCTCTTAAGTTGATCAGATCTATCATCTCATGATCGCTGACTGCTCATGGATCACCACCAAAGCTAAATCTCTTTGGGCATTGCACAAATCTAAAGCTTGGTGGAAATTGACAATAATGGAGGGATGGATCAATAAGATGCCATTCAAATGCAAGGTATTCATTTGGAGAATGTTGGTGGGGGTCCTCCCTCTTGCATCGGCCCTTCATTGCAAAGGTCTATCTAATGGGAATTGTTTCTTCTGTACCACAGCGGTGGTGTCTTCCTGTCACAGATTCATTTCTTGCCCTTTTTCTCGGAAGATTTGGGCCCTTTGCTCAGACATTTGGCTGACAATAATGGAGGGATGGATCAATAAGATGCCATTCAAATGCAAGGTATTCATTTGGAGAATGTTGGTGGGGGTCCTCCCTCTTGCATTGGCCCTTCACCGCAAAGGTATATCTAATGGGAATTGTTTCTTTTGTACCACAGCGGTGGAGTCTTCTTGTCACAGATTCATTTTTTGCCCTTTTTCTTGTAAGATTTGGCCGTTTTCTTGGACATTTGGCTTGTGGTGGTGTGCACAAGGATGTGTCTGCTTGACCGCAAAAGTATATCTAATGGGAATTGTTTCTTCTGTACCATAGTGGTGGAGTCTTCTTGTCACAGATATTTTCTGCCCTTTTGCTTGTAAAATTTGGGTCCTTTGCTCCGACATTTGGCTTGTGGTGGTGTGCACAAGGATGTGTCCACTTGACTTGGTTTTTGGAAAAGCTAAATACAATGGTTTGCCTTAGCCTCACACAAAGATTCTGTTTCACTTTTTTAGATTTTGGGGTTCCTGGCCTATTTTGGGTCACTCTCAATGCGTTATTTTTTAATGCCACCTCGGGCATTCAACGTCATTTTGCGAAGCTTAAGGGACTTCTCCAGGGCAGCTTGACCTTACACAACATACTGATATCTGTTAGAGAGGATCACAGCCAGGCAGGTGCAGTCCAGTCGGACTGCTGCAGTCGGACCTGCAGCAGTCGGACTGCCACGTGGCAGTCCGACTGCCTGCAGCCATTTTATTCCAGGCTGCGCCCTATTTTGGCGCCCCGTTCTAGGTGATTTTTCGCCTATTTATTGCTGACGTTTTCAGCAGTCTGGCCACTATTCTCTGTCGCAGATTACAGACCGGTGCCGTGCAGATTTCTGTCTCTGTTCACAGATTTCAGACAGCAGACAGTGCAGACTGCAGCAGACTTCGAGGTGGACAGCAGGTCGCATCGTCGAGGTGGAGACACACAGTCCAGCGCACTGCGCCCGTGTATATCTTTGTATTCAGCATTCTTTATACAACAGATCTTCATTGTACACTGTCTCTTTCTCTCCCTTTTCTCTCTGCGTTCTCTCTCTCTCAGTCCTACACTTCCGCACCGCTGCACTCTGACATGGTATCAGAGTAGTGTTTGAGGGCTGACTGAGCGCAGAATCAACCTGAAGAGGAGTTTCCATCGCGACACAAATTTGCGTTTTTTGCGTTTAAGGGCAGACAGGAGGGCTGCGCCTTGGAACAAGGCTGAAACGAGTGTGGGCGCACAGGAAAGGAGTACAGGTGGTGGATTTGCTGCTGTTTACTGCTGTTTGACGCGGAGAAAGTTTGAGTTTTCAACCTAAAAGTGCAGGTTTTGCTTTTTCATCGCCTCCGGCGGGTGAAGAAGCTTCGGGACGCGGAAGAGCCTTAGCAGGCTGAGTTTACCCAGTCAGAGGGGGCTGCTTTTGCGTTTGAGAAGGCATTGCAAGTGAAGATGTCTACAGAGATGGACTTGGAGTTCCAAGCGATTATGGACCGGAAGGTGCCTGTCCTACCGGCTCTTCCTACAGATCAGAAGCTCGACGGCGACAACTACCGCATTTGGCGCGTTATGATGTTGGCCATTCTGGAGTCCTATGATTTGGCGGAGTTGGTACAGGAAGATATTGACCGGCCTTTCGGTAAGAGATGAGTCCAAACTCTCTTCCGATGCTCGTGCGGAGTTGGCCAGGGCCCAGTCTCATTGGGACAAACTGAATGCCAGGATTTGATCCTTTCTCTTTCTATCATGCACTACAGCCGTGATCGCTCACATCGAGCACTTGACGGTGGCTCGTGAGATATGGCTGGAGCTTGATCAAATGTACAATCGGATGACCCTGATGAAGAGGGTTTCTTTGGAGGTACAGATGCGGACCTTGTCCGTCAATAAGTCTTCTTCGCTAAGGGAACACATTAACAAGCTAAGGCAGCTACAGATGCAGGTTCAGAATGCGGGGAAGCCAATTTCCTCCGAAGACATGGCGATTACACTCTTGTCCCAGTTGCCGCCACGATTCGGTACATTTTACTCTGCCCTTATTGCTTCGGGGCGAGAGTCTACTCTTCGGTGGGAAGAGTTGGTTCCTATGGTCTTGGACCAAGAGGAACAGCTAAAGGGACAGAATGCTTCCAAGACGGAGGCGTTGACAGGTCAAGCCTCTCAGAAGAAGGGGAAAGACCAAAAGAAGAAGAAGGGGGATAACAAGTCCAAGAAGGACAAGGAGAAGGACAAGGACAAAGACTCCACATGCCATATTTGTGGAAAGACTGGCCATTGGAAGAAGGATTGCCCTGACAAAGACTCGAAGGACACCAAGAAGAAGGAAACCAAGGATTCTGGAGTGGTGGCTGCACCCTCATCAGCTGCATTTCTACATTTAGTTGTCATTGAGGACGCTTCACCGAATGCTTCTGATGCTGCGATGGCGGCTTCCCAATCTCGAGAGTGGATTATTGATAGTGGTGTCTCACGGCACATGACTCCTTCATCAGATGGTGTTGCCCAGCTGCGACCTTCGCGTGGGCAGGTTCTCATTGGAGACAGCTCTTCAGTTTCTATTGCAGGTCGGGGTAAGATGCAGCTTATTCCGGATGGACGAGGTGGCACCCATACCTCAGAGGTTTTGCATGTACCAGGATTGGGGTACCATCTCCTTTCAGTTCATAAGATTTGCTCCCTTGGTCTTCTGGTGGAGTTTGACAGTTCTACAGTGCGAGTCCTTGATCGTGAATCGAGGAAGGTTCTATCATCTGGATATGAGGAGAACGGCATTTACAAACTGAAGTCTTCCACTGCCCTCTCTACTCTTCTTCTTACCTCACAGTCACAGTCTGAATTATGGCATGCTCGGTTTGGTCACCTGAACTATGACTATCTTCGGAAGGCGTCACGTGGACAGCTTGTTCGAGGGTTGCCGGATATAGTGGTGAGCCAGCAACCATGTGTCTCCTGCATACGGGGGAAGCAGCATCGGGATGCCATTCCCCACACAGCTTCGCGGCGGTCTACTTCACCGATGGAGCTAGTATCTACGGATCTATGTGGCCCTATGAGGAATGAGTCCCTGCATGGGAGCTCTTACTTCATGCTGATCGTGGATGACTACAGCAGGATGACATGGGCCTACTTTTTGGCACTAAAGTCAGAAGCTTTCTCGCACTTCAAGGATTGGCTTCTCTTTGAGGAGAACCGATCAGGCCGGAAGTTGAAGACCTTGCGATCCGACAAGGGAGGTGAATTTGTGTCTAATGAATTTGCTCGGTTTTGTGCAGATAGAGGGATTCACCAGGAGTTTGCCAATACCAATACTCCTCAAGAAAATGGTATTCTAGAACGGAAGAACCGCAGTGTGATCGAGATGGCGCGCACCATGATGGAGCACCGACAGACCCCTCAGGTTCTGTGGGCCGAGGCTGTGGCTACTGCAGTCCACATCCTTAATCGATCCCCTACTTCGGCCGTGGAAGGGATGACTCCATTTGAGGCTTATTTTGGGACGAAGCCAGATGTTTCTTACTTTCGGGTCTTTGGGTGTGATGCCTATGTTCACATTCCCAAGGCTCACCGTGACAAATTTGAAGTGGCTTCTCGAAAACAGGTATTTGTTGGCTACAGCTCCCAGTCCCAAGGCTACCGACTGTTTGATCCCGTCAAGCGGGATGTATATACTAGCCGTGATGTGCGGTTTGTGGAGGTTCCGGCTTCTTCAACGGGTGAGGAGCATCCCGTTCTTGGAGATCCAGGGGAGAGTTTGGTTTCTTCTACAGTTCCACTAGAGCCTGTGCCGTTTGATTATGATTCTGTTTCTGACACAGAGTCTACTGTTCCACCGGATCCTTCTGAGGAGTTACCACCGGTGGACATTCCAGAGTCTTCTACTGATGGAGAACGATGAGGGGAGGTTCGGCCTCCTCCTCGCTGGGCCCGTGACACACTCCGTGATTCAGGGATCGAGGGGGTTCCTGAGGAGTGGGGACTGCAGGATGGTCCGCGGCGGTCACGGAGGCACCAGGCGCATTCTTCGGAGCTTGTGTGCTCCAATTATTGTTTGATGTCCCGAGTTATGCAGGATCGAGAGCCCACCTCCGTGAAGGAGGCTTTACAGTCCGCCCCATGGAAGAAAGCTATGGAAGCTGAGTTGGAGGCTATTGAGAGGAATGGCACTTGGTCACTTGTGCCACGCCCCCCGAAGAAGAAGGTGATTGGAGTCAAGTGGGTCTTCAAGACCAAATATCTCAGTGATGGTACTTTGGATAAGCACAAGGCTCGCCTTGTTGCTAAGGGTTTTGCCCAGCGCCCAGGGATTGACTGTCATGACACCTTTGCCCCTACAGCTCGTATGGCAACCATTAGAGCTGTTCTTGCTTTGGCTGGCCATTGGAGATGGCCTGTTTATCAGCTGGATGTGAAGTCGGCCTTCCTGAATGGTGATTTGAAGGAGGAGATCTACGTTGAGCAGCCTCCTGGCTTTTGTTCTTCAGATGGGAAAGTCTACAGGTTGAAGAAGGCCCTGTATGGTCTCAAGCAGGCCCCGCGAGCTTGGAACGAGAAGATTGATTCGTTCCTCCTGACTCAGTTGGGATATCGGCGGTCCAAGGCCGATCCGCAGCTGCATGTTCACACTTCCGGGGAAGGTTGTGTGCTGTTTGTATTATATGTTGATGATTTGATTGTCACAGGTGATGATGCATAGCAGGTCCAGGAGACAAAGTCAGCTTTACATCGGACGTTCGAGATGACGGATTTGGGGCTACTCCATTTCTTTTTAGGACATGAGATTTTTCAGTCTCAGAGGGGGATCTTTCTCTCCCAACAGAGATATGTACAGGAGCTCTTGGTGTCTTTTGAGATGGAAGATTGTCGGGCCCTCTCTACTCCTATGGATCCGAACTGGAAGGCCACTTCCCACTCAGCTTCTCCTTTGGCGGATGCTTCCCGCTATCGACAGTTGATAGGGTCTTTGATTTGGCTTCTCAACACCAGGGTTGATCTATGTTTTGCTGTTGGGCTCTTGGCAGGGTTCATGAGTGAACCTAAGACGGTGCATTGGCAGGCTGCTCAGAGGATACTTCGGTATCTGAGGGGGACGTCTGATTTGGGGATTCATTACCCCGCAGGGACAAATGGGTCAGATCTTGTACTTGCAGGTTGGAGCGACTCGGATTGGGCCGGTGACGTGGACCACAGGCGGTCTACAACAGGTTACTGCTTTACTTTGGGTGCAGGTGTTATTTCATGGAGTAGCAAGAAGTAGCCCACGGTAGCCCTTTCGTCTACTGAGGCGGAATATCGGGCCGCATCTTCCACCACATGCGAGGTTGTGTGGCTTCGGAGATTGTTGGAGGAGCTTGGGTGCCCCCAGACTCGTCCTACATTGCTGCGATGTGACAATGAGAGTTGCATTGCCTTGGCAAGAAATCCTGTTTTTCATGCCCGGACGAAGCACATTGAGATCCAGTACCACTTCATCCGAGAAAAGCTTCTGGATGAGACCATCACTGTGGAGTATTGCAAGACGGAGGACAATCTTGCGGATTTGTTTACGAAGGCGCTTCCTCAGGCTCTACTTCGGCAACATTCCAGATCCCTCAGGCTTCTGCCCTGCCCAGGCTCTGAGAGGGGGTGTTAGAGAGGATCACAGCCAGGCAGGTGCAGTCCAGTCGGACTGCTGCAGTCGGACCTGCAGCAGTCGGACTGCCACGTGGCAGTCCGACTGCCTGCAGCCATTTTATTCCAGGCTGCGCCCTATTTTGGCGCCCCGTTCTAGGTGATTTTTCGCCTATTTATTGCTGACGTTTTCAGCAGTCTGGCCACTATTCTCTGTCGCAGATTACAGACCGGTGCCGTGCAGATTTCTGTCTCTGTTCACAGATTTCAGACAGCAGACAGTGCAGACTGCAGCAGACTTCGAGGTGGACAGCAGGTCGCATCGTCGAGGTGGAGACACGCAGTCCAGCGCACTGCGCCTGTGTATATCTTTGTATTCAGCATTCTTTATACAGCAGATCTTCATTGTACACTGTCTCTTTCTCTCCCTTTTCTCTCTGCGTTCTCTCTCTCTCAGTCCTACGCTTCCGCACCGCTGCACTCTGACAATATCTTGGTTCGATATGATTTAGTCCCTTGGCATTTGGCAATCTTCTTTGTTCCTTTGCCATGACTTTGTATCTTTTTGGCATGATGGACTGAGCCATCTTGCATCTTGTAATCTTGCATGCAATATTGTACTTTTTTTTTGTAATTAATACAATTATCCATTACGAAAAAAAAGAGAGGGAGATCCTTGTCTTAGGAGCTCTTTCTGAGCAAAAACTTAGGTGTTTTGAGTGTTTTTGCCAAGGCTGTCACCAGTTGATCAAGGTACGGTATCTATTTGTACAAATAAATAGGCACTTTTTGCCACTCTCCTTCAAGCCTACAACTTCCTTTTTTTCTTTCTCCTTTTTTTCCTCCTTTCTTTCTTATTTCTCTCTCCCCCAAGCCTCTCGCTCTCTCTCTCAAGCTTCTCACACCCTCTTTTTCTCTCAAGCCTTTGTGTGTGTGTGTGTGTGTGTGTGTGTGTGTGTGTCTCTAGCCTCTCCCTCTCTCAACCTTCTCTCTCTCAAGCCCACACTTCTCTTATTTGTATGATCATTCGTGTATGATGTATCCACACCCATCTATGGAGTTGTAAGTTGTAGGTTACAGTAGCACATGTTGCACATGGAGCATCAGGTTTTGGCATGTTACCCTCAAGTATTCATCTTATATACTCTAATAGCACTGCTATTTAGACTTGAAACATCTGTTCTATTATCTTTAGTCCAAAATTATCAAGTTAAGTTTTTTTTGGGTACTAAGATCGTACTGTAGCTTATAGAATCTTTAAGGTATGTCATACCTTTCGTACCTCAAAACTATGGCTGAGTTGGAAGTTGTGGCTTGGTTAGGCTAGTTAGAACCCTAGCCACAAATCCACGAGAGAAAGCAAAGGAGTGCCGGTGATAGAGTTGTGTGGGTTGGTGCTGGCCTCAAATAGCTCAGATTCCGGACACAACAATACAAGCTATAATATGCAAAACTGAAAGCTAACCAATGGACTCCTTCCCTAATACCACCACCCACAAGGATCCTGAGTAACAATGAAAGATACCATAAATATCTGATCCTTCTATTGTAAGTGGTTTAAAGAAAAGCAAGTATAGTGCATTTATCATCATTATAAAGAAGCCTGCAAGTCTTCAATTTTTCCAATGTCAATATTGTGAAATAATAGGCAATGATGATTAAGCTTTATGTGAGAGCTTTCTTGGTGACACTAGCATGTACAAATATTTTTTAATTTCCTAGGTGCATTCATGGGCAAATGTTTTTCCATGACTGGAAATTTTTGTTAGAACCGATCAGAAGGAACTACTTTAGACTCTGTCCAAGATCTTATCAAACAAATGGGAAGCCTTTTCTAACTTGACCTTGGGGCATTGGCATTGTCCACCAACTTAGCCATCTCTAAAGTGTTGAATGCTCTCTATGCAGGCATTACTGGCTTTCTATCTGATTGATGATTTAGATATGAGGGACTCTGCTAAAGCTGTGGTATGGTTGCGGAAAACTGGAGCCTACCTTGTGAAATTTTGTTCTGATGTTAGTTGTTTTGCTCTGGTTGGATCTACAGCTTACTAATTTTATTTTTACTCTCACAAGGTTCCAGCAACAATATATGTTAGCAGTTTCGCGGTTTCCATTGGATTACAGGTAAATGATTTCTGAGATAATTTTTTTTGAAAGAGATCTAAGGGAGAGTTGCATTCATGTACATCAGATTTTGATCGATTCAGGAAATAAAATGCTGGACTGGAGGACGGATGAAACTACTCTTTATACTTGGTTCATGTCTGTGGATGGTGGCTGGAGCCATATTGCTCGTCTTACAAAGCAGTCAACAGAACTTTATTTTTGCATTAGCTGTTGTTATTGGTGTTGCAAATGCACTGATGACAGTACGTGTTCTCCCTCCCTCCCCCCCTCTCTCTCTCCAGCTCTCCCTCACACACACACACACACGCGCACGCGCGGGCGCGCACACACACACAATGCTTGTAGTACTCAAAAGAATCAAATTCACTTAAGGCCTTCAGGCCAACATGAAAACACCATGGTAAACCCCTGTGAGTGAGTGTGCATGTACACATGCGTGTGGTGAGAGAGGTTCAGTGGCATGCCCTGCTGCAGCCCTGTGTCACATGCAACTCTAGGGTTCTTTTATGCCCCTCTGCTCTCTGCAGAATACCTCCTTGCCCTGCTGTGGCCCTCCCCAATCCCTTACTGTGGTGTGTGGTTCTCATCGTCCTCTTGTTGTTGCACTGCTCCTAGGGAGGTTCTTCCATCATGCTACTCTAAAGGGATCCCTCCTCCTGCATGTTACCCATAGGGAGGGGATTTCCTCTGCAGCCATCCTCACCTATGCAGCAGACTCTCTTCGTTCCCTGCCTTCGGTGTGAGTGTGTGCATGTGGGAGGGTTCTCTGTGACTTTTCCAGCCAGCCTTTGTGTACACAGCCCCTTCTCAGCCTGCTGCCAATGCTCTGCCTATCGATTTGGTTTTTCACATTTTGCAGCATGTCTGCTGAGTTGGAAGGCGATAGCTGCTGAGACAGAATGTCAAATAATACTAAATGACGACATGTTGTGATGGAGAAATGTATAATTATGATGCTGGAAAGCAAGATTCTTTAGAGGCGCTGTTTATTTTGATGCACTTTATTAAGATTTCACCCCTTGCAACATCACCAGCTCCACAAATGACCACTTGAACTTGGGTGGTGCGCCAGTGCTTTACAAACAAAGTCTTTATCTTCCTCTGAATGGGCCTATGGAGGAGTCCATGCATGGTTATGGAAAGGAGAGGACCTGTCCATCATCATTCTCAGAGTTTCCAATACCCAATTTCAACAAATTGTAAGCTTTGATAATATTATATCAAATAAGTCAGATAAGCACAGCTTGGGATTTTCCCTCCAAAGGTGCCCAAAACTTCTTTCCCATGATCTGTAAGTCAGTCTCCAAATTGACACATCTGTTGGCAATATATTGTCCAGGGCTTTTTTTCTTCTGCCATTAATGTGGCCTTTCTTGGCTCCCACATGATGGTGAATATTCAAGATATTCAGGCTCCCATGCATCTTTGGGGTGCATATTAAGTCTGCATTAAGTATTTTTCTTTCCACTTTGTTTGCAACTTCCATTAAAAATCCATTGCTGGGTATGCATCAGTTTTTTTGGCCCATGTCAAAAGACACAATCGAAATAGTGCATAAGCCGTGTTAATTGATTGCATCCTCAGTCTAATGTGTAAAGGCCAAGTTGAAGACTTCCTGTCTTGACGTTTGTGCTCGAAGTGACTTCCCATGTTTTAGGGTACCCTAGGTGTTTGGCAATCTCATGCAGCTAATGTGCGCTCACCAAAGCAAACTTTGCCAATCATAGAATTTCAAAGGAAAAAGCTTGGACTCTGCAGGATCAATTTTTAGCCCTGCTGGTAATCCAAATGCAATAAGATATTCATAACCATTTTGGCATGCCAAGGCTTGAACAACGAATTGATCATAAGGCCAGAAAGCTTTGGCACTTGGTACTTGCAAGCTTTGTAGTAATCCAGCATCTGAAAGCTAGCAGTCTCTCCACGCATAGCTATAGTAACCAGCTAATACATAATATCGAGATCTGAGCAGTGCACAAGAAAATTCATTTTCCCACAAAAGCAAAATGCATAACCTTGTGTTCACCCATTGCATCTTTTATCTATGCTCATAACATTGCTTTAATCATGCAATTACCCATGAAATCTATACAAAGCCCATACGATCAAGACTTTGTGGGACTTTAAATATGGGTTTCTTTGCGTCTCTTTATTCCGCATGAACTTGAAGTAGAATTTTACTTAGCTGTCTCCAAGATTTGCAACATATCAACTTGAAATAACAAGGAACCTGATTTCAGACTGTGGAATGATTGCACTGCTAATTCAATCATTTCTCTTTTTAGAGAAAAGAAAATTATATTAATGACACCTCAGACAAGATTCCCCTGAGGTAAAGTGCAGCTGAGAAGATCATAAATACAATAGTTGTGTGAACAACCAATCTGATTGGCTACTACTGATTCAATCCTTGATCTCTGCTCTCTCACATGGAGGCTGAAAGGGATTTTGGAGGTCCACCAGCCTGAGATCTAGACATGACTGTTGGCTTCAAATTCAGTTCCCATAACAAAACTCCCTAAGAGCTGCAGTTCTGTTGCATGTATGCAGAACTCCTAAGAGCTGCATGCATGCAGAATTTGAACACTCCATTAACAACTCTGGAACATCTCAAACATCTGTTCATGTGCTGAATACGGAGTCCCTGTTCACATACTAACGCACTTGCACACAAATGCACATAGAGAGCTGTTCTTATTTTGCATTTGTGCTTGACATGTTTAGAGTTTGAAATTACTTATTTAATTGTTATCCTCTCTTTGGTAAAGGTCACTGCTGTCAGCATGGAGGGAGTTCTGGTTGGGCTCGACATCAGTGGATGCGCATTTGTTTATGCTTCTCTTAGTTTCTTGGACAAATTTTTTTGTGGAATAGCTCTCTATGCAATCGAAGCGTTTCATAGTAAGATCTCTCTCTTTCTCTCTGCCCTCCCAACCACCAAAAACCCTGCCTGGCTGAGGGAGGCCATGTGCAATGTTTACATTATTACTAAGCATTATACACTCACAAACATATGTATGTATGTACATCTTGCCTCTTGCATTAATTCCATATCTTTGTACCTGTGCATGCATGTATGTCCTGAATGCTTGGTTTTTTGTATTGTTGTTGGGGTAAGCAGCCAAAACTGAGGAAGAATGCAAATCTGAGGCCTTGGGTAGGCCTCCATGCCACACATCAACAGTGCGAATAGCCCTGGTGTTGGTACCAGGTGGTTGTGCTCTTCTTGGGGTGCTGGTGACCCTCATAACAGACTTAAGCCAGAATGCTGCCTCTACTGATCATCCTTTGGAGGAGCCTCTTCTGTCTTCTTCTTCCTCCTCTCTCCCAATGCACAAGCAAAAGGATGAAGATCAGGAACCACCTGTCTGCTACTCCTGGGCAGCATCGGACGGTCCAGATGGAAAAGGGATAAGTGCACAGAGAATGCATATCTTGAGGAGATTAGCTTGCGTGATGGTTGGAAGGTGGGGGTCCCCTAGACCATTAATACCAGTCTGGTTGGATTGAAGGGAACATAGCAGTACACAAGCGACTCAGCACAATGTATGTAACATGGAGGGAGGAGATATCCAAAAGGAACAAATGTGTTATCGGATAAAGGAAAGTAAGCTCAGGTGGATCTCCCGAGTCAGATTATTGTACCAAAAATTGCATTCCACGATTCTTTGTAGTAACACTGTGTGGCGTGTGGAAGCCACATATAATGTATAAATCCAATTCTTTATCATACAAGTTTCTAAATCAATCTCTATTGTTTCAACCTAAACCCTTCAAATGGAGCCCCAAACAGTGCTCCCCTCTCCTACAACAGCCAAGTTCCAACATATGAGAGAGTGAGAGAGGGAGGGGAGGGGCGAGGGAGGGGGGGAGGGGTAGGTAGGCAGGTATTTACGATGCTTTTACGTCTCCAAAAACCCAAAATGGCCTATGAGACAAAGAAATGAGTACATCTAACCATGTCATTTTGAGAAGAACAATGAAAATGAAAATGGAGCACCAACTATGATGACTGTTAAGTATAGGCTACCACCATGCACGAGAAACAAGTGCTTTTTATCACTGGTGGTTGCTGTATATGATTCTACAAGTCAGCATAATGGAAGGTAACTTGTTACTTGTTGGAAAATTAAAAGGCTTAACCAAAATTTCAAGCAACATAAAACAATGGGAACCACAGGGGGGGAATAGAAGCTTCCCAAAAGATTGTGAATGTATGAATGATTAAACGGAGAGAGGTCCATTAGAGCATCTCCTCGTAGAGATGGTTTGAAATTGCACAAGATGACATGTCTTCTTCAAGTGGATAAATACTACTACTCTCGTGTGTAATCTAGAAAGCAAATCTGTACTTGACAAAGACTAGCTATTCATTTATAAGAACGCATATACTGAAAAATTAAAACATTCCCTAAAGGGTGTGACCATGAGAACAATCCGTAGCAGGTACTCCAGGAAAAGTGTGATGACTGACTTCATTGTGAAATCCAAACACAATCAGTAAGGTTTAAAGACATCATCTCCAAGAGTACAAATACGGCATGTTAAAGAGTGCCGATATGCCTTCAATGGTAGAATAGCTCTTCGGGAGGAGCCGATCCCTGCGACAATGTGTGTCATGCCTGCAGTAACTAGGCTGAAGGGGTCCAAGATTTGAGCGAGTGAGCGATTACAAACAAGGGTAAAGCTATGCAGGTCCTTGTTGCATAGTACCTGGGCTGATCAACCAGCCTCGCGTTTTAGTGTGAAGGAAAGTGCAATTACACAAATTTAGATCTGCAAGAGCTGGAGTGTTAAGCATACAAAATTTTGTATACCTGGCGATGGAAAATGAAATTGCAGGGTTGATTCCGAATCTCGGTGGTAATTTCATTGTGAGTGAGGCCTAAGCTCCCAATTCTAGATAGGTTGCCACTTGTTAAAAGGACGATAGGCTTCCAATCATAATTGACAAGACCTAGCAAAAGCGAGAGCCTTGCAAGATTGTCAACCTCGTATCTAGAGGCTTTCACAGAAAACATACATTGTTTGGAAAATTGTAGTAAAGCCTTCAACAATAATATTTTGCAATCTTTTAGGGTCATATTATTTGATCGTAGATTTAAAGTTTTATAAACATATTTTGAAAATTTTCAAGTTTTTTAAATATAAACATTGAACAATTCAATTGCAAAAATCTCGAAACGGCCTAGGCCTATAGAGAGGTGATTTCATCATGAGGTTAATTTTGTTGCCATGAGAGCTTGTCGATGAAATCACATGCTGTGTACTTCACATCAAATAAAATATTCGATAAAGCAAGGCCATTAATTTTTTTTGTGATTTGATATACCTACCCTTACCCAATAAGGTATTTGATTTTACAATGCTATGATGCAGTAATAGGTCACTATTAAAATACAAATAACTATAACACAATGGATTGCCTACATAAAACAATTGTGGGAAAGGAGTCATCATAATTGTAGGGTGGTTTGAGAAGAAAGACAACAAATTGAAAATGAAATGTTAAAACTTTTAATCTATAACATGAGCACAATGTAAATTCTAACTTCTAAGCATCAAATTATACCTCAAAGTTTGGCTTATATCTAAGAAATAAATGCAATCAAAATAAACAATAATGTTATATGTAATATTTTCCAAAGTATTGAATGCAAAAAATAGCATAAATGCAATTAAGATAAATACATAGCTTCTTATCCAACATTGACTTTTCAATATCGAGTTCAAAATTTAGCTTGCGTACACTAACTCTTAAAAAAATTCTCCTTCCTTTAGGCCACATTATTCATAAGTAGTTTGACAAAGCAAATAGGTAATTACTTAATGAGTTGTGCATGCACATGTGTGCACACATTTGCATGTGTTTGTTTATCTATGCATGCGTTAAGTATGAGTGTAGATGGACATGCTAGAATATAACAATTATTTTTTGTTACATTTATGTATATAGCTACAAGTAGTCACACTTCTTATAGGTTTGTGTGTAAATGTTTGTATGCATGCGTTTATGTATACCTATTTGTATGTGTCACCATGTTGCATAATGTAAGGGTATATAAGTGTGTATGCATTGTGTCCGTATACCTATTTGTATGTGTCACCATGTTGCATAATGTAAGGGTATATAAGTGTGTATGCATTGTGTCCGTGTACACGTGTGTAAGCCAAAATAATAAATATAAGGAGGGAGGAATAGACATCTGAAAAATCTCTCTCAATTCATGACAAATGAACAACTCATGTTGCTTGAATGAAACTTAAAACTTGATTCAAGGTGGAATTTCCAAACTATATACAATTAGAACATTGCGCAGTCTCACGAACTCGAATCTTAAAATTGTAGAGAATCATTAACTCAAGTCTTTGCATTTAATATTCAAATAGAATTTAAGCCAATTCAACAAGAAGTTATTAGTGCAATGCAAAGTATGCTCTATGCATTTCACAAACTCTTCACAAGAGACCCATTTTCAAGCTCACTATAGAAGACGCAAATAAAGAGCATGTACAAATTCATTGTGAATGCAAAATATAGTGTCAAAGTTGTAGTCACAAAGCTCTAGCCATTTCATATACCACTATGATATTTTGCTCTACAAACTAGTAGAACATTAAGCATGCCAAGTTTTCCAATGTTCCTTTGAAGGAAAATATTTTTTAAAATGTGATTTCCATTGACATGGATACAATACTCCAATCTATGAACAACATTCATGACTTGTCCATCTTAGGTCACTTCTAGGTTTAACTGTTGTTTGGAAAGGATAGAAGGGTAGAAAAGTAGTATGATTTATTTTTTCTATTTTTGTAATGTAGGGATAGACTATTTTTTTTATCATTGAAATAAGTAACAAGTGATAATATTTTATGTTGTTCATATAAGCACAACGTGCGCGCGCACACTTGCACACACGCACACATGCATGTATATGAGAGAGAGAGAGAGAGAGAGAGAGAGAGAGAGAGAGAGAGAGAGAGAGAGAGAGAGAGAGAGAGAGAGAGAGAGAGAGAGAGAGAGAGAGAGAGAGAGAGAGAGAGAGAGAGAGAGAGAGAGAGAGAGAGAGGTAGGTACCTAAATTTTCGTAGTTCTTTCAAGTAAAGGATGTGTGCTTCCTTGCAATTGGTTTGATATATGACCTATGGAAGCTTCTAAAAAGGTGTAGCATGTTACTTGGATTGAGTGATTCAAATGTATACAAGATAAGTGATTTGATTACAATTCTTGACATCCAGCACTATTGCATACATGCATTTAAGAGGAGGGGAGAGTTCGGATCAATAGCTCAAAATGGCACATGCTTTTTGGATCAATCTTGGTCACCTATCAAAATATCACATCACAAAAGTAAACTAGGATGCATAGCTAAAACTAGGGCCACTAGAAGATTGACAAAATTATTGGAAAACTAAAACATAGGAATACATATTAAAATTAGCCTTTGTAACACATGCATATATATGTAGTGGTTTAGAAATTTGTACTAAATTCTTGATATTGTAATTTCAAACCTCCTAATAATTTCCTCTTTCGTAATTTCTTAAGCTTTTTGATTCTCCCCTATTTTTTTGTAAGGGGTTTAAGCATATATGAATGAAGCTGATGTATTAAAAACATTCTTAAGGTTTTGTCAAGAAAGACAAAAAATTGCAAGCTTCTAAGGGAGGTTTAAGATAAGGAAAAAGAAACCTAGAAAAAGAGTTTGGAAAGCTTGGTAGGGGGTTTTAAGACAGAAACTAACAAATGGGATGTTGAACTTGTGGCCACTTAATAATTCAAAGTTCTAACCATTGGGATAAACATTGCAAGATTAGAATTATATGCTTTTAACAATTTATTGATTTCTTGGAATGTTTTGTTTTCGATAGTGGCCTCCATTATCCTGTTAACGATCAGAGACAGAGACAAGAGTGAAGAGACAACAGTCATAGCAGAGTGCTCTCTCCTTCTTCCATTATCATTCCACACACAACTTAGTGAATTTACAACCTAAGGTCACAAAGGACCATTCACACCAAAGCAGTTAAGTCCTAAGCACCGACTTATTTAATGTCCGCGTAGTGTGGTACAACTGGACAATTGAAGTGTCGGTTATGGTCATACCAAAGATAGTAGATCGAGCTTGAAGTCTTAACACTCCCCCTCAAGCTCAAGACAACATCTGCACACCAAGTAGTTGTCGGAAAACACTGAACTTATCTTTACCCAAAGACTTGGTAAAGATATCTGCAACCTGCTCATCAATCTTCACATGCATGAGATCAACTCTCCCTGCAAGAACCATCTCTCTGATGAAGTGGTAGTGCACCTCTATGTGTTTTGTCTTGGCATGATATACTGGATTCATGGCCAAGAGTACACTACTCAGATTATCACATAGTAACTTCACTGGAGCATCTACCTGTATGTCCAAATCAGCCATAAGCTTGAGCAGCCATGAAATCTCGCATGCTGCCAATGCAGCACCCCTGTACTTTGCCTCAGTACTGGACAAAGCAACCGTAGGCTGCTTCTTGCTGCTCCAGCTAATCATGCTGCTACCAAATCCAAAAGCATATCCACTAGTAGATCTATGGTCATATGAGCAACCTGCCCAATCTGCATCCATGTATCCAGTCAGTGTCAAGGGCTTATCTCTGACATAGAACATTCCATACTCTACAGTGGACTTAACATATCTCATAATGCGTCTAACTGCATCCAAGTGCGGCTTTCTGGGCTTCTGCATAAATTGGCTTATGAGCCTAACTACATAACTCAAGTCCGGCCTAGTGATGGTCAAATAGATCAAACTTCCAACCATCTGCCTGTACATAGTCACATCCTGAATTTCAGCTCCAGTGCTAATGTCCAGCTTGACATTCTGATCAAGAGGTGTATCCAATGGTTTACAATCAGCCATGCCATATTTCTTTAGCATTTCCATGGCATAATGTTTCTGCATAAGCCATAAACCATTTTCAGCCTTGATCACCTCAATACCCAAAAAGTACTTCAATTCACCTAGATCTTTCATGTCAAATTCAGATTTCAACATCTTCATTACATGTTGTATGCCCAAGTCATCATCACCAGTGATTATCAAATCATCAATATATATGACCAGCACTACCAAGCCACTATCAGTCTTCTTTGTAAATAGGCTGTGATCAACCCTACCAACAACAAATCCCAATCTCTGCAAGTAGTTACTGATCCTAGCATGCCAAGCTCTCGGAGCCTGCTTTAGCCCACACAATGCTTTTTTTAGCTTACATACATAATGCTGAAAATC
This sequence comes from Lygodium microphyllum, assembly GCF_053477565.2. NCBI lineage: Eukaryota > Viridiplantae > Streptophyta > Polypodiopsida > Schizaeales > Lygodiaceae > Lygodium > Lygodium microphyllum. The sequence goes on from NC_141137.1 coordinate 56,341,572, forward strand.
AGGTGAACATACCCTTCAGGCTGAACTATATAAACATCCTCTGTTAAGTCCCCATTAAGAAATGCATTCTTAACGTCCATCTGCTGCAATTTCCATCCTTTAGCAGCAGCCAAAGCAATCACAGTGCATATGGTTGCCATCTTGGCAACGGGGCTGAATGTTTCCTCATAATCAAGTCCATACTGTTGGGCATACCCCTTAGCAACCAGCTTGGTTTTGTACCTTTCCACACTGCCATCTGACTTGCATTTGATTTTGTAGACCCATTTGCAGCCAATGGTCTTTTTCCCTTCAGGTAGTGGCATAAGATCCCATGTCTTATTTTCAGCCAAGGCATTCATTTCTTCATCCATAGCTACACACGAGTTCTTATCTTTCACTGCTTCAGCATATGTACGTGGTTCTTTGATCTCCATCACTTTTGTCATGTAAGCATAATGCTTTGCAGAGTAGCCACTGTACGTCAACCTGTCAACAGGGTATCTGACCCCCTGTGAGCATCTAGGCTGTGGTGCACTACTCGATTCCCCTCTCTCATGAGGCCGAATGTACTTGCTCTGCCTTGTGCCAGGCGTATAGACAGTTGGAATACCAAGTTCATTGTCTAAAGTGTCAGCAGACTCATATCCAGAAGTCATTCTACTAGGTGTCATCATACCATATGCATCCTCAGTAGCTTTCTCTTTTCCTTTGCTGTCCAAGACATCATATCTCCCCCTCATTGACATACCGGTGTTAATGGACGGTGAGCTCCTCAATCTCCTGTCCATGGGGATACTGTCTGACTACTAGGTCTTGTCATAGCAGTGCTTTGCTGCAAATCAATTGTAGATACATGAGTGGAAGGCATATCCGATGGCTCTGTAGCCGGTGTTACATACAAGAGCCCATCTCATAAAAAAATAACATCCCTGCTTACCAAAGTCTCCCTGGTAGAGGGATCATAGCATTTGTATGCCTTCTTCTCTTGCGAATATCCAATGAAAACACACTTATGTGATTTTGGATCCAGCTTCTTCCTTTTCTCATCTGGAATGTGTACATAAGCAAGACAGCCAAAGACTTTCATGTGACTTACATCCGGCTTATAGCCATACAACCTCTCAAATGGTATCATCTCATGAATACCTGCAGTGGGAGTCTGATTCAAGATATACATGGCTGTCGTGACAGCCTCAGCCCAATAATGGAGCGTTATCTTCTTCTCATTCATTATGGCACGAGCAGCTTCCATCAAGACCATGTTCTTTCTTTCAGCTACCCCATTCTGCTGAGGAGTGTAGCTGCAGGTAAGTTGCTTGCGTATGCCATTTTCAGCCAAAAAATTGTCAAACTCATTTGACACATACTCCCCATCGCTATCTGATCTCAAGTAAGAGATATACAGTCAAATTCCTTTTCAATCTGCTTTTTAAAGTGCTGAAAAATAGCAAACACGTCATCCTTTGTCTTCAGAATGTAAACCCAAGTATAGCGACTGTAATCATCAATGAATGCCACATAATACTTCAAGCCTCCCATAGATGCATTATGGGTTGGCCCCCAAACATCAGAGTGCACTAACTGCAATGGATGTGTACTTTGCCTTACATGCTTGACAAATGGCAATCTTGACAGCTTACCAAACTGGCAAGCATCGCATACATGACCAATATCTGAATATTGGAACTTCGGTAAACCTGTAACAAGCTATTTTTCCTGCATAATTTGCAGCCTTTGGAAATTCACATGCCCCACTCTCTTGTGCCAAATTTTCAAATCTCTAATAGTGCCAGAAACATGGGCAAACATAGCTGAATTTAGCTCTGGCAAAGTAGCATCAAGAGTAAACATTTTGCCATTCTTGTGACCGCGAGCTATCAACTTGCATCCATTTCCAAACTCTTCAATAAAGTAGCCATGCTTATTGAATCTAACCTGCAAGTTCTGCTCCGTCATCTGACCGAAAGACAGTAAGTTCTTCATAATCGATGGAACATGCAGTACATCATGCAAATTTTTCTTTCTGCCATCATGAACCACAAGAGGCACTTTGCCTTTATGTTCAATGCTATGCTGCGTGTCATCACTTGTACAGACATAGCCATGTTTTTCAGCCGCCATATCAGTGAACCAATCACCGTGAGGGGTCATGTCGTTCGATGCCCCTGAATCAATATACCAAATTGCATCATCAGTGGATTTTTCAGCAGCTCTGTCTTTTACATACTGCATGGCAAACAATCTATCTCCCGAAGTATCATCTGCCTGACTAGACGTAGCAAAGTGTCCATGTTGTTTGCCTTTCTGATTGCCCTGCTTCTTCCAGCAGTCCTTGGAAATATGACCATACTTCCCGCAGTAATGACAATCCTTATCCTTATTCGGATTGTCAGATGGACGCTAATGTTGCCAGGAGCCTCTTCCTCTAGGGCTAGATCTCCCCCTGCATCTAAATTTTCCACCACCTCTTGTGTTTGATACCTGCTAGTTGTTATTGCCATAGGATGCATTCTGCTGGCCGGCCTCCTCTGCCAGATTCATAGCCTCTACCTCGGCTACCACGGCCACGCTGATTCGAATAAAAAACTACATCCTTATTTTTAGAACTGCTTGACCCTGTAGCCAAGCCAAGTTTAACCTCCTCATGTATAAGCAATGCAACCAGCTCATTAAAATCAGGCATTTCAGCCCTCACAGACACAGAAGTATCAAAAGACTTATACTCAGGCCCCAAGACATTCAAAGTCACAGCAACCATGTCTTCATCTTCAACCTGTGAACCAACAGATGCTAGCTAATCCACAATGGTCTTAACCTCCGTGACATAATCCTGTATAGATCTGCTCTTTCTCTCCATGTTGTTGAACTTTTGCTTCAACTGTATCTTCCTGGCACTTGTGGTTGTGCCATAGTACTTGACCAAAATGTCTCATGCATTCTTAGGAGAGTTGCAATTCATTATCTACATTACCATGGCATCTGAGATATATAAAGATAGCCAGTGCAAGACCCTGCAAGCTCTTTCTGTCCAAGCTCGGTGTAGTCGTCTCTGATCAGCTGTAGGTCGTTCTAGGAGCTTAGGTTCCGCTTTTGCTCCAGTCACCAACTCCCAGTAGCCTTTCCCTATTAAGAAGTTCTCCATGTAGAACTTCCATATGGCATAATTGTTACTGTCGAACTTTTCCCCCACTATCTGGGTTATGTTGTCAGTCCTCTTTGCATTAGCCATATTGTACCAAACAATATTTAGTCACTGCCTGACTTCCTGCAAGCCAACGACCAAGTTCAATCCTCCACTGTTTATGACAATTTTCTGCAATTAATTGCAGTAAAAAACCAGGGTATTTCAGCCCAATGACAGCTCAAAACAGTCCACAAACAAGTGGTCTAACCCATAGGTATAACAATCAATACATAGACTTTGCAGGTACTGTAACTCTGTGTGTGCAAGCTTACTGCAGTGAAGAGAATACACAGTCTGAAACTTGTAATTTTTCAGTAACCAATAGTGATTTCACTGTCAAAAAACCACTTTAAATCATGTCATACATGCTCCAAACTTTCCCAGACATTTGCTAGTATACGTAGGAAACTAGACATAGTCATACGGGCACAAAACAGTGCATATCCAGCAAGTACGAGTGACATAAATTTGCTCACAGATTGTATACAACCAATAAATTGTCAAACCAAGATGTATTTCAGCCCAAGAGATCCTCAAGCCACTTCATACATATGCCACTGTGTGTACAGGTCAATACATGACCAAACAAGCATCCACAGACACTCTATCTGTAAGAGGCAATGCCATATAATGCATTCACTGTTTATGACCAGCCAATAGAGTGTCAAAGTATTTGTTTTTCGATCCAAATTTCAGTTTCCAAGAGCATCCAATGCTCATACCAATCCACAACCAATTTAGTAGACATATCCCATGTCATACATGTCATCAAGACCGACAAAAAAAACATGCAATCTTCCAAGATAGATAAGTGCTTCCTGTAATCTATGAATGACCATTTTCAGCCTATCAAGAGCTCACAAATCTGAGTGATTTCATCAAGAAAGTACACCTTCCAAGCATGACATTCAATACATATGTCTTCCTGAGCATATGTATGCTATGTCGAGTCCTTCCAGGCATGTCAGAGAGCTCCCAAGCTCATGTCAGAGAAGTATATTTGCTGTGTATTCCCTATTTGTGGCAGGCCTGGTCTAAATTTTAGATCTGTAGCTGATTGTTTCAGCTCTTGTCTCAGTTCCAACTTAACCATTGCCATGTCAGACTATCAAGATGTCTTCTCAAGCATGTGTACAAGCTACAAATGGCATAGATGATACTTATCATGTCCATGAGCAGCCAAGGTAGACCATTAGGCAATCAGGCACAAACACACAGTCTGTTAGAATGTCTTCAGCAGCAGCTTCTCTTCATAATGATGACCAAGGTCTTCTTCCAGGTGCTTAACCAACCCTCCTCAAAGCTCCAAATAGGTCCTGACACACTCTCCTTTAAGTATAATGAAGATGCATTCAATACATACCTCTGCAGAAACAATGACAGTCAGTCCTTCTACACAGCAAGTCTTTTTTCTTCAATCTCCAGGTCTTCTTCCATAATGCTATTCTCCACAGAGCCTAGTCATGAGTGCTCTGATACCATGTTAACAATCAGAGACAGAGATAAGAGTGAAGAGACAACAGTCAGAGCAGAGTGCTCTTTCCTTCTTCCATTATCATTCCACACACAACTTAGTGAATTTACAACCTAAGGTCACAAAGGACCATTCACACCAAAGCAGTTAAGTCCTAAGAACCGACTTATTTAATGTCTGCATAGTGTGGTACAACTGGACAACTGAAGTGTCGGTTATGGTCATACCAAAGATAGTAGATCGAGCTTGAAGTCTTAACATATCCATCCTAGTTTCCCTTTGTATCCTAGTTTACTAAAATGCTCTAGTTTACTTTTAGACGCATGAATGGCCAAGCATCTCAAAAGGTATGCCGCCATTGATCCTCGCTCTTCCTATTTTTAATAGCCATGAGAGAGAGAGAGAGAGAGAGAGAGAGAGAGAGAGAGAGAGAGAGAGAGAGAGAGAGAGAGAGAGAGAGAGAACATGTATGTATTTAAATCATTGTTAAGAAGAGTGGTGCATTTACTGCATGAAAAAACTATCCTTCATCATTAGCTTTGTGTTTAAGTAATGATAAACATGAGTAGTATATATTAATACCATGAATGATGGGACAAGAGTGAACAGCACAAGTAGAAGCAAAAGCTATGGGGGCTCAAGCAAGAGAGAGCAAGACGATATGTGGGAACTCCAATAGCTACAGAAGTGGTGCCCTGCCTTTTCTTATTTTATTGTCATAGAAAGAGTAAAGAATAAAGTGATAGTGATGTGCGGTTGCCACATGCAGTGTATAAGTGTATGGACACTGTGTACAAAGTAAATATAGGTAGCTAGGCACATGTGGCCTTTAACCCCCAACAACCTCCCAATTAAAGGCAAATGTGCTTGAATGAGCAGAAAAAAAGAAAAAAGTGACAGTACAAAGTGTACATGTAAGTACAATAGGATGAGGAATATACATCATCTCTTCCTACACCCATAATCTTCTTAAGGCATAATGTTTGACAAGGAGACTTTTAGTGAGTAGATCAATGATCTTGACATGCTCTATCTGCTTGTCCTCCATCACCTCTTTGATGAAGTGATAATAGACCTTGATGTGCTTGGTCTTTGCATGAAATACCGAATTATGTACCAATTGGATGGCACTCATTGAGTCCAAGTGCGATGTAGGAGTCATAATCATACCAAGGTCTGTAACTAGACGGCCTAACGATAGGGCCTTCTTGCAAGACTTAATGGTTGTAATGTACTCAACCTAGGTAGTAGACAAGGTCATGCATTTCAACACCCTAGACATCCAAGAAATTTCATCTCCAGGAAAATGGAAGATATAGCAAGAGGTGGACTTCCTACTATTTGCATGTCCTACATAATTTGAGTCTATGTAATCCATGACTCTAGTATCCTGGCCACCATAACAAATGCATATATCTATAATGTCCTTAAGGTTTCTCATGATATCCTTCACAATATCCCAAATGTCACTGGCAAGGTGTCACTATATAACGAGCTATATCAAGCTTCCCACTGCAGATGCATATGGGATCTTGGCCATTTCAACCTTCTCATGATCATCAGACTAGGAAGAATCTCCTTGATTGACCTTCATATGGAAAGGTAACATGCAACCAATAGGCTTACCACCATGCATATGGAATCGCTCAAGTACTTTGTGGATAACTCCTTCTGGGACAAATAAAGAAGTCTCTTAAAAAAATTGCACATACCAAGTATGTGAGAGGTATGTTCCATTTCCTTCATCTCAAAGATCTTCTTGAGTTGAGTCTTGAAAGCATCCAGCTAAGCATGAGCACTCCCAGTAATCAGGATATCATCAACATATAGTAGCAAACTTATAACGCTACCATTATGGGTCTTCTTCATGTAAAGGCACAAATCCATAGCATGTTTGGAATAACCCTACGAATGCATACATGCATCAAACTTGTGGTACTATTTCTTAAGCACTTCCTTAAGTCCATAGAGACTCTTTCTCAACTTACACACTAGGTATTCCTTGCACTTTTTCACAAAGCCATTAGGTGGTTGTATATAAATGTCTTCATGCAGGTCCCCATGTAAGAAAGCTATTTTCACATCCATTTGATAAAGCTCTAGATCTATCTATGTAACCAAGGCCAAAACCAAGCATAGGGTAGTCATCTTGACCCATGGGACAATATCTCATCAAAGTTGACTCCCTTTTCTTATTTAAAACCCTTTGCAGTCAAACATGCCTTGTATGCTAGCTTAGGACAACTAGGGGTGCTCTTCAACTTATACACCCACTTACATGGAAATGTATATTTATAATATGGCAAGGAAACTAGTCCCATATATGATTTTTTTGTAGTGAATCAAGCTCAAACTATGTAGTCCTCTCTTAATGGTGATTACCACCTCTACGCATAGCCTCCTCATTAGAATAGTAAGGGGCTCATCAAAATTTGTCTCACTAAGATAGAATGCATAGAAGGCTCAAACAATTAGACGAATGTGAGGCTTTAGTAGAGCATCTTAAAATTGATTGTGGGGCATGTACTTCTTGTCCTCTCTATCTAATATCATGATCCTAGGTGAATCCTGAGCCACTACATCATCAGGAGTTACATGCTATCTAACTGGGGCTAGCTGTATGGTAATAGGAGGCTCCTCTTGAAAGATCACCTTGTGTACCTCAACCACATGTTCTGGTCTCATATACATATTTTCCTCATTAAACACAACATCATGGTTGCAAATATCATTTCAAGCAGCCTACAGATCCCAAAGGCAATAGTCCATCTCACCTACTTCAACATATCCAAGAAATATCCATTTGATGTGCTTTGCATTCAACTTGTTGTGCTTTTCTTTGGGAATATGGCAAAAAGCCTCACATCCAAAGACTTGTGTAAGTGTGCATATAAGGGAGGTTTGCTAGACCATACCTCCTTTGCAACTATACCACTAAGGGCAGTGCATGGGATCTATTAATCAAATGAACTATAGAAATAATTGTCTCAGCCCAAAAGTACTATGGTAAGCCTACCTAACTAAGAATACTATAGACTCTTTCTTGGATAGTCCTATTCACATACTCTACAACACCATTATGGGGTGGGATGCAAGGGGCGGTCAATTGATGCTCAATAACCCTCTCATTACAAAACTACTCAAATACCTTAGAGACATATTCACCCCATTGTCAGATTATAGGAATTTTAGCCTATGCATAGAACAATTCTTAATTATAGCAAGAAAGAACTAAAGCGTAGGCAAAAATTTTGATTTTGCTTTATGGGATGGCCCAAACCTTATGCAAATAATAATTAATAAACATGACAAAATATTTAGCACCACCCAAGGACTAATAGGGTATGGGATCACAAACATTTGAATGCATGAGAGCCAATGACTCACCCACACGTGTAGAACTAAACTTTTTATGTGAATTATGAGATTGCCTTTCATATAAACAATGATCATATGAATCAAAACATGAGTAGTCAAGAGGTGGTAAGTGTTGTAAATGAGTCAATACTTTTATTTTTTAAAGGAACATATGCTCAAGATAGTGATGCCAAAGAGATACATGTGGAAGATCAGTCATGGCCAAAATATGATCAACAGATCTAAATACAAGCGAGGGACACATGTTGCCAACGCACCTTGAGAAAAAATGAGGTTTCCACATGTAATCTTCCATCCAGAATCACCAAAAGATACATGATACATGTCATCATTCACTTTTTTAGTTGAGATAAGGCTTTTAGACAATGCCCAAGACAAAGCTCAGGGACAAAGCTCGAACATGACATACATCATGTAGCACAAATGGAACACCAATATCAAATTGGAATCTCACACTATCTATGCCAATAATATCATATACATGATCATCACCTAATTTAATCGAATCCATAACAGTGTGATACGTATAAAACCAGTGATGATGCGGGGTAGCATGAAGAGAAGCCCCCAAATCAATAAACTAAAATTGAGAATAAGAAGATTGAACATCAATCAATTGAGTGTAGCATCAAGTGAAGGTGTAGCAAGTATGCAACCATTTACATTGTACTCCAAGAAATTTATCTTCTCAATCTTAATAGTGGGCTTGGGAATAATGTGACCATTAGAAGACTTGACATTATCATGCACTTTCCCTTTGCCTTTTTTACACCTAGGATTGCAATGTGGCCTTATGTGACCTTGCTGCCCCTAATCATGATAAGTAAGAGAGAACTTAGGACCACATCATTTATTGTGTGACTATCCACAATACTTAGACTTGCCTCTATTGGGTTGTGAGTCTCCATCATGGTGCCATTCCCTTTACTATTATGTCTATCACCAACTGTAAGTGTATGAGAAGTGTAGGCTGTATCAATGTTCCTTTCATTCACTTCTTTTATAACCAATGCACTCTCTACATTGGACCATTTAAAGCCATCTTCACGAGGATTAACACTCATTATAGTACTAAATATATCCCAAGACTTGGGTAGTGTGACAACTAAGAACAAAGACTTTATGCTATTCTCAAATTGAATGCCTTGTGAGATAAGCTAATTGAAAATGGAGTAGTGGAACTCATTCAAATAAGTGGACAAAGGTAGCATCAAGTGAAACGCATAAGAGATCTCCAAAAGCAATAGAGATCCACCAATCTACAACTAACTTGTTGCATATGGGTAGTGAAGCTCAAGTACATAACCAAGCATGCATCCAAATTTGACAAACTCGTCTAAGAAGAGGAAGTGCCAAATGTATGAACCAAGGCTAAATCAGCTTGCAATCATTAGTTTCTAGAATGACAATGCAGAATGAAACCAATTGAGCATATTATACATAGGCAAGAGACTCCCATTGTCTCAAATAAACCAAGCTCTATGATGAGAAATACCAAAGTGCTACCATGGAAGAAAATCTAGAATTTCCAAGAGCAAAGCGAAGCTCAATACATATGTCTCATAACATTTGGGTACCCAAAGGGATGAAGCAATACATCCATGAGCATAGATCCACAATAAGCCTTTAGGTTTGTAAATGTGAAACCAATGAAGTAAATAGCCCCTGCAAAGATGTTATCCAATGGAACTCAAATCCAAATCTTAGAGCTCAATATAAATGTATCCAACCATAATAATCAATGCCAAGCATCACTACATCCATGTAGCATCCCCAAAGCATTTGTAGGTATTCAACACATAAGCTTTCACAATGTATGCTTGCTGCCCACATGATATTACAATAAAGAACCTTCCAAATTCTGAGGTAAACAAGCTCTAATTGATCCAAAACACTTTCTTGAGCATCAATACATCCTCTAGGCATTACAAACTTTCCCCGTAAGCATTAGTAGAGGATTAACTAAGCAAATAATTATTGCATAAATAGTGAACAATATTCTGCCTTGAGATGTAGAGCAATGGTTGATCCAAAGCTCTTCAAATGATATTGAATATGGAGCCAAAGGAAGTTAGAAAGGACCACCAAGTGTAGACAATGATTAGTAAGAGCTATAGGATGAAGTGAATGAGGTGGGACAAGCAAAGAGAAACCCAAAAAATGTGCAAATTTTTTTAGGTATAGTTGCGTATTATATATATTGTTGAGCAGTTAGTGAAAAAGGATGCTTGATATATTGTTGTTCACTTATTGTGAAAGGTTGCAAAAGACTTGCTTGCTATTTTGTATCAATTTTGTGATAACATCAGAGAATAGTGGAAACCCCATCATTGAGAAGCTGGATAAGAACAACTATCCATCATGGAAGTTCCCTGTAACGAACTTCCTTATTGGAAAAGGCCTTTATGAGTTCGTTTCAAGTGAAGAAAATGAGTGAGAGCTAAGTGACCCTGCGATTATAGATGAATTAAAGGTGTGGAAAGAATGGAATGCAAATGATAAAAATGTGATGTATTGGCTATCTGCAATTATTGACAACACCATGTTGGGGCATATCAGAAATGCAAAAACTTCACATATAGCTTGGACAATCTTTGAGAATATGTTTTTAGTAAATACAATGGCTCAGAAGATTCAACTCAAGCAAGAGTTGAATACTTTAAAGAAAGGGAACATGTATGTAAATGAGTAAATGAGTACATTTTGAAAGTGAGAAGCATTGCAAAACCTTAGCAACTATTGATGCAATGCCTAATGATGATGATTTAGTTTCATCTACTTTGGGTGGCCTTAATAATGAGAAGGCTTAGAAATCATTTGTCACTACTATATATGTATGGAAGCCATTTTCAGTTTTTGGTGAGTTGGTCTCTCTCATGATCACTGAAGAGATCAAGATGTGGCATGAATCATGTGAAAAAAGCGGTAAACAAGTCCAATAATTTTACTCAAGTTCGGAAAGAGATTGTGGAAGATTCTCTTCAAGAGGTGATGGTATGGGATGTAGTGGTGATAACTAGCAAAACAGATTGAATTGGAAGTTCAGTGAAATGTAGGTTTTAGGAGGTTGTGGAAACTTTAGAGGCAGGGGGAGCTCTAGAGGAAGAGGTGGATGACAAAATAAAGATTCTGGCAATTCTATTATTGTTTGTCAAACATGTCATATTGTAGCCCATTGTTATGCTAAAAAGGATGATATCCACAATGGTAAATTGTAGTAAGAAAATCATATATCATTTTCATGATAGAATGAATTAAAAAATGAGTGTCTATTTGTTATATAGCACATGATAAATGCTGTTATAAGAAATGGGACACATGATGTATGGTATATTGGCTCATGTGTATATAATCATATGGCCAGTCATCCGAATGGTCTAGAGAGAGATATGATTTACAAAATCTAGGTTATGTGCAGAGGAGTGATGATTCATGCCACCCAATTTCACACATTGAAAAGATTCCTTGATTCTTGCATGATGGTCAGATAAAGAATCTGTCAGACATATTAGATGTAAAGAATTTAGTGTCTATTGGTCAGATGGTAGAGCAAGGGTTGTAGGTTTAATTTAATACAAAAGGCTACTTTGTGGAAGACTTTAATAATAAATGTAGTTTGGTGTCACAAAAGGAAGTAGAGTTGACAGCATGTTCACCTTAGATGTTGGAATTCTTACTATAAATGCTGCTATGTATGCTAAAGGCAAAGGAGTGGTTGTAATCATTGAAATACGACACAAACTTATTTGGCATGAAAATGTGTAAATGTTGAAATTAATGCAGTCCTAAGGATTGGTTGCAAGGGTGCATGCTTTCAGAGTTGCAGAATTTCATAAAGTGTGTGAAGCATATCAAATTAGTGAGTAGTAAATACAACCTTTTCCGCATTATAGAGATGTGAGCAGGAGTATACTTGATGTTGTGCATACAGATGTTTGGGGGCCTATACAAAACATAACTCTTGGTTGGCAGTAAACATTTTTTCACATTTATTGATGATTTTTCAAGGAATCTATATGTATATTTCATGAAGAAAAATAATGATATATTTGAGCACTTCAAAACTTTCAAGGCTGTTGTTGAAATAAAAACATGCTTGAAAGTTAAGTACTTGAGATCAAATGGAGGGGGAGAGTACCTCTCTAATGAGTTTAGTGACTTCTTGAGATCTCATGGGATAAAGAGACAATTTACTTGTAGATATATCCCATAGCAAAATGGGATTGCAGAAAGAAAAAATAGGCATATTGCAAAAGTTGCACAGGCATTGATGGCTAAAAAGAATATGCTATTTTTGGTCTGAAGTTGTTTATACTACTGTTTATATTATGAATAGAACTCCCACAGTTATAGTTCAGGGGATGACCCCCAAAGAATGCTTTACAGGTAATAAGCTTGATGTGTCAATACATTAGGTATACAGGGAGCACATGGTAATATAAGGGCTACACTGAGTGATCTAGTGGTATGCATGTCTAGCAAGGTCAGATACCTTATTAAAAGACTTGGTTTTGAAGGTTATGCAGATTACCGTTTTGCTTATATGGTAAAGGTGGTTGAGGATGTTGGGCCCACTTGTTTTGAGGATCCGATTGGTCATGCTCATTGGTTGCAACAATGGATGTGGAGATGGCTACATTAGAAGCCAATAAGTCTTTGAATCTAGTACCATTGCCTAAGGGGGCAAGAAAGCTATTGGCTATAAGTGGGTTTACAAAATCAAGAATAATGCAGGTGGTTTTGTTGGTAGGTATAAGGCTAGGGTGGTTGCAAAAGGCTATGCTCAAACATGCGACATAGATAATGAAGAGACATTCAGTCCACTTGCTAGCATTACAATTGTTAGATGTCTGATTGTTTTGGCAGTAGCTGGAGGTTGGAGTTTGCAACAAATGGACATTAAGAATACCTTCTTGTATGGTAAATTACAAGAAGAGCTGTATATGGAGCAACTAGTAGGCTATGAGGATTTAGATCATCCCACATTTGTGTGCAAGTTAAAGAAGGTGCTCTATGGGCTAAAGTAAGCACCTAGAACATGGTTTGACAAGATCAGAAGTATTTTGTCAACATTGGCTTTTATATTTTTGATGCGGATCACTCACTCTATGTGAGAAAGGGAGATGCATGCTTGATCATCATAGTCATCTATGTGGATGACCTAATTATTACAGGTGACAGTGATAGTGGGATTGCTGAAGAAGGACATTTTGAAGAAGAAGTTTGAGATGAAGGATTTGGGTGAGTTGAGGTATTTTCTTAGTATTGAGGTGATTAGATGTGATGACAGTATATGGTTGTCTCAAAGGTAGTACAATTTGGATATATTGTCCTGGTATGATATGACATCATGCAAGCCTCTTTCAGTACCATTGGAGCAAAATGTAAAGTGCTAATGTTGGGGAAGAGATAGAAGATGCTACTATGTTTAGAAGAACCACCATCACACCAACACTATAAATTCACTTCCCCCACCTAGCCTAGAAGAAGGTCACACTGGATGCTATAATTGTGAACTAGCAACAAAAATGGCCAAGCAAAAAAACTCACCACTAATGGAATGATTTTTCTAGATATTTGAAAACCTTGCTTGAGCCTATAAAATGATAGATAGAGGTCTTTTAAATGATTAGCTGAGGTTGTCTCTCATTGGGACACCATGTGTAAAGATTATCAATAAATTTTGGGGAAAAGCGTCCAAGAGGAGATCCTTAAAAACTTAACAAAAATAGACATATGAGCATTTAGGATCGAACATATATTTTTGAGCTCAAACAGAAAAGTGACTTGCAAACCCCATCCTTGAGAAAGTGGTATGCATAGAGAGTCAAGATTACTTGTATTGGTGGTCATTTTATGTGGAATATCAAGCAATGATGCACCATAAAAACATTCCAATATGACCTTGCCTACTATGAGATGGCCTCTCTTTAGTCAATCATTCTCTCAAGGAACCATGGTTATCTATTAGAGCTGTAACATCACTCTCTCTTGGATAATATTTTGTTGGAGGAGTTACATATTGCTAGTTTCTTGGAGGGACCCTCATTGCTTTGTGATATCATTACATATCTTTGCATGCTAGCATGCAACACTTTTGATCCTAAATCCCTAGCAACATTGAAATACAATCCTCAGTTTTAATGCAATGCTAGGAATCTACTTTTTTCATTTGCATATAAATAGCTTTTGCTACCTTCATGTATGTAACATACTTTTTTTCTTCCAACTCCATGTGTACTCAAACATTCTATCATGAACCTAATCATCCATGCAATGCTAGGAATCGACTTTTTTATTTGCTTGCAAATTTTCATGAAAAAATCTTTGCATTATTTGCATATGCCAAGACAAGGACCAATCCATGTTAGAGATACAAGGAACAAAGATGAATTTGTATTTACGATGGAGCATTAACAAGAGTTCAATGTTCAACCACAAATGTATGGTGTTGGAGACTTGAAGATTCAATTATAGAATAATATAGACAAGATGGAAGATTTCACTTTCTCCCATTTTTCTTGGTCTATTAACTCAACTACTATTTTCCTAGCTTCTTCATGTTTATTCCGCAATTCCCTTATGTCAAGCATTTTGGCCTTCAATTCTTCTAACTCTTTCTTTTTCTTCTGGCACTACTTACATCTCTAGAAGCTTGTGGAAAGACTTTTCTATGAATCTTTGGTGTTTTTCTATTCTTTTGGTAGTGTTTGAGACTCCCATTGTTCTTTGAATGCATAAACTTTTTCCTACATGAGTTCCTCACATAAGTTTTCTAACATGGAGGGGCTTATAGGGTGTGTTTTATCTTGTTGGGGCAAACTCAATAGTGAATGGTTGACTCAAAGGGTTGCCCTACTTGAGATGTAATTGTTGTCGCTTCTTTAGATTTCATTTTCTTTCATTAGGTTATTTTAGTTTGTATCTTTTGCATAGCTATCAAGAGATTTTGTATGTCCCCTTGGATTGTGCTTATGGAAGGTTTTTCTATAATTTTCTCATTTCCTTTGCTAGAGTCCTTTTCTTGCTTCCTTCTAGCCAACTCTACTTAAACTCATTATGCTAAGGACTCCTTCCTCATTTCAATGTCCTCTTGGATGTCTACCATCTCATGGCACTTCCACCTCAACATTTGCCAAGCATCCTCTTGAAACACTACTCTATGGATCTCAACTATTTTAATGGACTTCTTATGCATGTTATTCGTGAGTGCCTGCAAGAAGCAAGCTTTTTGAGTGAGCTTTTTTGGGCAATCTCCATTTCTTATTCCTCATAGTCCACTTATTCCTCCTCTTCTCTTGGGCATATATCAACAAGCACCACTATTGCTCCTCCACTGCCACCACAATCTCCACCACCACCACCACTACCATTGTCACCTCCACCAACACCTCCACCACTACCACTAGCATCTCCTCCACCACTACCTCCATTGCCACTACCACTGCCACTACCACCTCCATCACTTCCATTGCCACCACCTCCATTTCTTCCACCACCACGACCACCACATCCACCCATGTTTTTTCCCTCATGTTAAATACCTCAAGGACAAATTTATATTTGTCTCTCTTTGTTCCATGTAGCAATTTTGTTTTCTCTCTCTCTATCTCGTAAAATTTTTCTCTTTGTTTGTCTGTCTCCTTTTTCTCTTTGTCTGTTTGTCTCTCTTGCAATGAGCGAGGGATCACACACACACACACACACACACACACACACACACACACACACACACACACACACACACACACACACACACACACACACACACACACACACACACACACACACACACACACACACACACACACACACACACACACACACACACACACACACACACACACACACACACACACACACATCTCCCTATTCCTCTTGATCTCACTCATCCTCATTTACTTAGTTTAAGACACAGACTCGTGCTACGTATCCATTTTTCACAATCCTATGAATTTTGCAAGGGTCAAGGGTTTGCATGAGATCCATTGTCTCTAACACTTTTAGTAGTTAATATTGGGTGATAAGAATATCACATTATTACTTGTTTAAGTGTAGCACATGTACTCCTACATGCACATATACATTCACATTGCTCTACACTCTTATGTGCATGTTTTGCAATTACATCTTGATATATTTATACTTCAATTCTACACACATGAGTGAAACTACAATGCAAATATTTTTGCTATATTCAATTGTCTATTATTGCGTGAACTTACTACAAGAGGGTACTATATCAAACAATTTGGTACACATAGATTTTTCATTATTGCGTGAACCTACTACAAAAATGTGTGATATTTGTTGTTTTTCAAATTGTTTAAATAGTTAATATCAAGATAATAATAGTATCTCATTGTTACTCAATCAATTGCACACATATACATTCACATGTATGCATACATCTATTGCTATCATCCACAAATAGTGTTGTTGTTGGGTTGAAGTTGCCAATCAATGTCATAATTTTTTTTAAAAAAAAGGAGCTTCGTGTGACTCCTTTTGAAAGAAGTGGTTATAGGAGTTGTTTTACATACACTTGCCTTGTTCATATTGAAATACAAAGGTTGATGCTTGCTTTGTTGAGTTCATATATTCACTTCTAACTAGCTGGAGTAGCTTGCTCTCAAGTTGTTCTCCTTCATTGAGCTCTAAATGATGGCAATGTTAAATAAGGTGGATATTTTCTTTAAAAATTTAGGGAGCCCTGGTTGCAAAATCACCAAATACCTACCCACTTTGAATAGCTCCCTGCCACGACACCATAAAAACCATGAGGCTAGGTAGAGGCATCAAATACATTGTTGGCTATGAAAACCTGTAAGAAAAACACTCCTCACCAAGAATCCATATCCTCAAAACACACAAGAAATCTGTCTAATGCCATCCTCATCCTCATCCTCTTCCTCACTCTCCATGAGATCTTGCAAAGGAGCACAAGAGAGAAAGAAACAAGAATGAGAAAGATGAGAGTTATGCCGAAATGAGGAGAGAGGGAAATAAAGCGTGACATGAGAAGATTAAGAAAGAGAGAGATGTAACAACCTCAACCTCCCACCTCTTCAAATCCTATGGTTGCAACCACCTCCTTTTCCTTTCTTGAATTATAAAATTGATTTTACATACATTTTCCTAAGGTCTTAGAGACCCCTCATTTTAGCATGAGACAAAAGTGTTTGACCTTCCCTTTTCCTAGGACAATATTTTATAATGTGAGCCTTTTGGACTACACATTTTACATTACTTCATATTTGATTTTTTTTCCAAAATTAAAAAAAAAATACATTTTTGCAAAAGATGTTTCCATGTTGAGCACATTTTTGTGCCTATATTTGCACTGATTTCCTGGTTATCTTTCCTCCCATGCCTAAGTGTGAAGTGTCCTCGCGAATAAATTTGAAGAAGAACCATGATCAGCTCTAAGAAAAGTCTTTGTCTTCATGATCAGTCTTCATTTTCTTCTTGGATCTTTGAATTGCCTTGGGATAGGGAAAGGAAATAATCACACAAAAGAAACATACAAAACTAGGACGTTTAGCCTAGGTCATAAGCATACCACATAAAATCATATATCATGCAAAAGATAGGGCTTTTCACACAATTTGCACACAAAAATAACTTCACACTTAGCATGAATTGAAAAACAACCAAAGAAGCACATTAATAGGACTGCGAAAAGATATGAACATGAAGCATGCCGTCACAAAGGATATGGAAATAGTGTTATGGCCACCTGCTTAATGTAGGAAAGGAAAAAAGATGTAGGTTTTATTATGAACAATAACAAGAAAATAAACACTGGAAGAAATCTAAGTGTGTGTCAGGAGGATAGTCTTGGTGAAAAAGGAAAGGATGAATCAAGATAGAATACAATGGAAACAACCATTGAGAAGGGTTTCCTTTTGTTAGTAAGGCTAAAAATTAAAGCTTTGTTTAACTTTTCTTTTATATTTGGATAAGTCGTCGCCACTCCATGTAAATGGATAAGAGAAGGTGGGGATGAGGATTGTTGCAACTGCCGTGTCGAAAGTAAAAGATTAGGACGTTGATCTTGTTGCGTAGAAGGAGAGGAGCACTGTTGAACCTGTAATGATGGAAGATGGAGGAGCTTCTGTTTGTGTGGTAGAGTCATGGGTTGACAAGTGAGGGTTGGGGAAAGGGAGAAGACAAAGGATTGGATGGCTACTACATGATGGGTGGCAATGGGTCTAAAAAAGCATCAGGATGGAGATGGAGAATAGGTTGATTGGTAGGTGGAAGAATAGTGGCACGAAAGAAAGTCATGGAGAAATAGAAGGCTAGTATAGAGAGGAAGTAGTTTTTTTTTTCTTGA